>NW_026728098.1:0-340838 GCF_030684315.1 Stegostoma tigrinum
CAGCACCTCCATATTGTAAGTGTTTGGAACCAAGTCAGTGCAACAGGTATATGTCGAACATTTGACTTCGAAAGGATGCCTAGTGCTGAAAAGTTCATTAATAACAAAGGATTTCTCCATTATGCCATCTATCGTAACATGCTGCGTCTCACAGTCATAATGAAAGGATGCCCACTTCAATTTAGCAGCGCCAAGAACAGTTATGGACATTTTTAGCATGGGAGGAGGCCCTTCAGCCTATTTTATCTGTACCAGCTCTCTCCCAGAGCAACAAAATTAATCCTTTTCTCGAACTCATTCCACCTATTTCACAGAATTGAAATATATAGGTACATACTTAGGACATTTTAACATCAAGTGAGCAGTTCTCGCACTTCACCTTGTCACTAAAAATTGAAAACGTGACTTACAAAGAGTGAGTTTTTATTTTGTTCTGTTGTGATGATGAAGAAGATGCAAGTCCAAGTGCTGGAACTGGCCTCTTGAACTTAGAAACTTTTAAATGTGTATAAAATGAATTCTGTGCGCATCTACTAAAAGCAGCTTTATGGAAGGATAAGGTGCCAAAGAAGATTTGGTGTATTGTACTTTACCCTATTATACTCCAACCTGTGAAAACAGAACTCTACGACTGTGAGTGTTGAGTTCTGAGAGGTTGCTATCTTGTTTGAATTTACATTGCTCAGTAGAGGCCTATTTTCCCAACAGCAAAATTGGCAATCCAGAAAGAAATGGATATTGGTTTCTCGCATTTGTTAGCTCTAAGTGTCTGTGTAAAGTTTGAGTACAGTTTCCTTATGTACAGGTGCTTAACCTGCTTTTACAGTTTGAACATTTATTATGCTAATGAAAATTTTTTGAATGGTTTCACCTCCAGTTTTCTTCTTTATGCCTATTTGGTATTTTTTCAGGGTAAGGACGACGTGCAAAATCTGACATTGGGTTTTGAAAGACATCAGCCTTTATTTTAGAGAGATAATGGGAACTGCAGATGCTCGAGAATGCGAGATAACAACGTGTGGAGCTGGATGAACACAGCAGACCAAGCAGCATCTCAGGAGCACAAAATCTGACGTTTCGGGCCTCGACCCTTCATCAGAAAAGGGGGAGGTGGAGAGGGTTCTGAAATAAATAGGGAGAGGGGGGAGGCGAATTGAAGATGGATAGAGGAGAAGATGGTGGAGAGGAGAGTATGGGTGGGGAGGTAGGGAGGGGTTAGGTCAGTCTGGGGAGGCCGGACAGGTCAAGGGGGCGGGATGAGGTTAGTAGGTAAGAAATGGGGGTGCAGCATGAGGTGGGGGGCGTGGATAGGTGAGAGGAAGAATAGGTTAGGGAGGCAGGGACGAGCTGGGCTGGTTTTGGGATGCAGTGGGAGGACCGGAGATGTTGAAGCTTGTGAAATCCACATTGATACCATTGGGCTGCAGGGTTCCCAAGCGGACGATGAGTTGCTGTTCCTGCAACCTTCGGGTGGCATCATTATGGCACTGCAGGAGGCCCAGGATGGACATGTCATCTAAGGATTGGGAGGGGGAGTTGAAATGGTTCGTGACTGGGAGGTGCAGTTGTTTCTTGCAAACTGAGCATAGGAGTTCTGCAATGCAGTCCCCAAGCCTCCGCATCGTTTCCCCAATGCAGAGGAAGCCACAACGGGTACAGCGGATGTTTTGGATGTTTCTTAAGCATTGATTTTCATTCAAAGTTGGTTGGATTTTGCTGAAGCAATAGACATAACTCACTCTGACGTAGACAATGCCAGAGATAACGTTTCGGGTCCTGTGACCCTTCCTCAGATCTCACTCTTCACTGATGCTGCCAGACCTGCTGAGCTTTTCCAGCAACTTCTGCTTTTGTTCCTGATTTACAGTGCCCGCAGCTCTTTTGTTTTTTATGACACAGACAAAACTTGATCTCTGCAGGTAGCATGATGCTGCATCCTCCAACTTCCCTGTCTTTTTGTGATGTAATATTGTCTTTTTAGGGCAGAAGTGGCTTTTTTTTTTGTTTGTTTTAACTTCTGCACATACTTTCTTTGCAGGTTAAAAGTCTACACCTTTTTCAGTTCACTGCAGTGCTGCATAATGAAGACATTCAACATTCTTTTTTTAAAAAAGCAGAAAATCAGTGTTGTTTGTTTTCCAAAATGTGATGTGCAAGTGCAACACTTAACAGTGTGTTCATCAAACTATTGTTTCCTTTGATATTTGTGTTGCAGAAATTTCTAGAACCATTTCATATATATTTTTCTTGATATATTTTAGCAGCTTTCCTGGAGCAAGTCTGTTTTCCTCAGGATGAGATGACTTTCAGACGTACTTCCTTTATTGTGAGATTTAATTGGGGTAAAATGAGGAGGATTTTTATTCACTGAGACACACATGACTATATATTGAAAGCATTGGAAAATGCATCCTGTTAGGACTGTCATATTATCTGGTGTTTGTACCAGGCTTTCTGATTAACTGCAAGTGATTAAGGATGCTAATGGATGCTATATGTTATTACAAAAGGAAATGAACATACAAGTAAGGATTTTATGCCACAGTTATACATAGCATTGAAGCCGTACCTCAATTATGGCATATAATATAAGTTGCCTCATTTAAGGAGGCAGTTCAGATTTAGGTTTACAAGAACAATACTTGTAATTAATGGGTTGTCTTATGAAGTAAGATCAGAAGGACTGGGAAGGATTAGAAGGACCTCCTCACTTATACTCTCCTCTCTACCTATCTTCTTTTCTCTCTATCTTCAGTCTGCCTCCCCCTCTCTCCCTATTTATTCCAGTTCCCTCCCCCCATCCCCCTCTCTGATGAAGGGTCTAGGCCCGAGACATCAGCTTTTGTGCTCCTGAGATGCTGCTTGGCCTGCTGTGTTCATCCAGCTCCACACTTTGTTATCTTAGAAGGACTGGACTTGTTTTTGCTGAAATTGAGAAGAGTAAGGAGGTGATTTCCTTGAACTATATATGATTCTGAATGGTCTTCACAAGGAATATGTAGAAAGATTTTTCCTATACTTTGGCGAGCGCAGAACGAGGGACACATGCAAAATTTGAAGTTGCCACTCGAGGACAGATGAGCAGAGCATTTTTTCTCTGATAGTTGTATGACATTGGAAGTAGCTGCCTCCTAAGATGATAGAGTTGGGATCATTGAATATTTTAAGGTGGACTTCGATTCTTGTAAGGCAGGGAAAAGGCCTCTATTAGTTGTAGTCATACCAAGCACAAAGGAAAACTTTTGTGGTTGTTAGACATAGTCATCTCACCTCCAGGACATCTCTGTAGGAGTTCCTCAGGGCAGTGTCCAGGGCCAAACATCTGTGCTGCTTCAGCTTCCTTCTATAAAGTCAGAAGTGGGAATGTTTGCTGATGACTGCACAATGTTCAGGACCATTTCCAACTCCGTAGACAATAAAGCAGTCCATGTTCAAATGTGGCAAGACCAAATATATTATCCAGGCTTAGGCTGATACAGTGCTAGGTAACATTTGCACCACACAAGTGCCAAGCAATGGCCATCTCCAACAAGGGAGAATTTAGCCATCATCTCTCGACATTTAATGCTGTTACCACCGCTGAATCCCCCACCATCAACACCACGGGTGTTACTGTTGACCAGAAACTGAACAAGATCAGCTACATAAATACTATCGATTCAAAAGCTGGCCACCTTGTTGTGTGCAGATGATTTTCATCACTCCATTTTTACCAAGATTTGACAGTGGAAATTTGGGATTT
Organism: Stegostoma tigrinum; assembly: GCF_030684315.1. Classification (NCBI taxonomy): domain Eukaryota; kingdom Metazoa; phylum Chordata; class Chondrichthyes; order Orectolobiformes; family Stegostomatidae; genus Stegostoma; species Stegostoma tigrinum. The sequence goes on from NW_026728098.1 coordinate 3,743, forward strand.
GCCATATTTCTGAAGAGTCAAATGGCAGCATGCTTTTCTTTTCGTGAATTCTTTGCAATTTATTGCATTAAAAACTCCTATTGCCAGAAAAAGAAATTATGTGGCTAAGCGACTTTCTTCCAATGTCTTGTGAGAAGTGCCATTCAGAGGTGGTTACATTCTTACCTTGTGATCAGTCGGGATCAGTCGGGCTGGATATGAGATGAGGCTGGTGGTGGGAAGATTTTGAAGCAGGTACTTCAGAGAAGGCAGCCCCAACCCATTCAGCCTCTCCCTACAGTCAGACTCTCCAACCCTGGCAATGTTCTTGTAAATCTTTTCTGAACCCTTTCAAATTTCACGACAACTTTGCAAAAGCAAGGAAACCTGAATTGAGTGCAGTATTCCAAAAATGGCCAAACCAATGTCCTTTGTAGCTGCAACGTGACTTCCCAACTTCTATATTGAGTGCTGTGACCAACAAAAGCAAGCATATGAAACGCCTTCTTCACTACCTGCAACTCCACTTTCAAGGAACTCTGAACCTGCACCCCAAGTTTGTTTGGCGACACTGCCGAGGACCTTACCATTAAGTGTATAAGTTCTGCCCTGATGTGCCCAACCAAAACCTAAAACCCTTTCCACATTAAACCTAATTGTCTGCTATTTGCTTGGTGGTATATAAAAAAAGGGAACAGTTTCTGCTTGTTCAGGCAACCCATACCCGACATCCAGAGGTTGATTTCCTAATGGCTTGAATTGGAACTGGTTAACAGATTGAGTTTTGGGATGCCTCAGGATGTCTTTATATATGCTGTGCCTCAGGCAGGTGTCAAATTGTATTTTCAAATACAGTTCTGCATATAGATAGCATAACATAAGAAGAACAGGACTAAGTAGAATTATCCTTCAAAGCCTTGTTGAGTTGATTTGTCTGTTTTGTTACTTACTTCTACATTTATTAAATCCACTTTTTTTAAAACATTCTTTCACAGGATGAGGGCACTGCTGGCAAGGCTAACATTTGTTTCCCATCCAGGAATGGCTTGGTGGGCCATTTTGGAAGTCAGTAGAGAGTCAGCCATATTCCTGTGAATTTGAAGTCAGATACCAGAATTGCTCAGGAAAGCAGATTCCCTTCCCTCAAGAATAGATTAGTGAATTCAGTTTTCTGTTACAACAATTTGTGATAGTTTCATCGACACTGTTACTTTGAGCTCGAAATCTTCATTAATTGAATGTCATTTCCAGCAGATGCTTTTGTATTTTGTATTTAATATTAGGATGTTAGTTTTAACTTAATTTCTTATTAACATTTAATCATTAATTTCAGGACGTTTCTCAGATTTTATATGCTTCCTCTCCATTAGGCTTTTAAAGAAGAAATTGCCCCAGTCAAACAAGAAGTCAAAATATTAAATGATCTGGCCAATCAGTTATCTCCACTTGATGTCTCTTTATCTCCAAGGATTTCTCACCAGCTTGATGACCGAAATATGAGGTGGAAATTCATACAGGTAATGGTGAAAACATTTTCAAAGCCAGCCAATCTGTTGTAGAAAGCATGTACAAATAATTTGGCTTCGAACAGATGAGCAAGATAAAGAACCCTTTCAATTTAAGCAAGCAATTAATATTTTATTATCATGGTTTATAAAGTTATTCAATTTTATAATATTTCTTTTTCAAAAATACAATGTTCTGGTCTGCAGTCTGCACTTTAGAATGTATTCGCAAAACAAAATCCAAATAGTGAGAGATGTGAGCATCCAAACCACAGTCTGAAATGGTTCAGGACTGGACAATTTGAATATATTCATAATGAAGCTGCAGGTAGCAGATATTTTTCCCGATCCATCTAAAAGAATTTGGAATTGGACCATTGTGATAACTGCTGTGCACTTCAGTATTATGTATTGTTTCATATATTTTAAGCCCCTGAGAAAGACAAACTTGGATGAATTACAACAAAGATATACTTGATGCATTGAAGGGAAGAACAACATAAAATTTTATGAACTGCATGTATTTCTTTCAATTGAGCAGATTTTGATTGATGTCAGCAAAGTAGTACATGAAAATTTCCTTTATCCCATAAAGCCTCATGAAATGTTTTATTGAGCAAATTATTTCAGTCTTGTTCTGTGTCAGTAGCTCGCTTGGCCACGTAGCACAATAAAACTCCTTACTGGTTCTAGGAAGCAGACAAAAACATAAGAAATAGCACCAGGATCTGGATGTTCTACCTCTCGACCCTGCCTCACCATCCTATAAGAACATGGCTGACCGCCCCAGGACTCAACTCCTCTTCCATACCAGCTTCTCAGAGCCCTCAACTTCTCTATTTCAAAAATCTTATCTACCACCTTCTTTAAATACTTTCAGTGATCTACCTTTCACAATTCTCTTGTATTCTAAACAATCGCTACCTGCTGAAAGAAGAAATTCCTTTGCATCTCAGGTTTCAATAAATGTTCCCTTCTTCTGTAACTATGTCGCTGAGTTTGAGATTTCCACACTAATGGAAACATTGTCTTCACATCTAGCCTGTCAAGCCCTCTCAAAATTTTGTGTTTCAGTAAGATCACCCCTCATTCTCCTAAACTTGAATGAATGAAGACGTTCTGTGTAACCATTCTTGATAAATCATGATCCGATGAATCAGCCCGGTGAATCTCTTTTGAACTGCTTCCCATGGCTGTGTATTCTTTCTTGTATTTCTCCAAGTGTGACCTCCTCAATAGCCTGATCAGTTGCAAAAAAGCTTCCCCTTTTTTGAACTAAAACCTCCTTACAATAAAGGCCAAAATTCCATTTGCCTTCTTAATTACTTGCATCACCATAATCATGGCTCACATCAACTCCAACATACCAAAGTGCTTTGATCCTCTGCAATTCACCTACCACTGCAACAGGTCTACAGCTGATCCCTGGCCTGACAGTCATCCTTGGAATGTCTGGATAACAAGGATACCTACATCAGGCTGTTACTTTTTGATCAGAGCTCCACCTTCCACACTGTAATTCCAAACAAACTCCTCTCTGAACTCTGAGACCTCGGCCTCAGCATCCCTCTCTGTAACAGGATTCTCGACTTCCTGACCCAGAGGCCGCAATCAGTAAGGATAGGTGACAACACTTCCTCCACCGTAAGCCTCAACGCCGGTGCCCAGCAAAGCTGCATACTCAGGCCCCTACTCTATACTCCTTATGCAATCATGACTGTGTGGTCCCAACTCTATTTATAATTTTGCTGATGACGCTTCCATTGTAGGTCGGACCTCAAACAACAATAAGTCAGATTACAGGAAAAGCAATTGAGTGCTTGCTGGCATGATGGAAAGATAACAGTCTCTCCATCAACATAAGCAAAATGAAGGAGCTGGTCATTGATTTCAGGAAGCTTCTGTCTGCAGCAATGGTGCTGAAGTGGAGATGGTTGACAGTGTCAAGTTCCTGGGAATGTTGCTCACCAACAATCTGTCCTGGTCTACCCATGTCGACGCAATGGTCAAGGTGGCTAAGGAAATTCAGCATGTCCATGAGGAACATTCCTATTTTTGTAGATGCATCCTATCTGGATGCATCACTGTGTGGTATGGCAGTTGCTGTTCCCAAGACTGCAAGAAGCTGAAGAGAATCATGAGCACAGCCCAATCCATCACGCAAACTAGCGTTCCATCCATTGACTCCATCCACACTTCCCACTGCCTTGGGAAAGCAACCAACATAATCAAAATACCCCCTCACTCTGGTTATACTCTCTTCCGTCCTCTTCTGTCAGGCAGAGGACATCAGTTTGAAAACGCGTACAAATAGATTTAAGAACAGCCTCTATTCTGTTGTGACTTTTGAACGGACCTCTCAAATGTTAATTCTGATCTCTCTCTCTCAGCATCTTCTCTGTGGCTGTAACACTGTATTCTGCACGTTGTACGGTATGATTTGCCTCTACAGCATGCAAATCAACACTTTTCACAGTATCTGAGTACATGTGACAGCAATAAATCAATCAGTCACCTGCATGCTAGTATGTGTTTCATGGACTACAGCATCCAAGTCCCCTACCCTGCAATTTTTCAGAGTCTTCCCCCTATTTAAGTAATAGTCTATCTTTTGATACTTCCTACCAAAGTGTACTTTCCTACATTAAACTCTATCTGCCAACTTTTTCCGACTTGCTCAACCTGTCTATCCCCTTGCAGATTCTTTGTCCTCATGAGAACATTCCCTCCCACTATTTTTGTAGCATCAGCAAATTTGGATGGATTTATGCCTTGTCCCCTCCTCTAAGTTATGAATGTAGATAGTAAATAATTGTAGTCCTAGGGCTGATCCGTGTGGCACTCCACTAGTTATGGCTTTCCGGCCTGATAAAGATGGTGGTTAGAAAATAATTGGCTGAACCATTGAAATGAAAAATGTGAAAAAAAAATGCATTTTCATTGTTTGTGAAATTGTCAAATTGTCGATAATAAAATATAAATATTACTGTAGTTCTTGATGAATACAGTTTATCATTGAGCTTTATGAAAATTCTGAATATAGTTCATGATTTATTATAGCATCAGTTTTCATGCATCTTTATCGGAGAATTCAGATGTTTTTGTCAAAAATTGTGCTGTGCCACACATGATATTTGCTAAATCTCTCCTGTCCCAGCAGTTCAACTTGTTCAGTTTTGACATTACTTTTGTAAGGACCCCACAGTTGAGCTACCTTGCGTTGATAGTTCACTGCACACTTCTTGCAGTAAAACAAATGCTCCTCAGACCAAACTTCGGAACCCCGCCCACGGCCGACGGAACCCCGCCCATGGCCGACGACCTCATTGCTCCGCCCACAACCTCCACAGCCAGCAACTCCAGAGGAGACAGCCACACCGAGCCCTGCCGCATCTTCACCATCCCCCCGGACCTCCCACTGACTGAGGACGAATGGTCAGTCCTTAGTAAGGGGCTCACCTTTGTCCCCCTACAACCACACATCAACGAATACTAGTCACAGTTGGACATAGAGCAGTTTTTCCGCCGTCTTCGCCTCCATGCCTACTTCTTCAACCGGGAACCTAACCCTCCCTCCACTGACCCCTTCACCCGCTTCCAACACAAGTCCTCCTCCTGGACACCACCCCCAGGCCTCCTACCCTCCCTCGACCTCATCATTTCCAACTGCCGTCGAGACATTAACCGCCTCAACCTCTCAACCCCTCTCACCCACTCCAACCTCTCCCCCGCAGAATGGGCAGCCCTCCGCTCCCTCCGCTCCAACCCCAACCTCACCATCAAACCCGCAGACAAGGGTAGCGCAGTGGTAGGATGGCGCACTGACCTCTACACCGCCGAGGCCAGACGCCAACTCTCCGACACCACCTCCTACCGCCCCCTCGATCATGACCCCACACCCGAGCACCAAACCATCATCTCCAACGCCATTCATGACCTCATCACCTCAGGGGACCTCCCACCCACAGCCTCCAACCTCATTGTTCCCCAACCCCGCACGGCCCGTTTCTATCTCCTTCCCAAAATCCACAAACCCGCCTGCCCTGGTCGACCCATCGTCTCAGCCTGCTCCTGCCCCACCGAACTCATCTCCACCTATCTGGACTCCATTTTCTCCCCTTTGGTCCAGGAACTCCCCACCTACGTCCGTGACACCACCCACGCCCTCCACTTCCTCCAGGACTTCCAATTCCCTGGCTCCCAACACCTCATATTCACCATGGACGTCCAGTCCCTATACACCTGCATTCCGCATGCAGATGGCCTCAAGGCCCCCGCTTCTTCCTGTCCCGCAGGCCCGACCAATCCCCCTCCACCGACACTCTCATCCACCTAGCTGAACTCGTCCTCAACCTCAACAATTTCTCTTTTGACTCCTCCCACTTCCTACAGACTAAGCGGGTGGCCATGGGCACCTGCGTGGGCCCCAGCTATGCCTGCCTCTTTGTAGGTTACATGGAACAGTCCCTCTTCCGCACCTACACAGGCCCCAAACCCCACCTCTTCCTCCGGTACATTGATGACTGTATCGGCGCCGCCTCTTGCTCCCCAGAGGAGCTCGAACAGTTCATCCACTTCACCAACACCTTCCACCCCAACCTTCAGTTCACCTGGGCCATCTCCAGCACATCCCTCACCTTCCTGGACCTCTCAGTCTCCATCTCAGGCAACCAGCTTGTAACTGATGTCCATTTCAAGCCCACCGACTCCCACAGCTACCGAGAAAACACCTCCTCCCACCCAACCTCCTGCAAAAATTCCATCCCCTATTCCCAATTCCTCCGCCTCCGCCGCATCTGCTCCCATGATAAGACATTCCACTCCCGCACATCCCAGATGTCCAAGTTCTTCAAGGACCGCAACTTTCCCCCCACAGTGATCGAGAACGCCCTTGACCGCGTCTCCCGTATTTCCCGCTACACATCCCTCACACCCCGCCCCCACCCCAACCGCCCTAAGAGGATCCCCCTCATTCTCACACACCCCCCTACCAACCTCCGGATACAACGCATCATCCTCCGACAATTTCGCCATTTACAATCCGACCCCACCACCCAAGACATTTTTCCATCCCCACCCCTGTCTGCTTTCCGAAGAGACCACTCTCTCCGTGACTCACTTGTTCGCTCCACACTGCCCTCCCTCTCACCTTATGACGGTGAGTTCACTGCAATGCTTATTTCAGTGAGATAAGCAATTCAGAAGACAAAAATATCAACTTCACCAAACCACTCAACTTTTGATGCTGAGTTCACTGAAGTGCGTATTTCAGTGAGATAAGCAGTTCAGAAGATTAAAATCTCAACTTCACCAAACGATTCAACTGTCGATGCTGGGTTCACTGAAGTGCTTATTTCAGTGAGATAAGCCCATCAGAATACCAAAATCTAAACTTCACCAAACCACTCAACTTTCGATGCTGGGTTTACTGAAGTGCTTATTTCAGTGAGATAAGCACTTCAGAAGACCAAAATGACAACAACACCGAACGACTCCATCTCTGATGCTCATTTCACTGAAATGCCGATTTCAGTGAGATAAGCACTTTTTGAAGACCAAAATCTCAACTTCACCAAACGACTCAACTTTCGATGCTGGGTTCACTGACGTGCTTATTTCAGTGAGATAAGCACTTCAGAAGGACAAAATCTCAACTTCACCAAACGACTCAACTTTTGATGCTGGTTTCACTGAAATGCTTCTTTCAGTCAGATAAGCACTTCAGAAGGCCAAAATCACAACTTCACAAAACCACGCATCTTTGGATGCTGAGTTCACTGAAATGCTTATTTCAGTGAGATAAGCACTTCAGAAGGACAAAATCCCAACCTCAGCAATCGTCTCAACTTTCGATGCTGGTTTCACTGAAGTGCTTATTTCAGTGAGATAAGCACTTCAGAAGACCAATATCAAAACATTACTAAAAGACTCAACTTTTGATGCTTGATTTATCCAACTGCTTATTTCAGTGAGATAAGCTTTTCAGAAGACCAAAATCTAAACTTCACCAATCGACTCAACTTCTGATGCTGGTCTCACTGAAATGCTTCTTTCAGTCAGATATGCACTTCAGAAGGCCAAAATCTCAACTTCACCAAACCACCCAACTTTCGATGCTGGGTTCACTGAAGTGCTTCTTTCATTGAGATGAGCACTTCAGAAGACCAAAATCTAAACTTCACCAAACCACTCAAATTTTGATGTTATTTTGAATGAATTGCTTATCTCTGTGAGATAATCCCTTCAGGATGCTAAAATCCCAACCTCATCGAACGACTCAACTTTTGATGCAGGTTTTATTGAAATGCTTCTTTCAGTCAGATAAGCACTTCAGAAGTCCAAAATCCCAACTTGACCAAAACACAAAACTTATGATGCTGGGTTCACTGAAGAGCTGATTTCAGTCAGTTAAGCACTTCAGAAGGCCAAAATCATAACTTCACAAAACCACACATCTTTCGATGCTGAGTTCACTGAAGTGCTTATTTCAGTGAGATAAGCACTTCAGAATGCCAAAATCCCAACCTCAGCAATCGTCTCAACTATTGATTGTGGTTTCACTGAGTTGCTTATTTCAGTGAGATAAGCACTTCAGAAGACCAATATCAAATCTTCACTAAACGACTCAACTTTTGATGCTTGATTTACCCAAATGCTTATTTCAGTGAGATAAGCTTTTCAGAAGACCAAAATCTAAACTACACCAAACCACTCAAATTTCGATGTTGTTTTGAATGATGTGCTTATCTTTGTGAGATAAGCTCTTCAGAGGGCCAAAATCCCATCCTCACCAAACGACTCAACTTTTGATGATGGTTTCACTGAAATGCTTCTTTCAGTCAGATATGCACATCAGAAGGCCAAAATCTCAACTTCACCAAACCACACAACTTTCAATCCTGGATTTACCCAAATGCTTATTTCAGTGAGATAAGCACTTAAGTAGACCAAAATCCCAACTTCACCAAACCACAAAACTTATGATGCTGGGTTCACTGAAGAGCGTATTTCTGTCAGATCAGCACTTCAGAAGGCCAAAATCACAACATCACCAAACCACCCAACTTTCGATCCTGGATTTACCCAAATGCTTATTTCAGTGAGATAAGCACTTCAGAAGACCAAAATCTAAACTTCACCAAACCACTCAACTTTTGATGCTGGGTTCACTGAAGTGCTTATTTCAGAGAGATAAGCACTTCACTACGCCAAAATCCCCACCTCACCAAACGACTCATCTTTTGATGCTGGTTTCACTGAAGTGCTTATTTCAGAGAGGTAAGCACTTCAGAAGGCCAAAATCTAAACTTCACTAAACGACTCAACTTTTGATGCTGATTTCACTGAAATGCTTCTTTCAGTCAGATATGCACATCAGAAGGCCAAAATCTCAACTTCCCCAAACCACCCAACTTTCGATCCTCGATTTACCCAAATGCTTATTTCAGTGAGATAAGCACTTCACTACGCCAAAATCTAAACTTCACCAAACCACTCAACTTTCGATGCTGAGTTCACTGAAGTGCTTATTTCAGAGAGAGAAGCACTTCACTGCGCCAAAAATCCCAACGTCACCAAACGACTCAACTTTTGATGCTGGTTTCACGGAATTGCTTATTTCAGTGAGGCAAGCACTTCAGAAGGCCAAAATCTCAACTTCACAAAACCACCCAACTTTTGATCCTGGATTTACCAAAATGCTTATTTCAGCGAGATAAGCACTTCAGAATGCCAAAATCCCAACCTCACCCAACGACTCAACTTGTGATGCTGGTTTCACTGAAATGCTTCTTTCAGTCAGATATGCACATCAGAAGTCCAAGATCTCAACATCACCAAACCACCCAACTTACGATCCTGGATTTACCCAAATGCTTATTTCAGTGAGATAATCACTTCAGAAGACCAAAATCTAAACTTCACCAAACCACTCAACTTTCGATGCTGGATTCACTGAACTGCTTATTTCAGAGAGATAAGTACTTCACTATGCCAAAAATCCCAACCTCAGCAAACGACTCAACTTTTGATGCTGGTTTCACTGAATTGCTTATTTCAGTGAGACAAGCACTTCAGAAGGCCAAAATCCCAACTTCACAAAACCCACCCATCTTTCGATCCTGGATTTACCCAAATGCTTATTTCAGTGAGATAAGCACTTCAGTAGACCAAAATCTAAACTTCACCAAACCACTCAACTTTCTATGCTGGGTTCACTGAAGTGCTTATTTCAGTGAGATAAGCACTTCAGAAGTCCAAAACCCCAACTTCACCAAACCACAAAACTTATGATGCTTGTTTCACTGAAGAGCTTATTTCAGTCAGATAAGCACTTCAGAAGGCCAAAATCTCAACTTCACCAAACCACCCAACTTTCGATCCTGGATTTACCCAAATGCTTATTTCAGTGAGATAAGCACTTGAGAAGACCAAAATCTAAACTTCACCAAACCACTCAACTTTCGATGCTGCGTTCACTGAAGTGCTTATTTCAGTGAGATAAGCACTTCAGAAGTCCAAAATCCCAACTTCACCTAACCACAAAACTTATGATGCTGGTTTCACTGAATTGCTTATTTCAGTGAGATAAGCACTTCAGAAGGCCAAAATCTAAACTTCACTAAACGACTCAACTTGTGATGCTGATTTCACTGAAATGCTTCTTTCAGGCACAGGCGGGCAGGCAGACAGAGACAGGCAGGCACAGACAGACAGTTAAACAGAGACAGTCAGGCAGGCCCAGGTCGAGAGACAGAGACAGTCAGGCAGACAGGCGGACACAGTCAGGCAGACAGGCAGAGCCAGGCAGGCAAACCGACAGGCAGTCAGACACAGACTGTCAGACAGATACTGGCAGATGGAGACAGGCAGGCACACAGGCGGAGACAGTCAGACAGGCAGAGACAGTCAGGCAGTCAGGCAGACACAGTCAAGCAGAGACAGACAGGCAGGCAGGCAGGCAGGCAGGCAGGCAGGCGGAGACAGGCAGAGACAGTCAGACGGAGGCAGGCAGAGACAGGCATACAGACAGACAGAGACAGTCAGACACAGAGAGACAGAATCAGAGTCAGACAGAGACAGGCAGGCAGACACAGACTGTCAGACAGATATAGGCAGACGGAGACAGTCAGGCAGACAGACAGACAGGCAGGCAGGCAGAGACAGGCAGGCAGACAGAGACAGTCAGGCAGGCAGACAGAGACAGTCAGGCAGGCAGGCAGAGACAGTCAGGCAGGCAGACAGACACAGGCATACAGACAGGCAGAGACAGTCAGGCAGGTAGAGACAGGCAGACAGGGACAGACAGGCAGACAGGCACAGGCAGACCGGCAGAGACAGTCAGGCGGACAGGCAGGCAGGCAGGCAGAGACAGGCCGAGACAGTCAGGCACAGGCAGGCAGGCAGACATTGACAGACAGTCAGAGACAGTCAGGCGGACAGGCAGGCAGGTAGAGACAGACAGACAGGCAGGCACAGGCAGAGACAGTCATGCGGATAGGCAGAGGCAGTCAGGCAGGCAGAGACAGGCCGAGACAGGCAGACAGAGACAGTCAGGCAGGCAGACAGAGACAGGCAGGCACAGGCAGACAGTCAGACAGACAGAGGCAGGCAGGCACAGGCAGAGGCAGGCAGGCAGAGATAGGCCAAGACAGGCAGTCAGAGACAGTCAGGCAGACAGAGACAGGCAGGCACAGGCAGACAGTCAGACAGACAGAGGCAGGCAGGCAGGCTCAGGCAGAGACAGGCAGAGAGACAGACAGTCAGGCAGTCAGGCAGAGAGACAGTCAGGCAGAGACAGTCAGACGGAGCAGTCAGGCAGGCAGAGACAGACTGGCAGGCAGGTAGAGACAGGCAGGCAGAGACAGTCAGGCAGGCAGGCAGACTGAGACAGGCAGACAGGCAGAGACAGTCAGGCAGAAAGGCAGAGACAGTCAGGCAGGCAGGCAGAGACAGGCAGACATACAGACACAAGCAGACAGACAGGCTGACAGGCAGAAACAGGCAGTCAGACACAGGCAGACTGTCAGACAGATACAGGCAGGCGGAGACAGGCACGCAGAGGCAGGCAGGCGGAGACAGGCAGAGGCAGGCAGAGAGGCAGACAGAAACAGGCAGACAGAGGCAGTCAGACACAGACAGACAATCAAACTGACACGGGCAGACAGAGACAGGCAGGCAGGCGGAGACAGGCAGATGCAGGCGGAGACAGGCAGTCAGACACAGGCAGACTGTCAGACAGTTACAGGCAGACGGAGACAGGCACGCGGAGACAGTCAGAGACAGGCAGGCAGACAGAGGCAGTCAGACACACAGACAGTCAAACCGATACAGGCAGAGATAGACAGGCAGGCGGGTGCAGGCAGAGGCAGGCAGGCAGACAGAGACAGTCAGACACAGACAGGCAGAGGCGCAGACAGAGACAGACAGACAGAGACAAACAGACAGAGACAGTCAGGCAGACATGCAAAGAGTCAGGCAGACACCAGAGAGTCAGGCAGACATATAGACAGGCAGACAGAGGCAGGCAGGTGGGCAGAGACAGTCAGGCACAGGCAGGCAGAGACAGAGACAGTCAGGCAGAGACAGTCAGACATAGACAGAGACAGGCAGGCAGGCAGAGACAGACAGGCAGACAGATGCAGGCAGAGACAGAGAGACAAGCAGACAGATACAGGCTGTCAGACAGAGACACACAGGCAGATGGAGGCAGGCAGGCAGAGACAGTCAGATAGACAGACAGACAGAGACAGTCAGTCAGACAGAGGCAGACAGAGGCAGGCAGGCAGGCAGATGCAGGCAGAGACAGAGAGACAGGAAGACAGGCAGAGGCAAGCAGACAGATACAGGCTGTCAGACAGAGACAGACAGGCAGATGGAGGCAAGCAGGCGGAGACAGACAGAGGCCGGCTGAGACAGTCAGACAGAGGCAGGCAGACAGACAGACAGAGACAGGCAGTCAGACACAGGCAGACTGTCAGACAGATACAGGCAGACAGAGACAAGCACGCGGAGGCAGGCAAAGAGACAGACAGAGACAGTCAGGCAGACACAGGCAGGCAGTCAGACAGAAGCAGGCAGGCAGACAGAGGCAGTCAGACACAGACTGTCAGACAGATACAGGCAGACGGAGACAGGCAGAGACAGGCAGGCAGACAGACAGAGACAGACAGGCAGGCAGAGACAGTCAGACACAGAGAGACAGAGTCAGAGTCAGACAGAGACCAACGGCAGGCAGGCAGACAGACAGAGACAGGCAAGCAAACCGACAGGCAGTCAGACACAGACTGTCAGACAGATACAGTCAGACGGAGACAGGCAGGCAGACAGGCAGAGACAGTCAGGCAGTCAGGCAGACACAGTCAAGCAGAGACCGTCAGGCAGACAGACAGAGACAGTCAGATACAGAGACAGAGTCAGACAGAGACAGGCAGGCAGACAGACAGACACAGGCAGTCAGACACAGACTGTCAGACAGATATAGGCAGACAGAGACAGTCAGGCTGACAGGCAGAGACAGGCAAGCGGAGACAGTCAGGCGGAGACAGGCAGACAGAGGCAGGCATACAGACAGGCAGAGACAGTCAGGGAGACAGGCAGACACAGTCAGGCAGAGACAGGCAGGCAGGTGGAGACATGCAGACAGGGACAGACAGAGGCACAGGCAGAGACAGTCAGGCGGACAGGCAGAGACAGGCAGACAGTCAGGCAGGCACACAGGCGGAGACAGTCAGACAGGCAGGCAGTCAGGCAGACACAGTCAAGCAGAGACAGTCAGGCAGACAGACAGACAGTCAGGCGGAGACAGTCAGGCGGAGAGAGTCAGGCGGGCAGGCAGATACAGGCATACAGACAGACAGAGACAGTCAGACACAGAGAGACAGAATCAGAGTCAGACAGAGACCGACGGCAGGCAGGCAGGCGGAGACTGTCAGGCGGAGACTGTCAGGCACACAGGCGGTCAAGCAGAGACAGGCAGGTAGGGACAGACATAGAGACAGGCAGGCAGGTAGGGACAGACAGGCAGACAGAGACAGGCAGGCAGGTAGGGACAGACAGGCAGACAGAGACAGGCCGAGACAGTCAGGCAGACAGGCACAGGCAGACAGGCAGGCAGGTAGAGACGGGCAGACAGGGACAGGCAGAGACAGGCAAGCAGGTAGAGACGGGCAGACAGGGACAGGCAGAGACAGGCAGGCAGGTAGAGACGGGCAGACAGGGACAGACAGACAGGCAGAGGCAGAGACAGGCAGGCGGACAGGCAGAGGCAGTCAGGCAGCGACAGACAGGCAGGCAGGCACAGGCAGGAAGACAGAGACAGGCAGGCACAGGCAGACAGTCAAACAGAGACAGTCAGACAGACAGAGGCAGACAGGCGGAGACAGTCAGGCAGACGGACAGGCGGAGACAGTCAGGCAGAGACAGGCAGTCAGACATAGACTGTCAGACAGATACAGGCAGACGGAGACAGTCAAACAGACAGGCGGAGACAGTCAGGCAGAGAGACAGACAGGCTGAGACAGTCAGGCACAGTCAGGCAGGCAGGCACAGGCAGACAGGCAGGCAGGTAGAGACGGGCAGACAGGGACAGACAGACACAGGCAGAGGCAGGCAGGCAGGTAGAGATGGACAGACAGGGACAGGCAGAGACAGGCATGCAGGTAGAGACGGGCAGACAGGGACAGACAGACAGGCAGAGGCAGAGACAGGCAGGCGGACAGGCAGAGGCAGTCAGGCAGCGACAGACAGGCAGGCAGGCAGGCACAGGCAGGCACAGGCAGACAGTCAAACAGAGACAGGCAGACAGGCGGAGACAGTCAGGCAGACAGGCGGAGACAGTCAGGCAGAGACAGGCAGTCAGACATAGACTGTCAGACAGATACAGGCAGATGGAGACAGTCAAACAGACAGGCGGAGACAGTCAGGCAGAGAGACAGACAGGCTGAGACAGTCAGGCACAGGCAGGCAGTCAGGCAGGCAGACAGTCAAACAGACAGGCGGAGACAGTCAGGCAGAGAGACAGAGACAGTCAGGCAGACGGACAGGTGGAGACAGGCAGGCAAACCGACAGGCAGTCAGACATAGACTGTCAGACAGATACAGGCAGACGGAGACAGGCAGGCACAGAGGCGGAGACAGTCAGACAGGCAGAGACAGTCAGGCAGTCAGGCAGACACAGTCAAGCAGAGACAGGTAGGCAGGCAGACAGGCAGGCAGGCACAGGCAGACAGGCAGAGACAGTCAGACGGAGTCAGACAGAGACAGGCAGGCAGAGACAGGCATTCAGACAGTCAGACACAGAGAGACAGAGTCAGAGTCAGACAGAGACAGGCAGGCAGAGACCGACGGCAGGCAGGCAGACACAGACTGTCAGACAAATATAGGAAGACGGAGACAGGCAGTCAGACACAGACTGTCAGACAGATATAGGCAGACGGAGACAGGCAGTCAGACACAGACTGTCAGACAGATATAGGCAGACGGAGACAGTCAGGCAGGCAGGCAGAGACAGTCAGGCAGGCAGGCAGACAAGCAGTCAAGCAGAGACAGGCAGGCAGACAGAGACAGTCAGACAGAGACAGGCAGGCAGGCGGAGACAGACAGAGACAGGCATACAGACAGACAGAGACAGGTAGAGACAGGCAGACAGGCAGAGACAGTCAGGCGGACAGGCAGAGGCAGGCAGGCAGACAGAGACAGGCCGAGACAGTCAGGCACAGGCAGGCAGACACAGTCAGGTAGAGACAGGCAGACAGGCACAGGCAGAGGCAGTCAGGCAGCGACAGACAGGCAGGCAGGCAGACAGAGACAGGGCGAGGCAGACCGGCAAACAGAGACAGGCAGGCAGACAGGCGGAGACAGTCAGGCAGAGACAGGCGGAGAGACAGACAGTCAGGCAGACAGGCGGAGACGGACAGTCAGGCAGAGACAGTCAGACGGAGCAGTCAGGCAGGCAGAGACAGACTGGCAGGCAGGGGCAGACTGGCAGGCAGAGACAGTCAGGCAGACAGGCGGAGACAGACAGGCGGAGACAGACAGGCAGAGACAGACAGGCAGACAGGCAGAGACAGTCAGGCACAGACACAGACAGTCAGGCACAGACACACAGACACAAGCAGGCAGAGACAGGCTGTCAGACAGATACAGGCAGGGGGAGACAGACAGAGTCAGGCAGGCAGACAGAAACAGGCAGACAGAGGCAGTCAGACACAGACAGACAATCAAACCAACACGGGCAGACAGAGACAGGCAGATGCAGGTGGAGGCAGGCAGACAGACAGAGACAGGCAGTCAGACACAGGCAGACTGTCAGACGGAGACAGGCACGCGGAGGCAGGAAGGCGGAGACAGACAGAGAGAGACAGTCAGAGACAGGCAGGCAGACAGAGGCAGTCAGATACAGACAGACAGTCAAACCGATACAGGCAGAGACAGACAGGCAGACGGATGCAGGCAGATGCAGGTGGAGGCAGGCACGCAGAGGCGCAGACGGAGACAGGCAGAGACAAACAGACAGAGGCAGGCAGGCAGACAGATAGACAGACAGGCAGAGGCAGGCAGAGACGGTCAGACAGACAAAGACAGGCAGGCAGTGAGACAGTCTGACAGGCAGACAGACAGAGGCAGGCAGGCCGCGGCAGACAGAGGCAGGCAGACAGGGACAGGCAGAGACAGTCAGGCAGGCGGAGGCAGACAGGCAGATGGAGGCAGGCAGACAGACAGTCAGACACAGACAGGCAGAGAGGCAGGCAGACACCGACAGGCAGAGACAGGCAGGCAGGCACGCAGAGGCAGACAGAGACCGGCAGGCAGGCAGAGACAGTCAGACAGAGACGCACAGAGTCAGGCAGAGACACAGAGAGTCAGGCAGAGACGCAGGCAGTCAGATAAACAGAGGCAGAGAGTCAGGCAGGCAGGCAGGCAGACAGAGACAGTCAGGCCGAGGCAGACAGAGGCAGGCGGGCAGACAGAGACAGTCAGAAGGCAGTCAGTCAGACAGAGGCAGGCAGAGACAGTCAGACAGACAGAGACAGACAGACAGTCAGACAGAGACCGCCAGTCAGGCAGGCAGAGACAGTCAGACAGAGACAGACAGTTAGACAGGCAGAGGCAGACAGAGATAGAGAGGCAGGCAGACAGAGGCAGGCAGAGAGTCAAGCACACACGCAGAGAGTCAGACAGACGTGCAGTCAGGCAGGCAGAGAGAGACAGTCAGACAGAGACAGGCAGAAGGCAGACAGGCAGCCAGACAGAGAGGGGCCACCAGACAGTCAGGCAGGCAGATAGACAGACAGTCAGACAGAGACAGGCAGGCAGAGACAGTCAGAAGACAGACAGAGGCAGGCAGACACGGACAGTCAGATAGACAGACAGACAGAGACAGTCAGGCAGGCAGGCAGAGACAGTCAGAAGACAGACAGAGGCAGGCAGACACGGACAGTCAGATAGATAGACAGAGAGACAGACAGAGACAGTCAGTCAGGCAGACAGACAGACAGACAGACAGAGACAGTCAGTCAGGCAGACAGACAGAGACAGCCAGGCAGGCAGAGACTGTCACACAGAGACAGGCAGGCAGGCAGAGGCAGGCAGAGACAGTCAGACCGAGATAGGTAGGCAGAGACAGTCAGATAGAAAGACAGTCAGATAGAAAGACAGTCAGACAGAAAGAGGCAGGCAGGCAGACAGACAGGCCAAGGCAGAGAGAGACAGGCAGACAGACAGTCAGAAGGCAGGCAGACAGTCAGTCAGACAGAGGCAGGCAGAGACAGACAGGCAGGCAGAGACAGTCAGACAGAGACAGGCAGGCAGAGACAGGCAGGCAAACAGTCAGACAGAGACAGGCCGACAGTCAGACAGAAACAGGCAGGCAGGCAGAGGCAGTCAGACACAGACACCCAGTCAGACAGAGACAGAGAGACAGACAGGCAGGCGGGACCAGGCAGGCAGGCAGAGACAGTCAGACAGAGGGAGGCAGACACAGACAGACAGTCAGACAGAGACAGGCAGGCAGACAGAGACAGGCAGGCAGGCAGAGACAGTCAGACAGAGACAGACAGAGACAGTCAGGCAGGCAGACAGAGACAGTCAGGCAGGCAGACAGAGACAGGTAGAGACAGGCAGAGACAGTCAGGCGGACAGGCAGAGGCAGGCAGGCAGACAGAGACAGGCCGAGACAGTCAGGCACAGGCAGGCAGACAGGCAGACACAGTCAGGTAGAGACAGGCAGACAGGCACAGGCAGAGGCAGTCAGGCAGCGACAGACAGGCAAGCAGGCAGACAGAGACAGGGCGAGGCAGACAGGCAAACAGAGACAGGCAGACAGGCGGAGGCAGGCAGGCAGGCAGAGACAGGCCGAGACAGTCAGGCACAGGCAGGCAGACAGGCAGACACAGTCAGGTAGAGACAGGCAGACAGACACAGGCAGAGGCAGTCAGGCAGCGACAGGCAGGCAGGCAGGCAGGCAGACAGGGCGAGGCAAACAGGCAAACAGAGACAGGCAGGCAGACAGGCGGAGACAGTCAGGCAGAGACAGGCAGAGAGACAGACAGTCAGGCAGACAGGCGGAGACGGACAGTCAGGCAGAGACAGTCAGACGGAGCAGTCAGGCAGGCAGAGACAGACTGGCAGGCAGGGACAGACTGGCAGGCAGAGACAGTCAGGCATACAGGCGCAGACAGGCGGAGACAGACAGGCAGACAGGCAGAGACAGTCAGGCACAGACAAACAGAGACAGGCAGACACACAGACACAAGCAGACAGAGACAGGCAGGCAGACAGAGACAGGCAGGCAGACAGAGACAGTCAGACAGAGACAGGCAGGCAAACAGTCAGACAGAGACAGGCCGACAGTCAGACAGAGACAGGCAGGCAAACAGTCAGACAGAGACAGGCCGACAGTCAGACAGAGACAGGCAGGCAAACAGTCAGACAGAGACAGGTCGACAGTCAGACAGAGACAGACAGGCAGGCGGCGCCAGGCAGGCAGGCAGAGACAGTCAGACACAGACAGGCAGGCAGACAGACAGACAGACAGAGACAGACAGACAGAGGGAGGCAGACAGAGACAGATAGACAGGCAGGCAGACAGACAGACAGAGGCAGACAGACGCAGACAGACAGACAGTCAGAGGCAGGCAGGCAGAGACAGACAGGCAGACAGAGACCTTTTTAAAATTAACAAGAACATGTGATTAACACACTTAATAGCTGCGACCGAGTGTGATTTAAAAGAATGCTGATTACCAGAAGTTAAATAGGGGTTGTAAGATCCACTATTTGAAACGAGTCAAGAGCCAATTCGATTGTACTTTGGATTTGGGTGGAATGAGAATGCACGTCGGTTGAAAGAGATTGATGTTTTAGTTTAAACTGTTCTGAGTCCTGCTTCATAAATATAAAGGAGGGCTTCATAACTTATAAAGCTGCTGTTCCTCCACCATTGTTCTGCAGAAATTACTGAATCAAACGACAGAATATGACCAGCATCATAAGATAGGAGTAGAAGTAAGGCCATTCGGCCAATCAAGTCCACTTTGCCATTTAAATCATGGCTGATGGGCATTTCAACGACACTTCCCTCAACTCTCCCTGTAGCCCTTGACTCCTTTTGAGATCAAGAATTCGTTGATCTCTGCCTGGAAGGCATCCAACGTCCCGGCCTCCACTGCACTCTGCGGCAATGAATTCACAAGCCCACCACTCTCTGGCTGAAGACGTGTCGTCTCGTTTCAGTTTTAAATTTACCCCCTCTAATTTTAAGGCTGTGCCCACGGGTCCTAGTCTCCCCGCCTAACGGAAACAACTTCCTAGCGTCCACCCCTTCTAAACCATACATTATCACCGGCGGTTCCCTAGTTAGATTTGACATATTGCATTTGAGAAGGAAATGGCCTTTTTCCATCATTCCAGAGTACTTTTCTTAATCATTGTATTTATTTGTCGGCCCAATAAAGGAATTAATTTTATTTGATAGCTCAATAAGTTAAAACTGTAATCGAAGTTAGTTTTCTTCCTCCTTTGTAGTGGATCTGTTGGAGTTGCACACAGCACAACACGTCTTTGATCGACACAAATTGACACAAAACGAGCAACTTCTAAATGTAACTGAAGTAATCAACTGTTTAACGTCCATTTATGATGGTTTGGAACAAAATCACAAAGACTAGGTCAATGTGTCACTCTGTGTCAACATGTGTCTGAACTGGCTGCTGAACGTCTTTGATACGTATGTATGATTTACACTTGAATGTAGTATGTTTAGATTGTCCTAAGGTGCATTAAACTGCATCCTACATTTTGGATTTTGATCAGTTAAGTAAATGTGAAGATTGTCAACTGATTAAAATCAATCCTAGGATTGTTGACATAAGGTTTCAGTATGTTCTAATTTCATTTCAGTGCAAGTGATAAAGTAGTTGAAAGTTTTAGCGACTTTTGTTTTAAATCATAAAATTGAAACTGATATAGAACATAGAACGTAGAACAGTACAGCACAGAACAGGCCCTTCAGCCCACGATGTTGTGCCGACCATATACTTCTGATTCCATTTGGTCAGATCTGTACAGGATCATGGAGACATCTTGACACTCTGATTGTAATGCTCTTCACAGTGACAAATGTTAGTGCTGGAGAAAGACGTGTATAAAGTACACAATATGAACATCATCCAGTTAATGTCAAGGAATAAACAGCCAGATGCAGAATAAGTTTTTATGTGACCCTCAATCTCGTAGAGTCATATAGCATAGAAACACCATGTCTATGCCTCCCAACAAACACCAAACTACACTAATCTCATTTATCTACACTTGGTCCCTAGCCTACTTTGACCTAGCATTTCAAATGCTCATCCCAGATGCTTTTTAAATGTTGAGAATACCTGCCTCAACTACCCTCTCAGGCAGCGTGCTCCATATGTCCACTTTGTTGATGAAAAAGCTTTTCCTCAGACTTCCTCCAAAGCATTTAATCCTCACCTTAAACTTGTGCCATCTGGTCTTAGACACATGTGCCATGGGGAAAGGATTCTCACAATGTATTCTGCCAGAGCCTGTCATATTTTTTTCCGCCTCAATCATATCCCGACCCCCACCTCAGCTTCCTCTGCTACAAGAAACACAACTCCAGCATACCAGTCTATCTCGTAACTGTGACTTTTTAACCTAGCCAGTATCTTGAAGAGCATTAACTGTGCCATTGTGGTATTTTCCAGACTAATTGTCGTTCAGCTTATCTCAGTCAGATTGTTTAGTAAACTCCATTTAGGAATAATGTTATGCACTTCACTTGGAAATGTATTAAGACTGTGACAGTATATTGGGGAATCCTTGCAAGTGGAGAGATTTTTATTTTCTTTCAGTCCAAGCTGGATATAATTCTAGGATTTGGAGATGAACGTCCAGGGTTAAACCTCCGGTGTCCTTCTATCCACCCCAAATCTCCTCCAATTTTCCATTTATATAAAATTGAGCTTTGTTTGCATGAGGTGTGTTCCAATATTAAATCGTTATTGCGACTGTAAATTTTGACATTCTTCATTAGGTACGTACCCTTCATATTGATAGCGGCTCAAGGTGCTTCAGGGTGTCAAAACCAAAATGTTGCATTTTCCAGTGAAATTGTAGACATTGAGCTGAAATTCTCGCGAGGGAGCACTGAACGGCATGCATTATTTCTGAGTACCGCCCTCATTAATACTTATTCCATTTTTGTACCTGCCAGACAGAAACTAGACGCTCAGAATTAGCGAAATGAAATTCTGAGTGGGTGTATGATGCTTGCACATTGCTCAATGCTCCTCTGGACCTCCAACTTGGGCAGTAGTCACCAGCATCTGCAGCCACACCCATCAGTAGCACCCCATGTCCACAGTTTTGACATGTGGCATGTTCCAGCCTCAGCACATCATGGCACAGCTCAGATCTGCTTTCAGTACTCTTCTATACTTCATTGCTGCATTTTGGATTGCAGCAGCCCCCCTCATGGCAGTGCTACTGCCAGGGCACTTTTATATGCAGGGACAGGCACCCATTCGTGTATTGGGCCACGTTACACATCAGGACACCTTGCTTGAGCTCTCCACTCTCATTTTGTCCCTGCATGAATGCTAACAGCTCCTCTGCCTTGTCTTCATTTGCTTTGTCTTTTTATGGGTTGCCCCCTCCGCCACATCTCTCAGACTCATAACACTAGTATGTTGATTAACCTTTTGGCATCGAGACAAAGCCAGACAGCTTGTCATGTTTGTCAGCAGTCATCAATCAAAGGAGTGGGTGTGTTGCCGTTCAGCACCGTGATATGTTGATCTCACACCTGCAGCATGTGCCAGCTGCAGAAGCACAGAAGGCATTGCATTGTCTCCAACCACATGGTCGTTCTTCATGTTCTGAGGGGAATGGTCTGTAGTCAAGGGAGGCAGTTCCAGGCAGCAGATCGAGGTAACTCCAGGGCATTGTCTGATATCACTCGAGGGGCTTGGATGCAATCAGTTGGCTGCTCAGGATGATCATGGTCAGGACATTGTCCTCATAGGTTGTGAGAAGTCAAACGTTAGACACCTCACTACCTGTGTTGGCTCTTTCTGCCCTACGGTGGGCTGTTTTTCCTGGAATGAAACAAAGGGAGTGATTGAGTGAGATGAAATGAGCTGGTGCATTTGTTAGTGCTCATGTATGTTTGGGAAGGGAGGTGAGGTCTCCTGGGTGAGAGCAAGAGGCACAGAGAACATAGAGGATTAATAGCCTTGGGCCCTCAAGTAGGCGAGAGCAAGTGAAGACAGACATTGAATGCTTTGGTGAGAATGGTATTACATGAGCTGTGCTGAAGGGTGGTGCAGAATTAGAGAGAGTGTGAATGTGAGGTAGCACAGACCAATGATACCAGTCACGGTTGGACGTAGAGCAGTTTTTCCGCCGTCTTCGCCTCCATGCCTACTTCTTCAACCGGGAACCTAACCCTCCTTCCACTGACCCCTTCACCCACTTCCAACACAAGTCCTCCTCCTGGACACCACCCCCAGGCCTCCTACCCTCCCTCGACCTCTTCATCTCCAACTGCCGTCGAGACGTTAACCACCTCAACCTCTCCACCCCTCTCACCCACTCCAACCTCTCCCCCGCAGAACGGGCAGCCCTCCGCTCCCTCCGCTCCAACCCCAACCTCACCATCAAACCCACAGACAAGGGTGGCGCAGTGGTAGTATGGCGCACTGACCTCTACATCGCTGAGGCCAGACGCCAACTCTCCGACACCACCTCCTACTGCCCCCTCGATCATGACCCCACACCCACATGACCAAACCATCATCTCCAACACCATTCACGACCTCATCACCTCAGGGGACCTCCCACCCACATCCTCCAACCTCATTGTTCCCCAACCCCGCACGGCCGTTTCTATCTCCTTCGCAAAATCCACAAACCTGCCTGCCCTGGTCGACCCATCGTCTCAGCCTGCTCCTGCCCCACCGAACTCATCTCCACCTATCTGGACTCCATTTTCTCCCCTTTGGTCCAGGAACTCCCCACCTACGTCCGTGACACCACCCACGCCCTCCACCTCCTCCAGGACTTCCAATTCCCTGGCCCACAACACCTCATATTCACCATGGATGTCCAGTCCCTATACACTTGCATTCCGCATGCAGATGGCCTCAAAGCCCTCTGCTTCTTCCTGTCCCGCAGGCCCGACCAGTCCCCCTCCACCGACGCTCTCATCCGCCTAGCTGAACTCGTCCTCACCCTCAACAACTTCTCTTTTGACTCCTCCCACTTCCTACAGACTAAGGGGGTGGCCATGGGTACCCGCATGGGCCCCAGCTATGCCTGCCTCTTTGTAGGTTACGTGGAACAGTCCCTCTTCCGTACCTACACAGGCCCCAAACCGCACCTCTTCCTCCGGTACATTGATGACTGTATCGGCGCCGCCTCTTGCTCCCCAGAGGCGCTCAAACAGTTCATCCACTTCACCAACACCTTCCACCGCAACCTTCAGTTCACCTGGCCCATCTCCAGCACATCCCTCACCTTCCTGGACCTCTCAGTCTCCATCTCAGGCAACCAGCTTGTAACTGATGTCCATTTCAAGCCCACCGATTCCCACAGCTACCTAGAATACACCTCCTCCCACCCACACTCCTGCAAAAATTCCATTCCCTATTCTCAATTCCTCTGCCTCCGCCGCATCTGCTCCCACGATAAGACATTCCACTCCCGCACATCCCAGATGTCCAAGTTCTTCTAGGACAGCAACTTTCCCCCCACAGTGATCGAGAACGCCCTTGACCGCGTCTCCCGTATTTCCCGCAATACATCCCTCACACCCCGCCCCTGCCACAACCGCCCTAAGAGGATCCCCCTCGTTCTCACACTCCACCCTACCAACCTCCGGATACAACGCATCATCCTCCGACACTTTCGCCATTTACAATCCGACCCCACCACCCAAGACATTTTTCCATCCCCACCCCTGTCTGCTTTCCGGAGAGACCACTCTCTCCGTGACTCCCTTGTTCGCTCCACACTGCCCTGCAACCCCACCACACCCGGCACCTTCCCCTGCAACCGCAGGAAATGCTACACTTGCCCCCACACCTCCTCCCTCACCCCTATCCCAGCCCCAAGCTGACATTCCACATCAAGCAGAGATTCACCTGCACATCTGCCAATGTGGTATACTGCATCCACTGTACCCGGTGTGGCTTCCTCTACATTGGGGAAACCAAGCGGAGGCTTGGAGACCGCTTTGCAGAACACCTCCGCTCAGTTCCGAACAAACAACTGCACCTCCCAGTCGCAAACCATTTCCACTCCCCCTCCCATTCTCTAGATGACATGTCCATCATGGGCCTCCTGCACTGCCACAATGATGCCACCCGAAGGTTGCAGGAACAGCAACTCATATTCCGCCTGGGAACCCTGCAGCCATATGGTATCAATGTGGACTTCACCAGTTTCAAAATCTCCCCTTCCCCTACTGCATCCCTAAACCAGCCCAGTTCGTCCCCTCCCCCCACTTCACCACACAACCAGCCCAGCTCTTGCGCCCCCCCCCCCACCCACTGCATCCCAAAACCAGTCCAACCTGTCTCTGCCTCCCTAACCAGTTCTTCCTCTCACCCATCCCTTCCTCCCACCCCAAACCGCACCCCCATCTACCGACTAACCTCATCCCACCTCCTTGACCTGTCCGTCTTCCCTGGACTGACCTATCCCCTCCCTACCTCCCCACCTATACTCTCTCCACCTATCTTCTTTACTCTCCATCTTTGGTCCGCCTCCCCCTCTCTCCCTATTCATTCCAGTTCCCTCTCCCCATCCCCCTCTCCGGTGAAGGGTCTAGGCCCGAAACGTCAGCTTTTGTGCTCCTGAGATGCTGCTTGGCCTGCTGTGTTCATCCAGCCTCACATTTTATTATCTTGGAATTCTCCAGCATCTGCAGTTCCCATTATCTCCAATGAGGCTCCTCTTCTGTTGGAGCAGAGGTCACTGATCTTGCAGCACTGCTGTATGGCTCTTTTGGTGGTTGAGACTGCATTGACACTGGACAGACTCAGATGAGTCTGGCCGAGTCTTGTGTCGTGGCCTCCTGTGCTTGTCTTTGGGAAAGAGGACAGTCCTCCACTGCACCAATCCATCCACCAGGATTTCCAGGTCTCCAACTGTAAAGTAAGGTGCTAATTTCCCCTTTCCTGCCCTGTCTGGGACAAATGCTATGAACTATATAAGGCAGTTCTGGATTCTGGGCATTTTACTGGTTCACAATAGCCTTTTAACATGGCACTAGTGCCAGTAATACCGGGATGTTTCAGTGGTGGCAAACACTTGCAGTTACGATGAGTGGAAAACTAACGAGCGTCGGCTGAGAGAGGCACAACAGGAGCATTGTTGCTGGTTATTGAAAAGGTTTGCAACAACAGAGTGAGAAAATGTGTTAGGTGTTTTGGAGAGATACTGTCCTTGCAGTGCAATAAAAATAACACTGAACTGATTCACTCCAGTGTTTTGGACCTTCAGATTTCAGAACAGAATTAGACCATTCAGCCCATTGAGTGGGATCTATCATTCTCAACCTCCTGTGTCCTTATAAAGCAAGAACATGTCTATCTATGCCTGAAATCAACTCTGACTTGGCTTCCACAGCTTTCTGCATCAATGAGTTCCACAGATTCACAACTTTCTGACTGAAGAAATTCTTCCTCAACTCCATCCTGAAGGGTGGTCCCTTTGACTCTGAGGCTGTGCCCTCAGGTCCTGGTCTCTCCTACTTGTGGAAACATCATCTCCATGTCCACTCTCTCCAGGCCTGAATTACCTTCAGTGTGACCCCCTTCATCCTTCTAAACTCCTTCAAGTACAGGCCCAGAGTTCTCAGCCACTCCTCACTTCATCCGCAGGATTATGTTTGAGAACCTCATCTAGACCCTGACAAAGGCCAGCACATCCTTCCTTAGATAGATGGCCAAAAACTGCTCTTAATATTCCAAATGCAATATGACCAGAGCCTTACACAGCCTCAGCAATACATCTCTGCTCTTGTATTTTTGCCGTCTTGAAATGAATGCTGACATTGCATTTGCCTTCCCAACTGCCAACTGAAACTGCATGTTAAAAGAATCCTGAATTGGGTCATCTTTGTGCTTCAGATTTCTGAAGCCTTTCCCAATTTAGAGAATAGTCTATGCCTGTACTTCCACCTCTCCACAGACTCTCTGTGACCTCCCCACTTCCTCAACACTACTTGCCTCACCACCTATCATAGAACATAGAACACTGAAAATAGAACAGTACAGCACAGAACAGGCCCTTCAGCCCACGATGTTGTGCCGACCATTGATTCTCATGTATGCACCCGCAAATTTCTGTGACCATATGCATGTCCAGCAGTCTCTTAAATGACCCCAATGACCTTGCTTCCACAACTGCTGCTGGCAACGCATTCCATGTCCTCACAACTCTGTGTAAAGAACCCGCCTCTGACATCCCCTCTCTACTTTCCTCCAACCAGCTTAAAACTATGACCCCTCGTGTTAACCTTTTCTGCCCTGGAAAATAGTCTCTGGCTATCAACGCTATCTATGCCTCTCATTATCTTGTATACCTCAATTAGGTCCCCTCTCCTCCTCCTTTTCTCCAATGAGAAGAGTCCGAGCTCAGTCAACCTCTCTTCAGAAGATAAGCCCTCCAGTCCAGGCAGCATCCTGGTAAACCTCCTCCTGAACCCTCTCCAAAGCATCCATATCTTTCCTATAATAGGGCGACCATAACTGGACGCAGTATTCCAAGTGCGGCCTAACCAAAGTTTTATAGAGCTGCAACAAGATCTCACGACGCTTAAACTCAATCCCCCTGTTAATGAAAGCCAAAACACCATATGCTTTCTTAACAACCCTGTCCACTTGGGTGGCCATTTTAAGGGATCTATGTATCTGCACACCAAGATCCCTCTGTTCCTCCACACTGCCAAGAATCCTATCCTTAATCCTGTACTCAGCTTTCAAGTTCGACCTTCCAAAATGCATCACCTCACATTTATCCAGGTTGAACTCCATCTGCCACCTCTCAGCCCATCTCTACATCCTGTCAATGTCCCGCTGCAGCCTACAACAGCCCTCTATACTGTCAACGACACCTCCAACCTTTGTGTCGTCTGCAAACTTGCTGACCCATCCTTCAATCCCCTCATCCAAGTCATTAATAAAAATTACCAACAGTAGAGGCCCAAGGACAGAGCCCTGTGGAACACCACTCACCGCTGACTTCCAGGCAGAATATTTTCCTTCTACTACCACTCGCTGTCTTCTGTTGGCCAGCCAATTCTGTATCCAGACAGCTAAGTTCCCCTGTATCCCATTCTTCCTGACCTTCTGAATGAGCCTACCATGGGGAACATTATCAAATGCCTTGCTGAAGTCCATATACACCATATCCACAGCTCAACCCTCATCAACTTTTCTAGTCACATCCTCAAAGATCTTGATAAGGTTTGTGAGGCATGACCTGCCCCTCACAAAGCTGTGTTGACTGCATTTAATCAAGCCATGCTCTTCCAGATGGTCTTAAATCCTATCCCTCAGAATCCTTTCTAACACCTTGCACACGACAGACGTGAGACTTGTTCTATTGAAATGTCATCTGCAAACTTAGCAGCAACCCCCTTTGGACGACAATACCATTAGTTCCTTTGTCCGGATTGCTAATGTATAACGTGAATGGCTGTTGTCTGAACTCTGATGACTGCGGAACTCCTGTAGTTGCTGGCTGCCATCCTGAAAAAGACCCTTTTATTCCCACTTTCTGCATTCTGCCAGTTAGCCAATCCGCTATCCATGCCAGTACCTATTCTCGAACACCATAAGCTCATTTTTTATTTTGAAGCCTCCTGTGTGTCACCTTGCTAAAGGCTTTCTGAAATTCCAAATAGGTAAAGTTCAATGGCTCTCTTTGGTTTTAACTCACTGGTTACATTCCCAAAGGATCTAACAGAGACCTTCCCTTGACAAAGTAGTGTTTTCTCAGCCCAGTTTACCATGTACTTCCACGTATTCTCCGGTCTCATCCTTAATAATAGACTCTAAAATCTGACCCACTGACCAGTGCCAGGCTAACAGGTCTATAATTTCTCGTCTTTTGCCACCCTCCATTTTAAACAGGGGTGTTATGTTTGCCATTTTGCACTCCTTGGGACACACCCTGACTCCAGTAATTCCTGAAAGATCACCAATGCCTGCATGGTCTTCTCACTTATCTCCTTCAGAACTCTTGGAGGCAGTCCATCCGGTCCATGTAATTTACCATCTTCTCGGAATTATACAATTCCTACAGTGCGGAAAGAAACCATTGGGTCTGCACCACCTCCGCAAAGAACATCCCACCAAGACCCAGCCCTGTACTGTTTCCCCGCAAGCTCACATTTGCCATGGCTGATCCATCTTGCCTGCACATCTTTGGACTGTGGATGGAAATCAGAGCACCTGTCCGAGACCCGTGCAGACATGGAGAGAATGTACAAATTCCACACAGACCCTTCAGCTTCCCCTGTACCTTCTCCTTAGTGATGGCCACCACACTCACTTCTGCTTCAGACTCCCTTAAAGGTCTAATACTGGTGCCTTCCAACCTGAAGACTGATGCAAAATATTTGTTCAGTTCCTCTGCCATTTCTTTGTTTCCCAACACTACTTATTTGGCCCCTCTTGAAATTTCCTTTGGATTTTCAGGGGTGTTTTACAATAACAATATCTACTTTATTGTGTTGACAAATGGATTGTTTAGATCATCACAGAAACAATAAGAAAAATTCATCAGTCCTCTCATTTAACAATTATATATATATATTAATATCACAATCAATGCATTTCCATCAGGTAAGTACATAGCTGGAACTTTCTAACCTGGCGTTTTCATTTTTCATTTCTCAGATTTCACTCTCAGACAGAACAGTTGATGTTGACACACTGTTCATTAAAAATAACATCCACTGTATTTTTCCCCATGTTGTAGCTCGTGGACTTGTGTAACCTTAACGTATCGAGTCCATGTTCATTTTCAAGGAAGTTATTACTTTAGTGATTTCAGGTGTTACATTCAGAAGGGTACCATGCTGCAATTCTAGCCTGCTGTTTGCAGAGTAATCCCAATGTGGAAGATTTTGAAAAGTATGTAAATTTCCCTAATTTACCTGTCTTTGCAATCCAAACTGATAGACACCACGGTCCAGATTTCTGTTGTTCACAAGAATGCCTGTTTATGACAACTGCGTAGATTCTAGCATCAGACAGATATTTACAAAGATTGGACACATATCTGTACGAATTAAAGCTGTCAAACCCCCTGTAAACTCATCTTGCTGCAGACAAACATCGAGGGGAGAGGGATAAAACATGGATATTATAGGTGTAAAAGAAAGGCAAAGTAGGCTGTTCACTGGTCCCTGTTCACAGGATTTGCGAAGATGTTCTTGAGGATATAAAACAAATGAATAAATATCGCACAGTGACTTATTATCTTTTGCAACAAGTGTTGATGATATGGCATTTCTGTGATCATAAAATAGAACATTGTCCAATTTCCTAAGAGCATTACCGCAGTTTTCATTTGTATTCTCCATTTCGGGAACATACTTAATTGGTACTTTACTGACTAAGTGACCTTCGCTCATCTACAGTGTTCGGTTGCAAACAGCCAATATTTTATTATTCTAATTTAGTAACTTAGGTTTGGAATTTTGTCATGGAAATGTATTTCACTTATGCTACTCTGCGTAAACACACAACTACCGCAGTTAATAAAAGAAAGAACTGCATTTATGTAGCACATTTTATGGTCTAAGGCATAAAAAGTACTCTATAGGCAGCTAAACTACTTTTGAAATGCCGTCACTGATGCAGCATAAGAAAATGTGTAGTGTTTAAAATAGTCAGAAGTAAAGAAATATGAAATGAAGAAATCATAAATAGTTAAAAAAATGAAATTATGAATATGAAGAAATATAAAATCTTCAGTCCCTTGCGAGTGGAGACATAGAATCAGGAGATGTAGAGTCAGTATGGAGCCTATCAGGGAGGAGGCAATTCTGGATCTGGTGTTGTGCAATAAACCGGATTTGATCAGGGACCTCAAAGTAAAGGAGCCATTAGGAGGTAGTGACCGTAATATGATCATTTTTAATCAGCAATTTGAGAGGGAGAAGGGAGAATCGGAAGTGTCAGTATTGTAGGAACTATGGAGCAATGAGGGAGGAGCTGGCCAAAGTTCAATGGCTCAATACCGTAGCAGGGATGGCAGTGGAACAACAATGGCAGGTATTTCTGGATATAATGCAAAAGGTGCAGGATCAGTTCATTCCAAAGAAGAAAAAAGAACCGAAGGGGAGGCAGGGGTGGCTGTGGTTGACGAGGCAAGTTAAGGACTCTATAAAGATAAAAGAGAAGAAGTATAACAGAGCAAAGATGAGTGGGGAAGCCGGAGGACTGGGAAGCTTTTAAAGAGCAACAGAAGATAACTAAAAAGGCAATACGCAGAGAATAAAATGAGGTACCAAGGAAAACTGGCGAAAAATATAAAGGAGGATAGTAAAAGCTTTTTTTAGGTATGTGGAAAAAAAATGGTTAAGACGAGAATTGGCCCTTGAAGACAGAAACGAGTGAATTTATTTAATGGGAACAAGGAAATGGCAGAAGAGTTGAATAGGTACCTTGGATCTGTCTTCACTCGAGAAGACAGAAGCAATCTCCCAGATGTAATAGTGGCTGAAGGACGTAGGGTAATGGATGAACTGAAGGGTATTTACATGAGGCAGGAAATGGTGTTGGATAGACGGTTGGGTCTGAAGGCTGATAAGTCCCCGGGACCTGATGGTCTGCAATCCAGGGTACTTAAGGAGGTGGCTCTAGAAATCGTGAACACATTGGTAATCATTTTCCAATGTTCTCTAGATTCAGCATCAGTTCCTGCGAATTGGAGGGTGGCTAATGTTGTCCCACTTTTCAAGAAAGGAGGGAGAGCGAAAACAAGAAATTATAGACCGGTTAGCGGGACGTCAGTAGTGGGAAAGATGCTGGAGTCAATTATAAAAGATGAAATTACTACCATTTGGATAGCAGTAACGGATAGGTCAGAGTCAGCATGGATTTACAAAGGGGCAATCATGCTTGACTAATCTTCTGGAATTTTTTGAGGACATAACTATGAAGATGGACAAGGGAGAACCAATGGATGTCGTGTACCTGGACTTTCAGAAAGCCGTTGATAAAGTCCCACACAGGAGATTATTGAGCAAAATTAGGGCGCATGTTATTGGGAGCCAAATACTGAGTTGGATTGAAAATTGGCTGGCTGACAGGAAGCAAAGAGTAGTGATAAATGGGTCCCTTTCGGAATGGCAGGCGGTGATCAGTGGGGGACCGCCAGGTTCGGCGCTGGGACCGCAGCTATTTACAATATACATTAATGATACAGATGAAGGCACTAAAAGTAATATTCGAAAATTTGCTCCTGAAACACAGCTGGGTGGCAGTGTGAAATGTGAGGAGGATGTTATGTGAATGCAGGGTGACTTGGACAGGCTCGGTGAGTGGATGGATGCATGGCAGATGCAGTTTCATGTGGACAAATGTGTGGTGATCCACTTTGCTGGCAAGAATAGGAAGGCAGATTACTATCTAAATAGAGTCAAGTTGGTAAAGGGGAAGTAAAACGCAATCTAGGTATTCTTGTGCATGAGTCAATGAAAGCGAGCATGCAGGTACAGCAGGCAGTGAAGAAAGCTAATGGCTTAGAAAGATGAGAGGAAGTCTGATTGAGACGTATAAGATTATTAAAGGATTGGACACTCTGGAGGCAGGAAGCATGTTTCTGCTGATGGGTGAGTCCAGAACCAGAGGACACAGTTTAAAAATAAGGGGTAGGCCATTTAGAACAGAGTTGAGGAAAATCTTCTTCACCCAGAGAGTGGTGGATATTGGAATGCTCTGCCCCAGAAGGCAGTGGAGGCCAGGTCTCTGGATAGTTTCAAGAAAGAGATGGATAGAGCTCTTAACCGTTGATTCCACTGTCTTTATGGGGATAAGGCAGGGACAGGATACTGATTGTGGATGATCAGCCATGATTACAATGAATGGTGGTGTTGGCTCAAAGGGCCGAATGGCCTACTCCTGCACCTGTTGTCCATTGTAAAAGTTAATTGTATAAGAATGATGAAGACTGTCCCTTTATATATGATGTTGGCAGCTTGTTCAGATAGGGAAAACAACATGGTTGATCTTGATTCTGCTCCTATTTGTTACACCGAAGCCTCTTCGAACAACAATTCTTGAATGTTGATGGGACGTTGAAACGCAGGTAGATTATCGTGATCACTTGTTGAAAATGGATAGCAGCTGGTAGTTCTCTTTCCTCTCAACCACTGACCAGTAGGCAATGGTCAAACGGTACCTAACCCAGAGGCCACAAGCTCCCCTGAGACATGATGTCAGTTGAGTCTCATGAATAACTACCTGCAGATGGACTATCTCTAGATAAAGCATGGTATTAAATCCCACATATACTGCTCTCAACCATTTTAATCGAAGTGTTTTTCACTCGTTGTATAGAAACAGATCACACAAACTGAAATGGCATATGCGCAAATACCAACATAGAAGTTCCATATTCCATTTTGTTTAAAGTTGTATTTATAAAATGATAGGGTGAAGCATTAATCTTCACAAATCATATTAAGATGCTGTAGAAATCTGTGGAAGTGGGAAATTTGTTTTTTGATTCAATACATGTCTGACAAATGACAGTTCAAAGAGATCTTTGTTTCAGCTGGAGTGGGTAGTGGAGTCGGCCTCATTAGGGACATTTCAGTGACGATTAGACAGGCATATGGATGGTAATATAAGATAGGGGTGGAGGTTAGATGGACCTGAGGTTTAGGGTAAACATTTCGGCACAACACTGTGGGCTGAAGGGCCTGTACTGTTCTATGTTCTATGTATGTTATGCTGTATTCAAATAAGTAAAGTCAGTCAGTGACATTCTGCAACTTCCTTTTCCAGGGGTAGGAGTGGAAGAATCAGAGTGCTTTCTTTGAAAATTGGCTTCATGTGTCTCTCCGAGGGTTGTCTGGAGGAAAAATACAAGTGTCAGTACTAAATCTATCATTGCTGATACACATGTAAACTGTAGATTTAACTGTACATAAACTTTGTTTAACAAACTAGCACACTCAATAAACTGACAAAAATTATACACCGGATGTTTACTGTATTCTCGTAATCCATGTGATGTCTGGTGAGGGTGCAAGTGAGAAGGCTCTCTGCCATTAAGTTTTAGTTAAGGGAAAGTTGCATCATTGCTGAAGTTATTTATGCTGTAAATGAAGGAGAACAGTGATGCGTATATCCCATGCATTATGTTCCTCTTATTGAGTGTGTGTTTTTTGTGTGTGTGGAAATATTGATCGACTGGAATTTTTGATTACTCAGCACATTCCTGGTACCACGGGTACTGTTTAACAAAAGGTTTGCTGTCTTAGTATATTTCTCTATTTAGTCACTGCCACTATTAATGTTTAGTTATAGCGTGGTCTTTACAGAATCTGCACAGTGCATTCCTGCTGGATAAATGATGCACTACATCTGTATGATGCCATTGCTTCTCAACGACACCAACTTAGCAGCTGTTTTTGTTACCAATCATGTTTTCATCATTAGAATACTTGGAAAATATTCAGAAGTGCTGTATGGCTCGACTGCTCACTTGCAGCAGTGATAACACTTAATGTGAGGTCATGTTTTTCCCCATTTGATGTTCTGTTGTCAACAATGTATCTCACAACTAATGGGCATATTTCATTGAAACCTGGTCTGTACAGGTATGGTCCAAGGAAGAACTGATTAGTTTTTGACAGATCTAGATTTATTTCTCTATTTTTTAAAAACATCAGTTAAAATTCGTTGGATAGGCAAATGATCATCTTTCCAGAATATTGTTGATTGATTTAGAATGTTGTGGATTGTGACAGCCCTGATAGTAGAATTTTTCATAACTATCAAAATATGAGCAGAATTTTCAGAGCAGATTATCAAATTGGCCTGAAGCTTTCTCAGTGAGGTAGAAGCTTTTAATAAAAGGATTTATTTTGTCGGCCTTGCTTTTACAAAGAATCAGTCAAGTGGAGAAATGCCTCAAAGAAAAGCTGTGTAATTATTGAGTCATGGATGTTTGTTGCACAGGAGGAGGCCGTGTGGCCTGTCGTTAGTGCACTGCTCAACAAAGATCTGTCTACATTGAACTCTCAGTACATTGATTTCCTTTTTGATTGTGTGACCCATAGCCCTGGAGCCTACGGCAACAGAAGTGAATATCTAAATACTGCTTAAATATTCAGACACTTTCTGAATCAGCCACACTTTCTGTCAGTGAGTTCATGTCAACTAATGGAAAAAGCAGCTTCCAGTTATCCTTTCTATGCCCTTCAAAATCTTAAAACACCTTTTACCAGGTCCCTTTGTCTGCTCCAATCTTGTCATCGGTCAGATGGGCAGGTCAGTGACAGATTGATATAGCCTGAAGAAGGAATAAGATAAGAGAGTACTTAATGTGGCAAAGCCTGTCGTGCCCGATGGAGGTCAGCAACGGCAGTCAGCAGTGAAGTCCACTGGCAAGGATGGGCGGGTTTTAGCCCAGCGCAGGGAATACAAACCATCACGGGGGAAGCCTCGTTCAGAGTGTCTGCAAACTCGTGGCTTAGGAATGGACTGTAATAGAACATAGAACATAGAACAGAACAGTACAGCACAGAACAGGCCCTTCAGCCCACAATGTTGTGCCGACCATTGATCTTCATGTATGCACCCTCAAATTTCTGTGACCATATGCATGTCCAGCAGTCTCTTAAATGACCCCAATGACCTTGCTTCCACAACTGCTGCTGGCAACGCATTCCATGCTCTCACAACTCTCTGTGTAAAGAACCCGCCTCTGACATCCCCTCTATACTTTCCTCCAACCAGCTTAAAACTATGACCCCTCATGCT
The DNA here is from genome assembly GCF_030684315.1 of Stegostoma tigrinum. Classification (NCBI taxonomy): domain Eukaryota; kingdom Metazoa; phylum Chordata; class Chondrichthyes; order Orectolobiformes; family Stegostomatidae; genus Stegostoma; species Stegostoma tigrinum. The sequence goes on from NW_026728098.1 coordinate 38,751, forward strand.
AGCCATTTCTGCCCTGGGAAATAGTCTCTGGCTATCAACTCTATCTATGCCTCTCATTATCTTGTATACCTCAATTAGGTCTCCTCTCCTCCTCCTTTTCTCCAATGAAAAGAGACCGAGCTCAGTCAACCTCTCTTCATAAGATAAGCCCTCCCGTCCAGGCAGCATCCTGGTAAACCTCCTCCTGAACCCTCTCCAAAGCATCCACATCTTTCCTATAATAGGGCGACCATAACTGGACGCAGTATTCCAAGTGCGGTCTAACCAAAGTTTTATAGAGCTGCAACAAGATCTCATGACTCTTAAACTCAATCCCCCTGTTAATGAAAGCCAAAACACCATATGCTTTCTTAACAACCCTGTCCACTTGGGTGGCCATTTTAAGGGATCTCTGTATCTGCACATCAAGATCCCTCTGTTCCTCCACACTGCCAAGAATCCTATCCTTAATCCTGTACTCAGCTTTCAAATTCAACCTTCCAAAATGCATCACGTCGCATTTATCCAGGTTGAACTCCATCTGCCACCTCTCAGCCCATCTCTGCATCCTGTCAATGTCCCGCTGCAGCCTGCAACAGCCCTCTACACTGTCAACGACACCTCCGACCTTTGTGTCGTCTGCAAACTTGCTGACCCATCCTTCAATCCCCTCATCCAAGTCATTAATAAAAATTACAAACAGTAGAGGCCCAAGGACAGAGCCCTGTGGAACCCCACTCACCACTGACTTCCAGGCAGAATATTTTCCTTCTACTTGTCTTTCTGTTATGCCCCAAGGGAAAAAGCAATGAAAGTGCCGCTAATTTTTTGCACGGCGAGCTGCTGAATATTAACCAGTCTCTCACCATTGCCATCACCTTGCTCTTGTGAAGACAGACATGGATAAAGTTCTCAAAGCTGATAGAAAATTGAAAGCCCTCACATCCTGTGACGATGGTAAGTTTCCTTTCTTTAAAAAAAAATGCTTGCAGTTTAATTGGCATAATAAAGACCACAGTGGCTCTGGGTAACACTGCTGCCTCACGGCACCAGCAACTTGGGTTCACTTCCACCCTTTGGTGTGTGTGGAGTTTGCACGTTCTCCATGTGTCTGCATGGGTTTTCTCCGGGTGCTCCAGTTTCCTCCCACAGTCAAAAGATGTGCAACGTAGGTGGATTGGTCATGCTAAATTTCCCAAGGTGTTCAGTGATGTGTATGTTAGATGAGTTATCGGTGGATGGGTCTGGGTTGGATGCTGTGAGGGGCAGTGTGGACATGTTGGGCTGACGGACGTGTTTCCACGCTGTAAGGATTCTCTGATTCATGATTCTATGATCTCACTGAGCGCAAAGGTACAATATTGGCTGGTCATATTTGTCTCACCTCTTCACACATGGACAGTAAAGCTTTAATTTCAGTTTCTATGTTTTTGCAACGTGTCTGCTGTCTATAACAAGGCTGACTATATCTCCTTCTCTAATGCGCATCTCCTGTCCCCTAACACCAGGAGGTGACACTTGCTTTTCACTTAGTACAATCAGTAAAACAATAGCCTCCATATTACATCCAGCGGCTTCTCTTAACGCTCACATACTGTTCTTTTTTAGCTCCAGGTATTGACTGCTCGTCATTTCTTATTCCTCATCTCATCTCTCTCTCACACACTGTCTCTCTCGCTCTCTGTCTGTATCTCTCCTCTCCCTATTCTCCCCCAACACTTCACTCAGGCACAAACAGAAGTTCACGGTCACACTATGTTGCACATGCATATCCTATCCCTCATGCACAAACGTACTATCCACACACAGACACAGACACACACACAGAGGCACACACGCACGCACAGGCACACAGTCACATTCTCACTCATTCATAGTCCATACTGTCACATAGTCATGCATGGTCTTGCACACATTCCGTGGCACACTTGCATGCTCTGTCGTAGGATCTTTTGCCAATGTTCATACTCTCAACACACAGACACACGCACACTCCCACAAAACTCTCCCTCACACACTTAGGCTTACAAATTCACTTCCTCTCAAACTCACTCGCTCTCACAGACACACTCACTCCCTCATGCATGCTGTAACACTCCCTTTTGTGCTGATTCTTGTTTACACACTCTCGAGCACAGTCACTGGCGCACACATTCTGTCGTGCGCACACTCACACTTTCATGCACTGTCTTTGCACTCTTGAACACAATCATATGCTCACCTCTCCCTTGCACACAGTCAATTTGATTTGAGTCATCATTATCACATGTGCCTAGGTACAGAGAAAAGTTTTGCTATGCACGCAGTATAGACAGATCATACCATACAAGGTGCATTAGTGAAATGGAACATAGTGACAGCTACAGAGAGCGAGATCAAAATTAGATTTAAAATTTTAAGTGTTCTATTCAGATGTGCAGGAACAGCGGTGAAGAAGCTGTTCTGGGATCTGTTCACACGTGAATACTAACTTTTTGACATCTTCCCTTCAGAAAAGGGTAGAAGCCAGTGGAATTAGGGGGTGAGAAAGGCCTTTGATTATGTCAGTTGCTTTCCTGAGGCAGCGGTAAGTATAGGTGGATTCAATGAATGGAAGGCTGATTTGCATGGTGGACTATGTTATTTTCATGACTCTGGAGTTTGTTGTTTTCTTAGGAAGAGCAGCTGCCATACCATGCTGTGATATGCATCCAGATAGGATGCTTTCTCTGGTACATCAATGAAAGTTGCCCTTTATATTTGAATTGCCTTAGCCTCCTGGGAAGTAGACACATTGGTGTGCTTTTTTGCCCATTGCGACAATCTGGGTGGACGAGATTTTTCACAGTCATTGATGTGACTCCATTATGGCGTGTTAACCAGGTCAACCATGTCATTCAGGGTATCCTGAAGGAGGAGGACCGTATGACACAGCTCAATGTACACATTGGTAAGATGAGTGATGAGGTCTTGCATCAAGCGTTCCGAGAGCTAGGCAGTGGGTTAAATAGCAGGACCTGTAAAGTTGTAATCTCTGGATTATTCCTGGTGCCACATGCTGAGAAGGCAAGAAAAAGGGGAAGAAAGCAGATGAATGCTTGGCTCAAGTGTTTGTGTTTGGGGGGGGATTTAGACACTTGGATCTGAAGGACAATTTGTGGGGATGGTATATCCTCTACAAGTGGGCTAGTCTGCAGCTGAACCAGAAAAGAACCAAAATCCTTGCACGAGGGTTTGCTAATGTGGTGAGGAATTTAAGCGAGAGGCCTGCAAGCAGTGGGCAATGGAAGAGCAGGTAATTCACTGAGGGGTGAGAAACTAATAAAATAAAGATTATATTCGGGGATTTGAACTTCACAACATTAATTGAGATAACATAAAAGTTTGACTTGGGAAATAATTCTTTAAATACATTTGAGAGATGATTTAACATCAACATGTAGACGAGCTTGTAAGGGACAGTGCAATGCTGGACCTATTTCTGGGACACAAAGCCAGTGTTCAGGGTGACAGTGGCTAAGTGCATAAGTCCCTGTGACCATGACAACAGACTTTTCAACATGGGAGAGGAGATCTGTTTAAAACAAATGTTTTTGGCTTAGGGTAAGGCATATTTTATTGAAACAAGGCAGGATCTGGGTAAAATATTTTGGGAAGTGACTTGCGGGCGAATCTACAGCTGTATAGTTGGATACGTCCAGAAAAGGAACTGGGAGAGTAAAGGCCAGTTATATTCCGTTTTGGGTGAAATTTATGATCAACAAGCCTGGAGAACCCTGGATCTTGAGGAATGTTCAGGACATGTTTATGACAAGTGCAAAGGGAGCAAATGAATGGATGACTAGTGACGTATAAAAATGAAGCGTGAAGAAACGGTGGTGGCCAAGATTGGAAAGAATATCGAGATATTCTACAGGCATATCAAGCAGGAGAATAACCAGGGAAAGAGTAGGGCCAATTAGAAACCGTGGTGTACGAGGGGTGATGGGGCAATCTGTGTTTGGAAGTGAAGGGCATTGATACAGTAGACAAGTGCCTCCCATCTGTCCTCCCTTCAAGGAGGAGCATTGAATTCTATAAAGCAGGAAGATGCAGTGTGAAATTGAAATTATTGGCTGGTTGAAAAGTGAACAAATCTCCAGTTGTTTCCAAGACTGCTGTGGGAGAAGAGAAAGAAAATCTCTTCAGAGATAGTAGGAACTGCAGAGGTAGCACAGAACAATGAGGCTCTTCCTCTGTTGGAGCAGAGGTCATTGATCTTGCAGCACTGCTGGATGGTTCTTTCGGTGGTTGAGACTGCATTGACACTGGACAGCCTCAGATCAGTCTGGCCGAGTCTTGTGTCGTGGTCTCCTGTGCTTGTCCTTGGGAAAGAGGACAGTCCTCCACTGCACCAATCCATCCACCAGGACCTCCAGGTCCCTAACTGTAAAATAAGTTGCTAATTTCCCCTTTCCTGCCCTGTCTCGGACAAATGCTATGAACTGTATAAGGCAGTTCTGGATTCTGAGCATTTTACTGGTTCACAATATCCATTAAACATGGCACAAGTGACAGTAATACCGGGATGGTCCAGTTACGATGAGTGGGAGAACTAACTAGCGTCGGCTGAGAGAGGCACAACAGGAGCATTGTTGCTAGTTATTGAATAGGTTTGCCACAACAGAGTGAGAAAATTTGTTAGGTGTTTTGGAGAGATACTGTCCTTGCAGTGCAATAAAAATAAAACTGAACTGATTCACTCCAGTGTTTTGGACCTGAAGATTGAAGAACAGAATTAGACCATTCAGCCCATTGAGTGGGATCTATCATTCTCAATCCCATTCTCCTGTGTCCAGACTAAGCAAGAACATATCTATCTATGCCTGAAATCAACTCTGACTTGGCCACCACAGGTTTCTGCATCAACGAGTTCCACAGATTCACAACTTTCTGACTGAATAAATTCCTCCTCATCTCCATCCTGAAGGGTGGTCCCTTTGACTCTGAGGCTGTGCCCTCAGGTCCTGGCCTCTCCTACTCGTGGAAACATCATCTCCATGTCCACTCTATCCAGGCCTAAATTACCTTCAGTGTGATCCCCTTCGTCCTTCTAAACTCCATCGAGTACAGACCCAGAGTTCTCAGCCACTCCTCACATGACAGTGCCTTCATCCCCAGGATTATGTTTGAGAACCTCCTCTAGACCCTGACAAAGGCCAGCACATCTTCCTTCGATAGATGGCCAAAAACTGCTCTTAATATTACAAATGCAATGGGACCAGAGCCTTACACAGCCTCAGCAATACATCTCTGCTCTTGTATTTTTGCCGTCTTGAAATGAATGCTGACATTGCATTTGCCTTCCCAACTGCCAACTGAACCTGCATGTTAAAAGAATCCTGAACTGGGTGATCTTTGTGCTTCAGATTTCTGAAGCCTTTCCCCATTTAGAAAATAGCCTATGCCTGCACTGCCACTTCTCTACAGACTCTCTGTGACCTCCCCACTTCCTCAACACTACTTGCTTCTCCACCTATCGAAATGTCATCTGCAAACTTAGCAACAACGCCCTGTGGACAACAATACCATTAGTTCCTTTGTCCAGATTGCTGATGTATAACGTGAATGGCTGTTGTCTGAACTCTGATGAGTGCGGAACTCCTGTAGTTGCTGGCTGCCATCCTGAAAAAGACCCTTTTATTGCCACTCTCTGCATTCTGCCAGTTAGCCGATCCTCTATCCATGCCAGTACCTACTCCCTAACACCATAAGCTCATTTTTTTTTTTATTTTGAAGCCTCCTGTGTGGCACCTTGTCAAAGGCTTTCTGGAAATCCATCAGATAAAGTTCAATGGCTCTCTTTTGTTTTTCACTCACTGGTTACCTTCTCAAAGAATCTAACAGAGACCTTCCCTTGACAAAGTTGTGTTTTCTCAGCCCAATTTGGCATGTATTTCCAAGTATTACCATGTCCTTCCAAGTACTTTCCGGTCTCATCCTGAATAATGGATTCTAAAATCTGACCTAATGACCAGTGCTAGGCTAACAAGTCTATAATTTCTCACCTTTTGCCTCCCTCCATTTTAAACAGGGGTGTTATATTTGCCATTTTGTACTCCTTTGGGACCCACCCTGACTCCAGTAGTTCCTGAAAGATCATCAATACCTGCGTGGTCTTCTCACTGAACTCCTTCAGAACTCTGGGGGGCAGTCCATCTGGTCCATGTAATTTACCGTCTTCTCGGAATTATAGAATTCCTACAGTGCGGAAAGAGGCCATTGGGTCTGGACCATCTCTGCAAAGAACATCCCACCAAGACCCAGCCCTGTACTGTTTCCCCGCAAGCTCGCATTTGCCATGGCTGATCCACCTTGCCTGCACATATTTGGACTGTGGAAGGAAATCAGAACACCTGTCCGAGACGTGTGCAGACATGGGGAGAATGTACAAATTTCACACAGACCCTTTAGCTTCCCCTGTACCTTCTGCTTTGTGATGGCCACCACACTCACTTCTGCTTCAGACTCCCTTAAAGTTCTACTACTGGTGCCTTCCAACCTGAAGACTGATGCAAAATATTTGTTCAGTTCCTCTGGCATTTCTTTGTTTCCCAACGCTACTTATTTGGCCCCTTTTGAAATTTTCTTTGGATTTTCAGGGGTGTTTTACAATAAGAATATCTACTTTATTGTGTTGACAAATGGATTGTTTAGATCATCACAGAAACAATAAGCAAAATTCATCAGTATTCTCATTTAACAATCATATATATATTAATATCACAATCAATGCATTTCCATCAGGTAAGCACGTAGCTGGAACTTTCTAACCCGGCAGTTTTCACTTTTCATTTCTCAGATTTCACTCTGGGACAGAATAGTTGATGTTGACACACTGTTCATTAAAAATAGCATCCATTGTATTTTTCCCCATGTTGTAGCTCGTGGATTTGTGTAACCTTAACACATAGAGTCCATGTTCATTTTTTATTACTTTAGTGATTTCAGGTGTTACGTTCAGAAGGGTACCATGCTGTAATTCTAGCCTGCTGTTTGCAGAGTAATCCCAATGTGGAAGATTTTGAAAAGGATGTAAATTTCCCTAATTTACCTGTCTTTTAGATCCAAACTGATGGAGACCACTGTCCAGATTACTGTTCTTAACAAGAATGCCTATTTATGACAACTGCATAGATTCTAGCTACAGACAGATATTTATAAACATTGGACACATAGCTGTACAAATTAAAGCTGTAAAGCCCCCTGTGAACTCATCTTGCTGCAAACGAACATCGATGGTAGAGGGATAAAATATTATAGGTGTAAAAAAAGCTTAAGTAAGCTGTTCAGTGGTCCCTGTTCACAGGATTTGCGAAGATGATCTTGAGAATATCAAGCAAATGAATAAATATCCCAGAGTGCCTTATTATCTATTAAAACATGTGTTGATGATATGGCATTGCTATGATCATAAAATAGAACATTGTCCAATTTCCTATGAACATTACCATAGTTTTCATTTGTATTCTCCATGTCGGGAACATACTTAATTGGTACTTTACTGACTAAGTGACCTTTGCTCATCTACAGTGTTCAGTTGCAAACAGCCAATATTTTATTATTCTAATTTTGTAACTTTGGTTTGGAATTTTGTCATAGGAAATGTATTTCACTTATGTTACTCTGCGAAATTGTAGCCAATCCTCCATTGGCAAAGAAACACACAACGACAGAAGTTAATAAAAGAAAGAACTGCATTTATGTAGCACATTTTATGGACTCAGGCACAAAATGTACTTTATACGCAGCTAAACTGCTTTTGAAATGTCGTCACTGATGTAGCATAAGAAAACATGTCGTATTTAAAATAGTCAGAAGTAAAGAAATATGACATAATAAAGAAATAACAAATAGTAAAATATGAAATTATGAATGTAAAGAAATATAAAATCTTCAGCCCCTTGTGAGTGGAGACATAGAATCAGGAGATGCAGAGTCAGTATGGAGCCCACCAGGGAGGAGGCAATTCTGGATCTGGTGTTGTGCAAAGAACCGGATTTTATCAGAGACCTTGAAGTAAAGAAGCCATTAGGAGGTAGTGACGATAATATAATAATTTTTAATCAGCAATTTGAGACGGAGAAGGGAGAATCGGAAGTGTCAGTATTGTATGAACTATGGAGCTATGAGGGTGGAGCTGGCCAAAGTTCAATGGTTCAATACCGTAGCAGGGATGGCAGTGGAACAACAATGGCAGGTACTTCTGGATATAATGCAAAAGGTGCAGGATCAGTCCATTCCAAAGAGTAAGAAAGATCCTAAGGGGAGGCAGGGATGGCCGTGGCTGACGAGAGAAGTTAAGGACTCTATAAAGATAAAAGAGAAGTAGTATATCCGAGCAAAGATGAGCGGGAAGCCGGAGGACTGGGAAGCTTTTAAAGAGCAACAGAAGATAACTAAAAAGGCAATACGCAGAGAATAAAATGAGGTACGAAGGAAAACTGGCGAAAAATATAAAGGAGGATAGTAAAAGTTTTTTTTAGGTGTGTGGAAAAAAAAGGTTAAGACTAAAATTGAGCCCTTGAAGACAGAAACGAGTGCATTTATTTAATGGGAACAAGGAAATGGCAGAAGAGTTGAATAGGTACTTTGGATCTGTCTTCACTAGGCAAGACACAAGCAATTTCCCAGATGTAATCATGGCTGAAGGACCTAGGGTAATGGATGAACTGAAGGATATTTATATTAGGCAAGAAATGATGTTGGATAGACTGTTGGGTCTGAAGGCTGATACGTCCTGATGGTCTGCATCCCAGGGTACTTAAGGAGGTGGCTCTAGAAATCGTGAAGACATTGGTAATCATTTTCCAATGTTCTCTAGATTCAGGATCAGTTCCTGCGGATTGGAGGGTGGCTAATGTTGTCCCACTTTTCAAGAAAGGAGGGAGAGAGAAAATGGAAATTATCGACCGGTTAGCCAGACGTCAGTGGTGGGAAAGAATTATAAAATTAAATTACGACTCATTTGGACAGCAGCAACAGGATAGGTCAGAGTCAGCATGGATTTACGAAGGGGAAATTGTGCTTGACTTATCTTCTGGAATTTTTTGAGAACGTAACTATGAAAATGGACGAGGGAAAACACGTGGATGTAGTCGACCTGGACTTTCAGAAAGCCTTTGATAAAGTCCCACTTAGGAGATTAGTGAGCAAAATTCGGGCACATGGTATTGTGGGCAAAATACTGACTTTGGTTGTAAACTGGCTGTCTGACAGGAAGCAAAGACTAGTGATAAACGGGTCCCTTTCAGAATGGCAGGTGGTGACCAGTGGGGTACCACAAGGTTCGGTGCTGGGACAGCAGCTGTTTACAATATACGTTAATGATATAGATGAAGGCATGAAAAGTAATGTTAGCAAATTTGCCAATGACACAAAGCTGGGTGGCAGTGTGAAATATGAGGAGGATGTTATGAGAATACAGGGTGACTTCGACAGGCTAGGTGAGTGGACGGATGCATGACAGATGCTGTTTAATGTGGATAAATGTGCGGTTATCCACTTTGGTGACAAGAACAAGAAGGCAGATTACTATCGAAATGGAGTCAAGTTAGGTCAAGGGGAAGTACAACGAGATGCAGGTGTTCTTGTACATCAGTCAATGAAAGCAAGCATGCAGGTACAGCAGGCAGTGAAGAAAGCCAATGGCATGCTGGCCTTCAAGAGGAATTGAGTATCGGAGCAAAGAGGTCCATCTGCAGCTGTACCGGGACATGGCTTAGAAGGATGAGAAGGGGTCTGATTGAGACGTATAAGATGATGAAAGGATTAGACACTCTGGAGGCAGGAAGCATGTTTCTGCTGATGATTGAGTCCAGAACCAGGGGACACAGTTTAAAAATAAGGGATAGGGCATTTAGAACAGAGTTGAGGAAAAACTTCTTCACCCAGAGAGTGGTGGATATATGGAATGCTCTGCCCCAGAAGGCAGTGGAGGGCAAGTCTCTGGACACTTTCAAGAAGAGATAGATACAGCTTTTAATGATAGTGGAATCAAGGGTTATGGAGATAAGGCAGGGACAGGATACTGATTGTGGATGATCAGCCATAATTATAATGAATGGTGGTGCTGGCTCGAAGGGCCGAATGGCCTTATCCTGCCCCTGTTGTCTATTGTAAAAGTTAATTGTATAAGAATGATTAAGACGGTCCCTTTATGTATGGTGGTGGCAGCTTGTTCAGATAGGGAAAACAACATGGCTGATCTTGATTCTGCTCCTATTTGTTACACAGAAGCCTCTTTGAGCAATAATTCTTGAATGTTGATGGGACGTTGAAACGCAGGTAGATTATCGTGATCACTTGTTGAAAATGGATAGCAGCTAGTAGTTCTCTTTCCACTCAACTAGTGACCAGTCGGCAATGGTCAAACAGTACATAACCCAGAGGTCACAAGCTCCCCTGAGACATGATGTCAGTTGAGTCTCATGAATAACTACCTGCAGATGGACTATCTGTAGATTAAACATGGTATTAAATCTCACATATACTGCTCTCAACCATTTTAATCAAAGTGTTTATCACTCGTTGCATCGAAACAGATCACACAAACTGAAATGGCATATGCACAAATACCAACATACAAGTTCTATATAGTGGCATTTTGTTTAAAGTTGTATTTATTAAATGAAAGGGTGGAGTATAATCTTCACAAATCATATTAAGATGCTGTAGAAATCTATGGAAGTGAGAAATTTGTTTTTTGATTCAATACATGTGTGACAAATGACAATTCAAAGAGATCTTTGTTTCAGCTCGAGGGGGTCGCGGAGTCGTCCTCATTAGGGGCATTTAAGTGACTATTAGACAGGCATATGGGTGGTAGTTTAAGATAGGGGTGGAGGTTAGATAGACCTGAGGTTTAGGGTAAAAGTTCGGCAGAACATTGTGGGCTGAAGGGCCTGTACTGTTCGATGTTCTATGTATGTTATGCTGTATTCAAATAAGTAAAGTCAGTCATGACATTCTGCAACTTCCTTTTCCAGGGGTATGAGTGGAAGAATCAGAGTGCTTTCTTTGAAAATTGGCTTGACGTGACTCTTCAAGGATCATCTGGAGGAAAAATACAAGTGTCAGTACTAAATCTATCATTGCTGATACACATGTAGACTGTAGATTTAACTGTATGTAAACTTTGTTTAACAAACTAGCACACTCAATAAACTGACAAAAATTATACACCAGATGTTTACTGTATTCTCATAATCTCTGTGATGTCTGGTGAGGGTGCAAGTGAGAAGGCTCCCTGCCAGTAAGTTTTAGTTAAGGCAAAGTTGCTTCATTACTGAAGTTATTTATACTGTAAATGAAGGAGAACAGTGATGCATATATCCTGTGCATTATGTTCCTGTTATTGAGTGTGTGTTTTTTTTGTGCGTGTGGACCTATTGATCAACTGGAATTTTTGATTACTCAGCACATTCCTGGTTCCACGGGTGCTGTTTAACAAAAGGTTTGCTGTATTAGTATATTTCTGTAATTAGTCATTCCCACTATGAATGTTAAGTCATAGTCTGTTGGTCTGTGCAGAATCTGCACAGTGCATTCCTGCAAGATAAATGATGCGCTACATATGTATGATGCTATTGTTTCTCAAAGACACTAACCTTAGCAGCTGTTTTTGTTCCCAATCATGTTTTCATCATTAGAATACTGGGAAAAATATTCAGAAGTGTGGTATGACTCAAGTGCTCAGTTGCAGCAGTGGTAACACTTAGTGTGAGGTTATGTTTTTGCCCATTTGTTGTACTGTTTGTCAACAATGTATCTCACAAACTAATGGGCATATTTCATTGAAAGCTGGTACGTATGGGTATGGTCAAAGGAAGAACTGATTAGTTTTTGACAGATCCAGATTTATTTCTCTTTTTTTAAAGCATCAGTTAAAATTGGTCGGATAGGCAAATGATCATCTTTCTGGAATATTGTTGATTGATTTCGAATGTTGTGGATTGTGTCAGCCCTGACAGTAGAATTTGTCCCAACTATCAAAATATGAGCAGATTTTTGAGAGCAGATTATCAAATTGGCCTGAAGCTTTCTCAGTGAGATGGAAGCTTTTAATAAAAAGGATTTATTTTGTTAGCCTTGCTTTTACAAAGAATCAGTCAAGTGGAGAAATACCTCCAAGAAACGCTGTGTAATTATAGACTCATGGATGTTTGTTGCACAGGAGGAGGCCATGTGGTCTGTAGTTCCTGCACTACTCAACAAAGATCTGTCTACATTGAACTCACATGGTATTGATTTCCTTTTTGACTGTTTGGCCCATAGCCTTGGAGTCTACGGCAACACAAGTGAACATCGAAATACTGCTTAAATATTCAGACACTTTCTGAATCAGTCACAGTTTCAGTCAGTGAGCTCGGGATTCCCAGCACACTGGGGTAAATAGGTTCTCCTCAACTCCCCTCCCCTGTCTACGAATGGAAAAAGCAACTTCCAGTTATCCTTTCTAAGCCCTTCAAAATCTTAAACACCTTTACCAGGTCCCCTTGTCTGCTCCAATCTTGGCATCGGTCAGTTGGGCAGGTCAGTGGCAAATTGATATAGCCTGAAGAAGGAATAAGATAAGAGAGTACTTAATGTGGCAAAGCCTGTCATGCCCGATGGAGGACAGCAACGGCCGTCAGCAGTGAAGTCCACTGGCAAGGATGGGCGGGCCTGAGCCCAGCACAGGGGAATACGAGCCGTCACTGTGGAGCCCTCGTTCAGAGTGTCTGCAAACTCGTGGCTTCAGAAAGGACTGTAAGTTTGACTTTTTAAACTTTTGTTTTTATTTTTCTACTGTTATATTAAGAAGACTGTCGTGCTGAACTTGTTAACTTATTCATTTATTTTTCTAACATAGAACATGGAACGGTACAGCACAGTACAGGCCCTTCAGCCCACGATGTTGTACCGAACTTTTGCCCTCATCCTAAGGTCTATCTAACCTCCACTTCTACCTTATACTGTCATTCATGTGCTTGACTAATAGCCGATGAAATGCCCCTAATGAGGCTGACTCCACTACCCTCTCCAGCATTGCATTCCACTCCCCTACGACTCTGAGTAAAGAAGGGTGGATAAATTTTCTACATCTGCATCTAAAATTTCGTACCGAGGTACTTTGTACCTGAGATGGCACCGTCTGAGGTGACATTGTACTCTTGTACCCTGTATTGAATACATGTGATAATAAAACCTAAATCTAAATCTAATGCATAGCAGGACACTGGGAAGCTTAGAGGAGAAAAGGGATCCTGGGGTACTTGTTCATAAATTCCTGAAGGGGTCAGGTCAGGCTAGTAAGGGTTGTTACAAAGACATATAGGACATCTCCCTTTATCAGTCGTGGCATAGATTGTAAGAGCTCCCTTAATGAGGAATATCAATATTTTTCTTCTGGATAACTTTGGCAGATCTCTTCAAACAAGTCGCTGAACCCACAGATTTATGTGACCAACGAAGCCTGAGTCTTTTGCTTTACGATGCAGTCCAGATCCCTTGGCAGCTGGGTGAGGTAGCTTCATTTGGAGGCTGCAACATTGAACCAAGTATCCGCAGTTGCTTCCAACATGTAAGTGTGCTCTGCACCAATTCATAAGGTCAAGCGGGTCCACTTGCCAGTATGATTTTTGTGCTCATTTTCGGTTTGAATTAGTTCCAGAGGCTAACATGTACCACCACGAATCCAAGGCTATCTTGTTGATAAGTAGTCAATGTTTTTATTAGAGTAATGACAAAAAACAATGTCAGAAACCCCAGTGATAGTGTATGAGATACCATATCACTGAGGATAGCGGACGTAAGCTTGACATAATTAATCATGCAGCTGATCTTTTATTTCCCTCCAGGGCCAGAACAAACCAGAGATTGACGTTGAACGCTTTGTCGAGTGGATGAGATTGGAGCCTCAGTCCATGGTGTGGCTGCCTGTTCGACACCGTGTGGCAGCTGCTGAAACTGCAAAACATCAGGCAAAGTGTAACATCTGCAAAGACTACCCAATCGTAGGTTTCAGGTGAGATGTGCAAACCAGCAGAAAGTTCGTGGGAATTAGTTTTTAAAGAAAGCTTTAACTTTAGATGTTCTATTAGAAACTCTGTCAGTAAATGATACAACTGAAATCGTCAAAAATCCCAACAAATTTATGGACCAGAGAAGTAATTAGGATAAATTAAGTATCAACTTCTTTACCTTAATTTTTGTGAGAGGTGAATGCTGCATGTTTTTGGTATTTTGTTCACAGTTGCATTGATCACAGACACTGTGGCTCAGAACGGATTGTAACTCGACTTGCGGTTGCTTCTGTAATTTGCAATTATTGGGAATTTACAGAAAGGCCTTTGTATTAGTCCTGTAATCAGTGTGTGTGCATCCTATGAAAGTGATTGCTGTGGTGTTGCTAAATGATCGATAAAACTTCTTGTCCATAATTAGTAAATTAAAATGCATATTTGGACAGGATTTCTAAGGGGTAATTGAACCTTTTTGGTTAACTATTCTCCTACATTTCTAAGATTGATCATCTTAGAAAAGGTGCGTGTTACTGCCATTGATCTGACCAAACAACTCCCTGTCTAAGAAGTGAGACCCCAACTGTGGATGAAACTATGACTGCCATAACTAAGTAAAGAGCAACAGCGACCCGGAGTCAATTGAATTCCATCTGAAGCTTGAGGAATGGTGGCCTAACTCTGAAGGCCAAGATCTGTTAGCTTTTCATGGACTATGAGGAACAGGGCAGGATTTCACAGAATCTTTAAGATGCCATATCTTGTACAAAACTGAAGGAGAAATGTCAGATTGCTCAAAGAACCATGGGATCACCAGCCTTTCCATTGCTGGGAAGATTCTGGCAAGGTTACTTCTGAATAGGTTTATGCCACCATGGCAGATGAAAACCTTCCATGCGAAGGGAACTTTGTGAAAATGTTGGAGACAGAGCAGGACCAAATTACAGGAATGATTCCAGGGATGAGATATTGCATTATGAAAATTGACTGGGGGAGTTGGGACAGTTTTCCCCGACTTTCCTAGCATTTGTTTCTCCCCAAACAATTTACCGTTTCTTCAAAATAAAAAGAAATATGTAATTTAACTACTTAACTTGCATTCCTTCAAAGGTTGAAAATATCTAAACAAAAATGAACATTTCTCTTACTTCTTTATAGGTACCGCAGTCTCAAGCACTTCAATTCTGACATCTGCCAAAGCTGTTTCTTTTCGGGGCGCACATCAAAGGGACACAAGTTACATTGCCCCATGGTGGAGTACTGCACTCCGGTGAGTAATATAGTATTCCACTTGATAGAATTGTTCCAATCAGTGGAAACTTAGGGATTTAACCATTTAAATACAATCTTCCCTCAAAGTTGAAGTAGTTTGCTAAAATGATAAAAGGCCAACAGCTTAAATCAGGCTTCAATATCAGAAATGCAATATTGTGCAGAAGCCCTTTGAGGTCAAGTTGAGGCTCAAGGAAGAATGTGCCATCACGCCCACCCTTTTCTCCAG
The DNA here is from genome assembly GCF_030684315.1 of Stegostoma tigrinum. NCBI lineage: Eukaryota > Metazoa > Chordata > Chondrichthyes > Orectolobiformes > Stegostomatidae > Stegostoma > Stegostoma tigrinum. The sequence goes on from NW_026728098.1 coordinate 54,252, forward strand.
CTTTGCCACCGCCATTCTTAATCTCGTGAAGAACAAGCTTCCCAGTGGCCTGGACAGGATTGATGGAAAACCTTTTAACCTCAACCAGTTGAAATCGAAGAAGAAAATGACACTGACCTCGCATATGGAACTTCAGTATGTGGTTCACAATGTCATTTCCGCTCTCAGAAGTCTTCAAATCTCTCTTAAGGCCTTTGCAGAAGTATACTGAAGAATTAGCCTCAACCTTAAATTTGCCACCCAGGTTGATCGGGTTGTTAAGAAGGCATACGGTGTGTTAGGTTTTATTCATAGAGGGATTGAGGTTCAGAGCCATGAGGGCATGTTGCAGCTGTACAAAACTCTGGTGCAGCTGCACTTGGCGTATTACGTACAGTTCTGGTCACCGCATCACAGGAAGGATGTGGAAGCATTGGAAAAGGTGCAGAGGAGATTTATCAGGATGTTGCCTGGTATGGAGGGAAGGCGTTTTGAGGAAAGGCTGAGGGACTTGAGGCTGTTTTCGTTAGAGAGAAGAAAATTAAGAGGCGACTTAATGGAACCGTACAAGATGATCAGAGCATTAGATAGGGTGGACAGTGAGAATCTTTTGGCTCGGATGGCCATGTTTGACACGGGCCGGACATAGCTTCAAATTGAGGGGTGATAGATATAGGACAGAGGTCAGAGGTAGGTTCTTTACTCAGAGAGTAGTAAGGGCGTGGAATGCCCTGCCTGCAACAGTAGTAGACTTGCCAACTTTAAGGGCATTTAAATGGTTGTTGGATAAACATATGGATGATAATGGAATAGTGTAGGTTTGTTGGGCTTCAGGTTGGTTTCATAACATCAAGGCCGAAAGGGCCTGTACTGCGCTGTTATGTTCTGTGTTCGAACCTCAAGATGACTCAAATCCTTTACCAATCTGTCATGTTGTGGTCCATCTTTTCATCAAAATTAATAGAGAAATCCTCCCAAATGTAGAACATTTCCCTTAGATGGGACGCTCTCTCTCTTTTAAGGCTGACATCGATACAGAGATTCTAACATTACGTCCAATCTGCGAGTGGCACCTTTGGACTCCTAAGGATGAGAATGCTCAATTGTGACATCTGTGCTGATCGCAAGATCCTTGAGTTCAAGGCATGCATCGTTCAGCCTCTTCTATATGACTGTGAAACCTGGATAACATAGAGCTGCCACTTCAAGACCCGTTCAGCACAGTTTTGTCATGGATTCTCCACATCAGCGAGGAGGAAAAACCTCCCAGCATCAGCATTGACGCCATGATGATTTGAAACAAACCTCATTGGGATTGCCATGTACTTGGGATGCCGAAGTTATGACTACCAAAGTAAATTTTTGCCAACTCAAGGAAGGCATCTGAACAAGAAGTCGTCAAAGGAAGCATTTCAAAGACCTTGAAATGTTCCTTCAAGAAGTAGTACTTGGAGGTCAAAGTATGGATATCCCCATTCAGAAGAAACCAACTTGGGGGAATCTCCTGTATGAAGGCACATAATTCTTCATGAACACCAGACAAGAAGTTCAAGTGTGGGAAAGGAACTGGAGAAAGGAATGCCAATGTTCTCAAGGCCGAGACCACTTCCACCACTCCGAAAGACGACCTAAACGTGTGGTCAGATATGTGGCTCCAGTTCAGGCTAATCAACCCGCACAGAGCTCAGGGCCTGTGATATGGAATTTCCTAGCTGGGCAATCATACTCATCAGCCAGTGATGGTTCTTAATATTGTGCAGACTATGATTTGATCACAACTGAGTACTGTGTGTAGCTTTGAGCATTGCTATAGAAAGACCACGTTTTATAGATTAATCAGAATGGTGCTGCATGAGAAACTGGAATTAAGAAGAGATAGGTGATACTTAATTGTTATTTGTTTCTGGGCCACTGGCATCACTAACTGGGCCAGCATTTACTTCCCATCCTTAGTTACCCTTGTCATTGTTGAATCATTGTAGTCCATGTGCTGTAGGTAGACTCAGTCAGTCAGGGGTGAATTTCCAGGACTTTGACCCAGTGATAGTGAAAGAACAGCAATATATTTCCAAGTTGAGATGGTGAGTGGCTTAGACAGGGTGTTGTAGGTGGTGCTGTTCTCATATATCTGTTACCCTTGCCCTTGTAGCTGAAATTTGTCATAGGTTTGGAAAGTCCTATCTCAGGATCTTTTGCAGATTTCTCAGTGCATCTCATAGATGGTACACACTGCTGCTTTTGAGCACTGGAGGGAGTAGGTTGCTTTTTCCTGGGTGGTGTTGAACTTGTTGAGTGCTTTTGCATCTGCACCCATCTAGGCAAGTGGGGAGTATTCCACCATTCTTCTGACTTGTTCCATGTAGCTGGTAGACAGGCCTGGGGAATCAGGAGGTGAGTTACTTGATGCAGTAATCCAAACTTTGGGCCTGCTCTTGTAGCCACTGCATTTAAATAGGAAGTCCAGTTGAATTTCTGTTCACTGGTAAAACCTGGGATTTTGATAGCGGACAATTCAGTGATGGTTACACCATTGAATGTCGAGGGACAATTTATGGATTTTCTCTTACTGGAGATGGTCATTACCTAGTATTTGTAAAGTATAAATGCGACTTGCCACTTAGCAGCCCAAGCCTAGACATCGTTCTGGCCTTGTTGCATTTGGACATGGACAGGTTCACTATCTGAGGAGTGGTGAATGATGCTGAATATTCTGCTATCTCTGGTGAACATCCCCACTTCTGAGCTTATGATGGAGAGAAGGTCATTGATAAGGCAGCTGAAGATGGTTAGGCTTAGGACTGTACTCTCAGGACCTCCTGCAGGTGACCTCCAACAACCAAAATGCCTCCTATTAGGAGAGGCGATGACCTAATGGTATTATGACTAGACTATTAATCCAAACACTCAGGTAATGTGCTGAGGACCTGGTTCAAATTCCACGATGGCACATAATGGAATTTGAATTCAATGAAAATCTGGAATTAAGAGTCTAATGATGATCGTAAATCCATTGCCAATTGTTGGAAAAACCCATCTGATTCACTTATGTTCTTTAGGGAAGGAAACTGGGCTAGGCCTGGTGTGGCCTACATGGAACTCCAGATATCAGTTATGCAATTTGGGATGGGCAATAAAAGCTGGTCTAACCCGCAATGCCCTCTTTCCCATGAAAGAATGGAAAAAATATCGTCCTCTGTGCAGATATTATTCGAACCAGTGGTGAGTTTCTGCTGGATTCCCATCAGCTGCAGTTTTGGTAGCGCTCCTTGATGCCACACTCGGTCAAATGTAGCCATCCTTAGCTCACCTCCGGAATTCAAGTCTTTTGACCATGTTTGAACAAAAACTGTAATGAAGTCAGGAACTGATGAGGTGGCACAATTGAGGACATTGTACAGGGATCCGAGGGATGTGGCATATTGAGATTTCCAGCAAGAATTTGACCAGTTGCTGCATAAAAATGTGAACCAGAACGTTAGATCCAAGGGGATGAAGGGTAGAATATTGGTTTGAATAAAGGCCTGGCTAACTGACAGAAAGCTGAGTGTCAGGATAAATGAGTCTTTGCCTGGATGGTGAATTGTCACTAGTGGGGTGCTGCGGGTTCAGTTCTCTGACCTCAACTATTTGTAACCTATACAAATGATATGTAAGCAGAGACAAAATGTAACATAACAGAATGCATGGATGATTCTGAAATAGGTGGGACAACAGCCTGTGATGTGAAATAGAACATACACAGTGGAACATTGACAGGCGAGGAGAATGGACCAGAATCTGGCAGGTGGTTAATGTGGATAAGCACAAGGCTTGCCTATTTTGCCCAGGGGAAAAAAGGGCGAATTATTATTTAAATGGAAGGAAGATTCAAAGTGTGTTATCTGGCTGCCTTTGTGCATGAATAGCCGAAAGTAGGTATGCAGGTATAGCATAGCATAAGAAAGGCAGATGGAACTCTGGCATTTGTCACAAAAGGACTGGATCATTAAAGTAACAAAGTGTTTTTCCTCATACATTGGGTGTTGGTGAGACCAGAGTGTTGTGTCCAGTTTAGATCCCCTCACTGAGGATGGATACGTTTGTACTGGAGGCAGTTCGGAGGAGGTTTAACTGATTGTTTCCAGGGATGAAAGGGCTGTCATATGAGAAGTGGCTAAGTAGCTTGCGCTTGTACTTGCTGGTGTTCGAAAGAGTGAGGGGGTGGTTCTGATTGAGGTATATAAAATAGTAAAGGGGATTGAAAAGATGGGCATTGAGCACATGTTCTGCATTGTGGAACAGTCTCAAACAAGAAGCTGTGGCTGTTGAGTGAGAGATGGAATGTTCAAAATGGAGATGAGGAGAGGGTTGTGAATCTGTGGAATTCATTGCCCCTGAATGCAATGGAGGCAGCACCAATCAACCGATCCAGGAAAGAAATAAATATGTTTCTGATGAAAAATAGGGATCAAGGGCCATGGGGAGCTGGCAGGAGAGTGGAGTTGAGATCAGGAAAAGATCAGCAACCATGGCTAACAAGATAAGTCAGGGACAGGATGAAAGCAAAAGAAAAAGGATAAAATGTGGTGTAGGTGAGTGGGAAGCCAGAGGATTGGGAAGCCTTTCAAAAACTAGCAGAGGACAACTAAAAAGGCAATAAGGGGGAAGATGATGAAATATGAGGGCAATATTAATGAGGGTAATATTAAAAAAAAATTGCAGGAGTTTTTTTCAGCTATAAAGGTAAGAGAGAGGCAAGAGTACAAATAAAGAGAAGAAAGAAAATTACAGCACAGGAACAGGCCCTTCGGCCCTCCAAGCCTGCGCCGATCGAGATCCTCTGTCTAACCTGTCACCTACTTTCTAAGGGTCTGTGTCCATTTGCTCCCTGCCCATCCATGTACCTGTCCATAAGACCTGAAGACAGAGGAGTGGAAGTAAGGCCATTCGGCCCATCAAGTCCACTCCACCATTTAAATCATGCCTGATGGGCATTTCAACACCACTTCGCTGCACTCTCCCCATAGCCCTTGATTCCTTTTGAGATCAAGAATTTGTTGATCTCTGCCTTGAAGGCATCTCACGTCCCGGCCTCCACTGCACTCTGCGGCAATGAATTCCACAAGCCCACCACTCTCTGGCTGAAGAAATGTCATCTCATTTCAGTTTTAAATTTACCCCCTCTAATTTTAAGGCTGTGCCCACGTGTCCTAGTCTCCCTGCCTAACGGAAACAACTTCCGAGCGTCCACCCCTTCTAAACAATACATTATCTTGTAAGTTTCTATTAGATCGCCTCTCAACCTTCTAAACTCTAACGAGGACAATCCCAGGATCCTTAGCCGTTCATCATACATTAAACCTAGCATTCCAGGGATCATCCGTGTGAACCTCCGCTGGACACGCTCCAGGGCTAGTATGTCCTTCCTGAAGTGTTGGGCTCAAAATTGGACACAGTTTTCTAAATAGGGCCTAACTAGAGCCTTATAAAGCCTCAGAAGCACATGGCTGCTTTTATATTCCAACTCTCTTGAGATAAACGCCAACATTACATTCGCATTCTTAATTACGGACTCGACCTTCAAGTTAACTTGTAGAGAATCCTGGACCAACACTCCCAGATCCCTTTGCACTTCTGATTTGCAAATTTTCTCACCATTTAGAAAATAGTCCATGCCTGTATTCTTTTTACCAAAGTGCAAAACCTCACATTTACTCACATTGAATTTCATCAGCCATTTCGTGGACCACTCTCCTAAACTGTCTACATCTTTCTGCAGCTTCCCCACCTCCTCAGTAGGACCTGTCTGTCCACCTATCTTCGTATCTTCGGCAAACTTCGCCAGAATGCCCCCAGTCCCTTCATCCAGATCAGTAATATATAAGGCGAACAGCTGCGGCCCCAAAACTGAACCCTGCGGGACAGCACTCGTCACCGGTTGCCATTCCGAAAAAGAGCCTTTTATCCCAACTCTCTGCCTTCTGTCAGACAGCCAATCCTCAATCCAAGCCAGTATCTCACCTCGAACACCATGGGCCCTCACCTTGCTCAGCAGCCTCCCGTGAGGCACTGTATCAAAGGCCTTTTGGAAGTCTAGATGGACAACATTTACTGAGTTTCCCTGGTCTAACATATTTGTCACCTCTTCAAAGAATTCAAATAGGCATGACCTCCCGTGACTAAGCCCATGCTGACTTGTTTTAATCTGACCCTGCACTTCCAGGAATTTAGAAATCTCATTCTTGACAATGGATTCTAGAATTTTACCAACAACCGAGATTAGGCTAATCGGCCTGTAATTTTCCATCTTTTGCCTTGATCCTTTCTTAAACAAGGGAGTTACAACAGAAATTTTCCAATCATCTGGGACTTTCCCTGACTCCAGTGACTTTTGAAAGATCACGACCAAAGCCTCTGCGATTTCCTCAGCCACCTCCCACCGAACTCTAGGATGTAGCCCATCGGGGCCAGGAGATTTATCAGTTTTTAGACCCTTGAGCTTTTCTAGCACTTGCTCTTTTGTAATGCCTACCGTACTCAACTCTGCCCCCGGCTCTCCCTAATTGTTGGCATACTACTCATATCTTCCATTGTGAAGATTGACGCAAAGTACTTATTAAGTTCTTCAGCTATTTCCTTTTCTCCCATCAATAGCCTTCCAGAATCAATCTGGAGCGGCCCAATATCTTCTTTTGCCTCTCGTTTGCTTCTTACGTATTGAAAAAAGCTTTGACTGTCATTTCTGATATTACTAGCTTGCCTACCTTCATATATGATCTTCTGCTTCCTGATTGCTCTCTTTGTTATCCTCTGTCTGTTTTTGTGGCCTTCCCAATCTTCTGATTTCCCAGTGCTCTTGGCCATTTTATAGGCTGTCTCTTTTTCTTTGATATGTTTCCTGACTTCCTTTGTCAGATGTCCAATAGCAGCGGTGAAGAAGCTGCTGTTGGGGAAATAGAGACATTGGTGTGCTGTTTTCACTCATTGCAACGATCTGGGTGGACCAGGAGAGATCGTTGGTGATCGACACTCTCAACTATCTCCACCTCAGCAACATCTCTCACACTGTCTGATGCAGGCACTCACACGCTCACATTCTGTCGCCCATTCTGTCTGTCTGACTGTCTCTCTCTCTCTCTCCCTCATCGCCCATCTCTCTCTCTCTCTCTCTCTCTCTCTCTCTCTGTCCCTGTCTCCCTCCACCTCCCCCGCCCCCGACCAACCTCTCTGTCTTTGTCTCTCTCTCTCTCTCTCTCTCTCACACCAACTCATTGCTCAGTATTCCATGGTATCTCAATTGTTGGAAGAATTAACTTGGACTGAGTGTGGATTTTCTCCCAATATAGTTATGACAAAGCAGAACCAATTCTGCCTTGAAGAAGAAAGGCAGGAGCCATAATAACTTGTGATTGTTTAGCTGAAGGAACCGTGCTGTGATATGCATCCAGATAGGATGCTTTCTGTGGTACATCAGTGAAAGTTGTCCTTGTGGACGCACAGAATGACCTTAGCCTCCTGGGAAGTAGAGACAATGGTGTGCTTTTTTGCCCATTGCAACAATCTGGGCGGACCGGTGAACTAATCTAAGCCCATCCCCCTACATGATCCCATTATCATCCATACCCAAGGACTGTTTAAGTGCCCCTAATGTGGCTGAGCCAACTACATTGGCAGGCAGGGGGTTCCACGTCCTTACCACTCTGAGTAAAGAACCTGCCTCTGACATCTATCTCAAATCTATCACCCCTCAATGTTTAGCTGTGCCCCCTCAAACAAGCTGACATCATCATCCTCGGATAAAGACCCTCACTGTCCACCCTATCTAATCCACTGATCATCTTGTATGTCTCTATTCAATCCCCTCTGAACCATCTTCTCTCCAACGAGAACAGACCCAAGTCCCTCAGCCTTTCTTCAGAAGTCCTTCACTCCAGACCAGGCAACATCCTGGTAAATCTCCTCTGCACCTTTCCAATGTTTCCACATCCTTCCTGGAATGGGGTGACCAGAACTGTACACAGTATTCCAAGTGAGACCGCACTAGCTTTTTGGACAGATGCAGCATGACATCACGGCTCTGGAACTCAATCTCTCTACCAATAAAACCTAATACACCGTAAGCCGCCTTAACAGCACTATCAAACTGGGTGGCGATTTTCAGGGATCTACGTACATGAACACCAAGATCCCTCTGCACAGCAACACTACCAAGAATCTTTCCATTGACCCAATATTCTGCCTTCCTATTATTCCTCCCAAAGTGAATCACCTCACATTTATCCACATTGAACTCCATTTGCCACCTTTCAGCCCAATTCTGCAGTTCATCCAAGTTTCCATGCAAGCTGCAACATTCTTCCACATTGCCCACCACTCCACCGACTTTAGTGTCATCTGCAAACTTAGTAACCCATCTACCAATGCCTCCGTCCAAGTCATTTGTGAAAATGACAAACAGCAGTGGTCCCAAAACAGATCCTTGAGACACACCACGAGTAATCAGACTCCAGGCTGAATATTTTCCATCAACCACGACTGGTTGCCTTCTTACTGCAAGCCAGTTTCTAATCCAACCTGCTAAATCTCCCTCAATCCCATGTCTCCATGTTTTCTCCAGTAGCCTACCATGTGGAACCTTATCGAAGGCTTTACTGAAGTCCATGTACACCACGTCAACTGCCCGACCCTCATCCACATGCTTCGTCAGCTTCTGAAATGACTCAGTGAGGTTTGTGAGACATGACTTGCCCTTGACAAATCCATGTTGACTATCTCCAATCAAATTGGTGCTTGCTCGATGATTATAATACCTATCTCTTATAACCCTTTCCAAAACATTTCCGACAACAGATGTAATGCTCAATGGTTTATAATTACCTGGGTCATCTCTACTGCCCTTCTTGAACAAAGGCACAACATTTGCAACCCTCCATTCCTCTGGTACTAAACCTGTAGACAATGAGGACTCAAAGATGAAGGCCAAAGGCTCCACCACCTCCTCTGTAGCCTCCCAGAGAATATCAAAGTTTCGAAGGAACTGATGCGTTGTATCCGGAGGTTGGTGGGGTGGTACGTGAGCACGAGGGAGACTTTGTTTTGGTTGTTGTTGTGGGGTGGGGTGAGACGGATTTGTTGCAGGAAATGCTGGAGACACGGTCGAGGGCGTTATCAACCACTGAGCGGGGGAAGTTGTGGTCCTTGAAAAATGAGGACATCTGAGATATACGAGAGCAGAATACCTCATCCTGGGAGCAGATGCAGAGTCAAAGGAATGGGGAAAGTGGATGAATTGTTGCGGGAATTTGGTGGGAGTTGGTGGACTTGAAATGGATATTTGTTTCTTGGTGGTTGGAAATAGAGAGGTCCAGGAAGGAGAGAGGTATCAGAGATTGTCCAGGTGAACTTAAAGTTCGGGAGGAAGGTGTTGCTGAAGTGGATGTTAGAGCCCCTTGTGGGAGCACGAGGCAGTGCCGATACAGTCACCAATGTAACGGAGGAAGACGTGGGGTTTAGGGCCAGTGTAGGTACGGAAGAGGGAGCGTTCCATGTAACCTACAAAGCGGCAGGCGTAGCTTGGGCCCAGGTGGGTACACTGGCCACCCGCTTTGTCTGTAGGAAGTGGGAGGAATTGAAAGAGAAATTGTTGAGGGTTGTTCAAGGACCACAACATCCCCCTCCTCAATAGTCAAAAACGCCCTCAACCGTGTCACCCGCATTTCCCACAACTCATCCCTCATACCCGCTCCCCATAATAACTACCAAAACAGTGTCCTCCTCACCATCACCTACCACCACACCAACCTCCGGATTCCAAGCATCGTCCGCCGACACTTCTGCCATCTGCGATCCGACCCCACACCAAAGACATTTTTCCCTCCACACTTAGGTGACTCCCTTATCCGCTCCACACTCGCCTCCAGCACCCCCTACACCCAGCACTTTTCCCTATATATCCACAAATATTGTCAGCATAATGTTTAAAATTCACTTGTCCCAATACCTCCCCCCTCACCCCCATCCCAGACCCCAGGAAGAATTTCCACATCAAACAGATGTTTACCTGCACATCTGCTAATGTGGTATACTGTATCCGCTGATCCCTTTGTGGCCCCCTCTACATCGGGGAAACCAAATGGAGGTTTGGGGACTGCTTTGCAAATCACCTATGCTCAATGCACTAAAGAACTGCACCTCCCAGTCGTGAACTGTTTTGACTCTCCCAATCCTCAGATAGGATGTCCACCCTGGGCCTCCTGCAGTGCCACAACGATGCCACCTGAAGGTTGCAGGAGCAGCACCTCGTATTGCGCTTGGGAACCCTGCGTCTCGGTGGTATCAATGCCGACTTCACAAGCTTCGAAATCTCCCCTCCCCCTCCCGCATCCCAAAACCAGCCCACCTAGCCCATCCTGCCACCTCAAGCCCCACCCCCATCTCCTACTTCCTAACCGCTTCCCACCCCCGAGACCTGTTCGTCCTCCCCGGACTAACCTATCCCCTCCCTACCTCCCCACCGACACTCACCTCTACTGGCTCCATCTCCACCTCTTTAACTTGTCTGTCTCCTCTCCACCTATCTTCTCCTCTATCTATCTTCGATCCGCCTCCCCCCTCTCCCTATTTATTTCAGAACCCTCTCCCCTCCCCGTTTTCTGATGAAAGGTCTCGGTCCAACATGTCAGCTTTTGTGCTCCTAAGATGCTGCTTGGCCTGCTGTGTTCATCCAGCTGCACACTTTGTTGTGTCTATATCTCTTAAGAACCTCATTAAGTGAGCTCTAGAGAGAACTATGCAGGGTAGACTTTGGGTTTATCATTCTAACTTGCCAGCCCTGAAAGATGAAAGTTGGTTTATGTTGGATGTTTGTTTCATAGCTACGAAAGAGATCCTGAAAGGATTGTTCGTATCTTTTGTTGAGAATTTTACCCATTTAGTCACTCTAATCCTTCTCCTTTTTTAAAGTTTCCTTGGGAGTCATAAATTTCAAATATCTGCAGAATTTTATTCGGCTTGGCATTGGCTCTCCGTGATTCCCTGTTAATGGCTCCGCGACCTGCTAGCTAATTAGAGAATTTGTCATTGATGTGCCTGTCATAAAATCTTTAGTCTTATACTATATATTCCCAATTTCAGGAGAAAGTCCAGAGAGACCTTTTAGAGGAAAGGGGTTTAGAAAGAAAACTTAAGTTCTATAGATCCAAGTCATGAATAGTTGATAAATTATTTGCACTTCATATTTCCAGAACCTACCCCGGAAGAGAGAGCCCAGAGAATTGCCAAAGCTGTCCGCAAACAGTCAATAGAAGTGAAGGAAACTTGGGAGCAATTGAAAACCCATGCGAGCAACTGGCAGGAACAGGTGGAAAAGGTGTTGGAGAAACTTCAAGAACTGCAGAAAGCTCTGGATGATCATGAGGCTCATGTGATAACAGCTGAAGGGGTCCGCACTGATTGACAACCTGTGGGTGAACTGCTTATTGACTCATTGCAGGATCACATTGATAAAACCACAGTAAGTGCAATTACATTACACTTCACTTATGAACAGATGTAACCACAATGTTGTATCGAGACGATCAGTAATATGAGTACTTAAGTAATATTGATTGAATGGTTGTTAACTTAATTTGCAAATTAAAACTTCGTTGAGCATGCCTTCTGATGATATCACATCGGTAATATTAGTATAATTGAGGATTCTATTAGTCAGTGACATCAGCTGAGTTATCTGCTTGTTGCCATGTTATCAGGATTAAAGGTAAAGCCTTACCACGCCATTTGGCCACTCCTTAGAGAGAGACAACTGGTTATGATTTAACCTGAAGATCACCATGCCTCAGGCAAGTAGAGCGGTTGAGGCGAAGACCCTTTGTGGTAAGGTCACTGGTGTGGCAATTGAGCCCTCTCTGCAGGGCATCACTCTGCATCACAAACCAACCGTTCAGCCAACTGAATTTTAATAGAGTTTAGGATTGGAGAGCAATCCATGCAATTCTATTTTTTTGAATGAATGTTTCTCACTGGGACTATCTCACTGGCAAACTTTTTAAAAGCCAGCTCAGCCATACAGGCGAGATCAGTTCCTGATCTCAGCTGAATTTTTTGACCTGGGGTGGGTCAGCGTTAGTTCAGTGATTGGAATGAATTCTCATGAAGTTAACGAGAGGGATGCTACACGTGAATAAATCGATGTTTTGAAAAGCGGATGAGATATGAGCAATAGTTTAATTGATGTGGAAGACCAGCCACAATCATCATCAACGGTGGAGCAGGCTTGAGCGGCCATGCAACATTGTGCTGCTGCTATTTGACTTGTTGTGTGGAAAGGAAGGAAAATGGTCAAAGTGTCAAAAATGCTGAAGACCGCATCATTCTACAATCTCAAAATTTGATTGTGTTCAGCATATTATCACTACTGGTACCCCTAAATCCTGGTCTATCATCTCAGCAGCTCGACTCTGCCCAAAAGCTGGTTACTTGTGACATTTTTGAAGGATCTTCCCAAGTCTGAAAATCATTTTTGCTTTTGTAGAATCAGAGTTGGCGTGTGGAAGGCGGTCTCCTGGCATATCATAGCTCTTTGAAATCACTCCCCAATTCGCCCCCCCTCTGCTTGGCAATGACTTCAACCACTTATGTAATCTCTTTATTGGAGAGAAACTTTGAAGACATCTGAAAGGAGTATTAACGATCCCAGAATACAACTGAGCCTTATTAAGTAGTTAGTTCTGATGATCAAGAGCTTGATCAAAGAGGATTCTTTTAAAAAGTGCCTTAAAAGAGGAAATGTACAGAGGCTAAGAGGTGTCGGAAGTTAGTGAGTTTTGCGAAGATTTGTTGCTCAGGTTGAGGTTCTGGATGTGAGTTTGCTCGCTGAAGGTGTAGGAAGTCTCTTCTTGGGTTTGAAGCCTACACAATTAAATGTTTGGCAACCAGTAGTGGGCCATTTGAAATCAAGAGTGGGCAAGAGGGCATAATTAGACGAGTGCAGATATCCTGAATTATGGTTGGATTGGTGGAGATTACGAAAATAGCGATTGGCAGAGCAAGGAACGATTTGTAAACAAAAATGAGAATTTAATAAAATTACTGTTAATACTATCAGTCAGGTAGAAAGTACAGAGAATAGGATTTGGTTCAAGATGAGACTCGGGCAGTGGAGTTTTAGACGACATCAAGCTTTCAATGGGCAAATGTGGGACTCAAACAGGGAATGCATTGGAGTTGTCAGGTCCAGAAGTGAAGTAGTTCCAGATGAAGGTTTCACTGCTAATGAGCCAAGACAAGAGACAGGTAGGCAGTATTAAAAAGATGTAAAGAGACAGCTTTAGGGATTGCATGAATGTGTGGTCGGACGTTCATCGTGGGATAAACAAGATGCCAAGGTTGTGCTGAGACAAGCGTAACATAACATTGTTGCCAAGGAGGAGTAATGCAGTCCGTAGGTAGTGAATAGAGATTGGTGTGGGGACCACAAACAGTGGTCTTCCCACTTTTAAATTGTTATCTCTACGTAGTTGCGCAACTTTATGTTCTGTTCAAAAGGCTTTACTGACAAGAAAGCAGAAGTTAGCCATTTGTTTACTTGTCAATATATCTTGATTTTTCCACCATCTTCTCCAATTATGAACACAACATGTGCAGTGTACTAAGTGAACCATTCAAACCTTCACAGGAAATGTTGAAATTGTGGAATATAAAGTTAAATTTATTTCATTGAAAATTAAAATAAATTACATGAAGGTTTGACCAAGACTGAAAGGAATTAGATGGAACACCAGATGAATAAAACAAGCAGTAGTAAGGTGGTATTAGCTGGATGTTCCTGAAGAAAGAGAACACAGCCAACCTTTCTTCCATCAGGGGGATTAATTGTGAGGTGTCAAACACAGTCGATTAAATCATTCGTTCTGTCTTTACTGCCAGACTGTACGATGAACATAGAACATAGAACATAGAACAGTACAGCACAGCACAGCACAGCACAGGCCCTTCAGCCCACAATGTTGTGCCGACCATTGATCCTCATGTATGCACCCGCAAATTTCTGTGACCGTATGCATGTCCAGCAGTCTCTTAAATGACCCCAATGACCTTGCTTCCACAACTGCTGCTGGCAACGCATTCTATGCTCTCACAACTCTCTGTGTAAAGAACCTGCCTCTGACATCCCCTCTATACTTTCCACCAACCAGCTTAAAACTATGACCCCTCGTGCTAGCCATTTCTGCCCTGGGAAATAGTCTCTGGCTATCAACTCTATCTATGCCTCTCATTATCTTGTATACCTCAATTAGGTCCCCTTTTCTCCAATGAAAAGAGACCGAGCTCAGTCAACCTCTCTTCATAAGATAAGCCCTCCAGTCCAGGCAGCACCCTGGTAAACCTCCTTGGAACCCTCTTCAAAGCATCCACATCTTTCCTATAATAGGGCGACCAGAACTGGATGCAGTATTCCAAGTGCGGTCTAACCAAAGTTTTATAGAGCTGCAACAAGATCTCACGACTCTTAAACTCAATCCCCCTGTTAATGAAAGCCAAAACACCATATGCTTTCTTAACAACCCTGTCCACTTGGGTGGCCATTTTAAGGGATCTATGTATCTGCGCACCAAGATCCCTCTGTTCCTCCACACTGCCAAGAATCCTATCCTTAATCCTGTACTCAGCTTTCAAATTCGACCTTCCAAAACGCATCACCTCGCATTTATCCAGGTTGAACTCCATCTGCCACCTCTCAGCCCATCTCTGCATCCTGTCAATGTCCCGCTGCAGCCTACAAACAGCCCTCTATACTGTCAACGACACCTCCGACCTTTGTGTCGTCTGCAAACTTGCTGACCCATCCTTCGATCCCCTCATCCAAGTCATTAATAAAAATTACAAACAGTAGAGGCCCAAGGACAGAGCCCTGTGGAACCCCACTCACCACTGACTTCCAGGCAGAATATTTTCCTTCTACTACCACTCGCTGTCTTCTGTTGGCCAGCCAATTCTGTATCCCAGCAGCTAAGTTCCCCTGTATCCCATTCCTCCTGACCTTCTGAATGAGACTACCATGGGGAATACTATGGTTGTAATATTTCCTTTTTTAAAGGCTCAAGGTTAGACATACTTCTCATTTTATAAATTTTAAGAAGTTGGCTTATTGTCAAGTCATGGTAGGATTGAAAACATATGCTACAGCTGTGTGAAGTCAGAAGTCACATGACACCAGCTTATAGTCCAACAGGTTCATTTCAATTCACACAAGCTTTTGGAGTGCAGCCCCTTCATCAGGTGCAGTTCGTGAGGTGACCACACAGACACACAGCTTATAAGCAGAGAGATCAAAAGATCATAGAATTGGCCTGAGTGGAGTGTCAGATAATAACTCTTTCCAGGCGACCAAGAGTGTTAAAGGCAAGTGAAGTGTTTATAAAGTCAATGTCAGTGCTGTGTTGTCATGATAATCAGGCAGCGCAACAGGAATGTACAAGGTGACATCTCAGGTCAGACTCTGACTTGTAGTTTAGAGGCTTGTGTTCAGAATCTGTCTCAGAGTTTTAAACTTTATTTCAAAAGCAAGAATTTATAAGATACCACACTGACTGTAACTTCAAGTTGTGTGCTTCTTCAACAAAATATCTGCAAATAAACAAACGTCCTGGATGAAGACTTATTATCTGACACTCCACTCACACCAGTTGTATGATCTTTTGATCTCTCTGCGTATAAATTGTGTGTCTGTGTGTTTTCCTCTCTGACCGCACGTGATGAAGGGACTGCACTTCAAATCTTGTGTGATTGCAAATAAGCCTGTCAGATTATAACCTGATGCCATGTGGCTTCTGACTTTGTCCATCCTAGTCCAACACCAGCACCTCCACATTATAAGTGTTTGGAACCAAGTCAGTGCAACAGGTACATGTCAAACATTTGACTTCGGAAGGATGCCTAGTGCCGACAAATTCATTAATAACAAAGGATTTCTCCATTATGCCATCTATCGTAACATGCTGCGCCTCACAGTCATAATGAAAGGATGCCCACTTTAATTTAGCAGCGCCAAGAATAGTTACGGATATTTTTAGCATGGGAGGAGGCCATTCAACCTATTTTATCTGTACCAGCTCTCTCCCAGAGCAACAAAATTAATCCTTTTCTCGAACTCATTCCACCTATTTCACAGAATTGAAATATATAGGTACATAGTTAAGAGATTTTAACATCAAGTGAGCAGTTCTCGCACTTCACCTTGTCACTAAAAATTGAACACGTGACTTACAAAGAGTGAGTCTTTATTTTGTTCTGTTGTGATGATGAAGAAGATGCAAGTCAAAGTGCTGGAACTGGCCTCTTGAACTTTTCAACGTGTATAAAATGAATTCTGTGCGCATCTACTAAAAACAGTTTTATGGAAGGAAAAGGTACCAAAGAAGATTTAGTGTATTGTACTTGATGTGATTATACTCCAACCTGTGAAAACAGAACTCTACGACTGTGAGTGTTGAGATCTGAGAGGGTGCTATCTTGTTTGAATTTACATTGCTAAGTCTAGGCCTATTTTCCCAACAGCAAAATTGGTAATCCAGAAAGAAATGGATATTTCTCGCATTTGTTAGCTCTAAGTGTCTGGTCAAAGTTTGAGTACAGTTTCCTCATATACAGGTGCTTAACCTGCTTTTACAGTTTGAACATTTGTTGTGCCAATGAAAATTGTTTGAATGGTTTCACCTCCAGTTTTCTTCTTTATACATATTTAGTATTTTTCCATGGTAAGGACTGTCTGCAAAATCTGAGATTGGGTTTTGAAAGACATCAGCCTTTATTTTGGAGAGATAATGGTAACTGCAGATGCTGGAGAATGCGAGATAACAATATGTCGAGCTGGATGAACACAGCAGGCCAAGCAGCATCTTAGGAGCACAAAATCTGACGTTTCGGGCCTCGACCCTTCATCAGAGAGGCTGAAGGGTCTCGACCCGAAACATCAGCTTTTGTGCTCCAGGGATGCTGCTTGGACTGCTGTGTTCATCCAGCTCCACACTTTGTTGTCTTAGAAGGACTGGGCTTGTTTTTGCTGAGGTTGAGAAGAGTAAGGAGGTGATTTCCTTGAAGTATATATGATTCCGAATGGTCTTCATGAGGAATATGTAGAAAGATTTTTCCTCTCCTTTGGCGAGCGCTGAACTCGGGACACTTATGCAAAATTTGGACTTGCCACTTCAGGACAGATGAGCAGAGCATTTTTTCTCTGATAGTTGTATGACACTGGAACTAGCTGCCTCATAAGATGACAGAGTTGGGGTCATTGAATATTTTAAGGTGGACTTAGATTCTTGTAAGGCAGGGAAAAGGTCTTTGTTAATTGGAGTCATACCAAGCACAAAGGAAAACGTTTGTGATTGTTAGACATAGTCATTTCACCTCCAGAACATCTCTTTCAGCATTCGTCAGGGCAGCATCCAAGGCCCAAACATCTGTGCTGCTTCAGCTTCTCTCTATAAAGTCAGAAGTGGGGATGTTCACTGATGACTCCACAATGTTCAGTACCATTTCCAACTCCTTAGATAATAAAGCAGTCCATGTTTAAATGCAGCAAGACCAGTATATTATCCAGGCTTAGGCTGATAAGTGCTCGGTAATATTTGCACCACACAAGTGCCAAGCAATGGCCATCTCCAACAAGGGAGAATTTAGCCATCATCTCTTGATATTTATTGCTGTTACCATCGCTGCATCCCCCACTGTCAACATCAGAGGTGTTACTATTAACCAGAAACTGAACAAGATCGGCTACATAAATACTATGGATTCAAGAACAGGCCACCCCGTTGTGTGCAGATGATTTTCGTCACTCCATTTTTACCAAGATTTAACTGGAAATTTGGGATTTGTCATATTTCTGAAGAGTCGAACAGCAGCATGCTTTTCTTTTCGTTAATTCTTTGTAATTTATTGCAATTAAAACTTCTGTTGCCAGAAAAAGAAATGATGTGGCTGAGCGACTTTTTTCGAATGTCTTGTGAGAAGTGCCATTCAGAGGTGGTCACATTGTTACCTTGTGATCAGTCTGGATCAGTCGGGCTGGATATGAGATGAGGCTGGGGGGTGGGAAGATTTTGAAGCAGGTACTTGAGAGAAAGCAGCCTCTCCCTACAGTCAAACCCTTCAACCCTGGCAATGTTCTTGTAAATCTTTTCTGAACCCTTTCAAATTTCACGACAACTTTCCTATAGCAAGGAAACCTGAATTGAATGCAGTATTCCAAAAATGGCCGAACCAATGTCCTTTGTAGCTGCAACATGACTTCCCAACTTCTATATTTAGTGCTGTGACCAACAAAAGCAAGCATATTAAACGCCTTATTCTCTACCTGCAACTCCACTTTGAAGGAACTCTGAACCTGCTCCCCAAGTTTGTTTGGCGACACTGCTGAGGACCTCACCATTAAGTGTATAAGTTCTGCCCTGATTTTGCCAACCAAAACCTAAAACCGTTTCTGCATTAAACCTAATTGTCTGCTATTTGCTTGGTGGTATATATAAAAAGGGAAGAGTTTATGCTTGTTCAGGCAACCCATACCCGACATCCAGAGGTTGATTTCCTAATGGCTTGAATTGGAACTGGTTAACAGATTGAGTTTTGGGATGCCTCAGGATGTCTTTATGTGTGATGTGCATCAGGCAGGTGTCAAATTGTAATTTCAAATACAGTTCTGCGTACAGATAGCATAAAGTAAGGAAGAAGAACAGGACTTAGTAGTGTTATCCTTCAAAGCCTTTTTGAGTTGTTTTGTCCTGTTTTGTTACTTACTTCTACATTTATTAAATCCACTTTTTTTTAAAGCATTCTTTCACAGGATGAGAGCACTGCTGGCAAGGCTAACATTCATTTCCCATCCAGGAATGGCTTGGTGGGCCATTTTGGAAGTCAGTAGAGAGTCAGCCATATTCCAGTGAATTTGAAGTCATATACCAGAATTGCTTAGGAAAGCAGATTCCCTTCCCTGAAGAATAGTTTAGTGAATTCAGTTTTCTGTTACAACAATTTATGATAGTTTCATCATCACTGTTACTTTTAACTCGAGATCTATATCAGTGGATTTGGTGTACATGGACATCAGCAAAGCATTTGATAAGGTTCCCCACGGCAGGCACTTTCATAAAGTCAGGAGGTATGGAAATCAGGGTGACTTGGCTGTGTGGATTCAGAATTGGTTGGCTGACAGGATGTAGAGAGTGGTTGTAGATGGTAAATATTCTGCCTGGAGGTCAGTGCTGAGTGGTGACCCGCAGGGCTCTGTTCTTGGGCCTCTGCTGGTTGTAGTTTTTAGAAATGACTTGGATGTGGAGGTTGAGGGGTGGGTTAGTATGTTTGCTGCTGACACAAAGGTTGGAGGTGCCATTGATAGTATCGGGTTATTGCAGGCTTCAGCGAGACATTGACAGTATGCAGAGGTGGGCTGAGAAATGGCAGATAGAGTTCAACCTGGATAAATGCGAGGTGATGCATTTTGGAAGGTCGAACTTAAATGCTGAATATAAGATTAAAGGCAGATTCTTTGCAGTGTATAGGAATAGCAGGATCTTGGTGTTCAAGTGCAGAGCTCCCTCAAAGTGGCCACACAAGTGGATAAGGGTGTTAAGAAATCAGATGGTGTTTTGGCTTTCATTAACAGGGGGATCGAGTTTAAGAGCCGCGAGGTTATGCTGCAGCTCTACAAAACCCTGGTGAGACCACACTGGAATATTGTCTCCAGTTCCGGTTGCCCTATTATAGGAAAGATGTGGAGGCTTTGGAGAGGGTGCAAAGGAGGTTTACCAGGTTGAGGAGGTTGACTGAGCTCGGACTTTTCTCTCTGGAGAGAAGGAGGAAGAGAGGTGACCTGATCGAGGTGTACAAGGTAATGAGAGGAATGGATAGAGTCGATAGGCAGAGACCTTTCCCCAGGGCAGGATTGACTGCCACGAGGCATAGTTTTAAGGTGTTAGGAGGAAGGTATAGAGGAGATGTCAGAGGGAGGTTCTTCACCCAGAGAGTTGTGAGTGCATGGAATACTTTGCCAGTGGTAGTGGTGGAAGCAGAGCCATTAGTGACATTTAAGCAACTGCTGGACATGCACATGGACAGCAGTGAATTGAGGGGAATGTAAGTTAGGTTCGGTAATTTTTGGATTGGGATTATTCCACGGCACAACATCGTAGGCCGAAGGGCCTGCACTGTGCTATACTTTTCTATGTTCTATGTTGTGTGTAAGAGTCAGAAGCCCAGTTGTTAGTTGCTTGGCTCTTTAGCTCAGTAGCTACCCCTTAATTTTTTGATGGCCAAAAGTGGCTGGCAAAGCAGACTTGCAACTTGAAAGCATGATGACATTTGCCAGGATGTGAAGCATTGACCTACATGGTTTTTTGCAGATGTCTATTACTGCATCCATGTCTGTGAATGATTTGTGTAGCAGCCTTGAAGTTTTCACAGAGTCCTTCAGAACTTAGATGTGGACCTTGGCAACTTTAAAGAAGTCTAAAAAATATCAACACACATACATTTTGGCAATGACTGGTATGAATATCGATAGAGAGTGGATAGCCAGAGACTTTTTCCGAGGGTGAAGGTAGCTCTTATGAGGAGGCAGAGTTTAAAAGTAAGTGGAGGTAGATATAGGGAAGATGTGAGAAGTAAGTTCTTTACTCAGAGAGTGGCAGGAGCGTGGAATGCATTGCCAAGGAGGGGAGTGGAGTCAGCTTCATTAGGAGCATTTAAGCAGCTATTAGACAGGCATATGGATGATAGTATAAGGTAAGGGTGGAGGTTAGCTCGACGTTAGGTTGAGGGTAAAAGCTCAGCACAACACTGTGTGCTGAAGGGCCTGTCCTGAGCTGTACTGTTGTATGTTTGTATGCTCTATGAATCCGTAAGTAATTAATCTGCAAGTAGCTGACAGTGTCTTTAAATAACTCTGGCAGAGGGGTTATTCATGTTCCTGGTGATCATACTTTCAGCAATGTGTCATTGAAGGACTTTAAGCGTTTGGCTCTGATATCCCAGTATTGGCAATATCTGGCCTCCTCTACATCATTTCATCAGGTATTTGCTGCATGCAACGTAGAATTGTCAGAATAGCATCCATGGCAACTTGCATTTGATGTGTGCTCATGAGTCAAATATACAATTTCAGATCTCAAAACCCTTTGTGGCCCTGAAAAACCAGGCGGCAAGAATGCAGGCTTTACACCAAGCGTGATTATCTGAATCGTTTCCCTCCTACTATAAAGCTGACAGTGAGACTTCCGTGAGTTCCACCAGATGCTGTTTGCCAGTTATGACAAGAATTTCATGTAGCTTTTGACCACCTACATGAGGAATGGGTAACAAATGCTGGTCCTGTCAGTGATGTTCCCATCCCTGAAAATATGTGGAAATAAATTGAACCTAGTAGTTATCATTTCCTTTTACTGCGCCTTGTATTCTTTGGCAGATATTTATCCCCCTGTATTCATTGCAGAGTAGTTGAGCACGTGTTCCAATTGAAATGGTTTGTACTAACAGTTAGGAAAAATGTATCTAAAGATTTTTTTGAATGCAGGTGATTTAAACACCGTGCGTTTTTCTGCATATCGGCCAGCAATGAAGATCCGCCGACTCCAGAAAGCGCTCTGTTGTAAGTACATCCACACATTCCAGAATTTGTAATCTCGTGCTGTGTTTTGTTGTGAGCTTCCTTGCTTGTCTGTTGTCAGATGTCATTGATTACAATTAGCTTGGTTTTGCAGTTGTTGAGACATCAGTTCGGCATGACCTTACAACCTTCCACTCAAAGGACGTTTGTCTATAAAGTTGCTGAAAATGCAATCTGATAAGGGCAGACAGGCATCTTAGACTAGAGTGAGTGAGGAAAGCAACAGGATGTCTTCTTAATGATTGGGAAATAACTACATGAAGGACTGAGGAGGACAGTGAACTAAAAGAGGAATGGTTTGTTTCAAATCAGGTACAGCAAAAGAAATTAAGAGAACGTAAGGAAGGTTGAAATTGAAAAGGCAAGTAATGGTTAATGTTCATTGGAAACCATCAACAACAAAAGTACAATGAAGAAAGTATTTGAGAAAATACAGAAGATTTCTTCAAATGAAAGGGAGACACTGTCTTCATGATGCCAATAGCACGGAGTGCAACTTTGGCGTTTAACCACATCATCCCTTGGCCTGAAGTCACTGTACTATTTACCCATTTTATAACAGAAAAATACTTTAATGATGAGTGTCATGGAGAATTTCAGCCCAGAATATAACCATATTCTGAGCAATTGCCACAACAGCTTCTATGACATAGAACATAGAACATAGAACAGTACAGCACAGAACAGGCCCTTCAGCCCACAATGTTGTGCCGACCATTGATCCTCATGGATGCACCCTCAAATTTCTGTGACCATATGCATGTCCAGCAGTCTCTTAAATGACCCCAATGACCTTGCTTCCACAACTGCTGCTGGCAACGCATTCCATGCTCTCACAACTCTCTGCGTAAAGAACCTGCCTCTGACATCCCCTCTATACTTTCCACCAACCAGCTTAAAACTATGACCCCTCGTGCTAGCCATTTCTGCCCTGGGAAATAGTCTCTGGCTATCGACTCTATCTATGCCTCTCATTATCTTGTATACCTCAATTAGGTCCCCTCTCCTCCTCCTTTTCTCCAATGAAAAGAGACCGAGCTCAGTCAACCTCTCTTCATAAGATAAGCACTCCAGTCCAGGCAGCATCCTGGTAAACCTCCTCTGAACCCTCTCCAAAGCATCCACATCTTTCCTATAATAGAGCGCCCAGAACTGGACGCAGTATTCCAAGTGCGGTCTAACCAAAGTTTTATAGAGCTGCAACAAGATCTCACGACTCTTAAACTCAATCCCCCTGTTAATGAAAGCCAAAACACCATATGCTTTCTTAACAACCCTGTCCACTTGGGTGGCCATTTTAAGGGATCTATGTATCTGCACACCAAGATCCCTCTGTTCCTCCACGCTGCCAAGAATCCTATCCTTAATCCTGTACTCAGCTTTCAAATTCGACCTTCCAAAACGCATCACCTCGCATTTATCCAGGTTGAACTCCATCTGCCACCTCTCAGCCCATCTCTGCATCCTGTCAATGTCCCGCTGCAGCCTACAACAGCCCTCTACACTGTCAACGACACCTCCGACCTTTGTGTCGTCTGCAAACTTGCTGACCCATCCTTCAATTCCCTCGTCCAAGTCATTAATAAAAATTACTAACAGTAGAGGCCCAAGGACAGAGCCCTGTGGAACCCCACTCACCACTGACTTCCAGGCAGAATATTTTCCTTCTACTACCACTCGCTGTCTTCTGTTGGCCAGCCAATTCTGTATCCAAGCAGCTAAGTTCCCCTGTATCCCATTCCTCCTGACCTTCTGAATGAGCCTTCCATGGGGAACCTTATCAAATGCCTTACTGAAGTCCATATACACCACATCCACAGCTTGACCCTCATCAACCTTACTAGTCACATCCTCAAAAAACTCGATAAGGTTTGTAAGGCATGACCTACCCCTCACAAAGCCGTGTTGACTGTATTTGATCAAGCCATGCTCTTCCAGATGGTCATAAATCTTATCCCTCAGAATCCTTTCTAACACCTTGCAGACGACAGACGTGAGACTTACCGGTCTATAATTGCCGGGGATTTCCCTATTTCCTTTCTTGAAGAGAGGAATTACATTTGCCTCTCTCCAGTCCTCAGGTACGACTCCAGTGGAGAGCGAGGATGCAAAGATCTTCGCAAGTGGCGAAGCAATTGCATTTCTCGCTTCCCAAAGCAGCCGAGGACAAATCTGATCCGGGCCTGGCGACTTGTCAATCTTAATGTTTGACAAAATTTTCAGTACATCAGCTTCCTCTATCTCTATCCATTCCAGCATGCACACCTGCTCTTCAAAGGTTTCATTCACTACACAGGTCGTTTCTTTCGTAAAGACAGAAGCAAAAAACTCATTTAGGGCTTCCCCTACCTCCTCAGGCTCCACACACAAGTTCCCTATGCTATCCCTGATCGGCCCTACTCTTTCTTTGACCATTCTCTTATTCCTCACGTAAGTGTAAAATGCCTTTGTGTTTTCCCGGATTCCTTCTGCCAAGCCTTTCTCGTGCCCCCTCCTGGCTCTCCTCAGACCATTTTTGAGCTCCTTCCTTGCCTGCATGTAATCCTCTCTAGCTGAACTTGACCCTAGCTTCCTCCACCTTATGTAAGCTACCTTCTTACTTTTCACTAGAAGCTCCACCGCTCTCGTCATCCAAGGTTCCTTTATCTTACCCCGTCTTGCCTGTCTCAGAGGGACATATTTACTCATCACTCCCAACAACTGTTCCTTAAACCATCTCCACATGTCTATAGTTCCCTTACCATGGAACAACTGCTCCCAGTCCATGCTTCCTAACTCGTGTCTAATCGCATCATAGTTTCCTCTTCCCCAATTAAATATCCTCCCATTCTGCCTAATCCTCTCCTTCTCCATAGCTATGTAGAATGAGACAGTGTTATGGTCACTATCACCAAAATGCTCTCCCACCACAAGATCTGATACCTGCCCCGGCTCGTTTCCGAGCACCAAGTCTAGAATGGCCTCTCCCCTCGTCGGCCTGTCAACGTACTGCGTTAGGAAACCCTCCTGAACACACCTTACAAAAACAGCTCCATTCAAATCTTCTGCTCGAAGGAGGTTCCAATCAATATTAGGAAAGTTAAAGTCACCCATTACAACAACCCTACTGCGTCCACACTTTTCCAAAATCTGTCGACCTATGCTTTCTACAATCTCCCTGCTGCTATTGGGGGGCCTGTAGTTAACCCCTAACGAGGTGACTACTCCCTTGCTGCTCCTAATTTCCACCCATACTGACTCAGTAGGCAGATCTTCCTCGACAAAGGAAGCTTCTGTAGCTGTGATACCCTCTCTGATTAGTAGTGCTACACCCCCTCCTCTTTTTCCCCCCTCCCTATTCTTTTTAAATGTTCTAAACCCTGGAATATCCAGCAACCATTCCAGCCCATGAGAAACCCATGTCTCTGTTATGGCCACAACATCATAGCACCAGGTACTGATCCATGCTCTAAGTTCATCACTTTTATTCCTGATACTCCTTGCATTAAAGCAAACACACTTTAACCGATCCCTTGGTTCCTTCCCAGGAAAATCCTTCCCACTAGCTGGTCTACCTCTTGCTACTGCCTCACCTGCATCAACGCTCACCTCTGGTATACAGCTCAGGTTCCCACCCCCCTGCCATACTAGTTTAAACCCTCTCGAACTACTCGAGCAAACCTTCCACCCAGGAAATTGGTCCCCTTCCAGTTCAGATGCAACCCGTCCTTCTTGTACAGGTCCCACCTTCCCCAGAAGGCATCCCAATTATCAACATATCTGAAACCCTCCCTCCTACACCAGCTGCGTAGCCACGTGTTCAGCTGCACCCGCTCCCTGTTCCTCACCTCGCTATCTCGTGGCACCGGTAGTAAACCAGAGAACACTACTCTGTTCGTCCTGCTCTGCAGCTTCCATCCTAACTCCCTGAAATCACTTTTTATATCCTCAAACCTATTTCTGGCTATATCATTTGTGCCAATATGTAACACGATTTCTGGCTGTTCACCCTCCCCTTTCAGAACTTTATACACCCGATCGGAGACGTCCCGGACCCTGGCACCAGGGAGGCAACATACCTTCCGGGATTCCCGATCTTGCCCACAAAATCTCCTGTCGATTCCCCTAACTATCGAGTCCCCTACCACGAGTACTTTTCTATTCTGCCCCCTTCCCTTCTTTGCCACAGTGTCAGGCTCAGTGCCAGAGAACTGACTACTATGGCTTTCCTCTGGTAGGTCAACCCCCCCAGCAGTATCCAAAACGGTATACTTATTGCTGAGGGGAATGCCCACAGGGGATCTCTGCACTGTCTGTCTGTCCCCTTTCCTCCCCCTAACTGTAACCCATCTATCCTCGTCCTGAGCCTTAGGAGTGACCAACTCCCGATAACTCCTCTCAATTACCCCCTCTGCCTCCCGAATGATCCGTAGTTCATCCAGCTCCAGCTCCATTTCCCTAACACGGTTTTCAAGGAGCTGTAGCTGGGTGCACTTCCCGCAGATGTAGCCAGCGGAGACGTGTGCCACATCTCCCAACTGCCACATTTTGCAGGAGGAGCAAGCAACTGCCCTAGCATCCATACCCCACTTATCTGAACACCCACTCAATACTAAAGCAGAAAGCTCACTTCAAGTAATAATAACAAACTTATGTTCAATAGAGAAAGTTTAGAATGAACCTTACCTTATTAACTAGGTTAGAGGAGGAGGGCGGGTGGGAGACACTACAGTTGTAGAGTCTCGGGTTTAGCCGCCTTGCTGATATATATGGTCACTGCTTTCCTTCCCGGCTGCCCCTCTGGTCCTCGTCACTTCCTCTGATGCTCCCGCTCCTTCTCTGAAAGAGGAAAAAAAAACACCGCTGCCCGCTACCGGTAAGTAATTTTAAAAATAAACTGCTTTACCTTAGCTGCAGTCTTCCGGGTCCGTCTTGCCTCCGCTGCTGCTCGCACTCAAAACTCATGACTTTATAAAACATCCCAAAGCATGTCATAGGAGCTTTATGGAGTAAAAATTGACACTGAGTACTGAAAGAGATCCGAAGGTAGATGATTGAAACCTCACCAAAGAGGTAGATTTTAAGGACTGTTTTGAAGGAGGAAACAATGATACAGAAGTTCAGCAAGGTAATTCTAAAGTTTAGGCCCGAGGAAGTTGAATGTCAGGCTGTCGATGATGGAACAGCACAAATTGTGTTGAAAGGCTGGAATTAAAGGAGCTCATGTTCCTAGAGGGGCTATGAGTTGGACATTGTCAGGGGATGTGCATGGGTGTTGCCAGGTCAGGGAGGGATTTGAAAGCCAGGACAGCAATGTGAAAACCAAGGCACTGCTTAACTGTGAGCCATTGTAGATCAGAGTGCGCAGAGAAAGATGGGTGAATGGAACTTGGTGCGTGTTAAGACAGAGTCAATGGACTTTTAAATGATGCCATGTTAAAGAAAAGGAGAACTTGGGAGGCCAACTTGATATTCATCAGAATGGTCATGTTCAGAGTTAATCAATGCGGTCGGGTTTCAAAACTAACGGACTTACCTGGGGCCAAATGTTGTGGATGTGAAAATAAGTAGACTTTGTGACATCAGGCCTATGTGGTCGGAATTTAAACTCTGGGTCAAAATAACAAAGGGTACAACGAAAACCAGTAGCTAGCAAGCAGACGTCCTTTCAAGGACCAAAGATAATGGCTTCGTTCTGTACCAGATTTAATAGATGGAAACTGTCCGGTTATGTAGAGACAGTGGAAGAAATGAATGAGGGGGTGGTGAGATAGACCTGGGCATTGCCACCATGTCTGTGGAAAGTGCAGCGCATTCACATGATATTGCTCTGGGGCAGTGTTCAGATGAGAAAAGGAGAGGGATTTTACTGATTTTGGCCAGACCTCGGTGATTCACACCCACGGCCATGCTGTCAAAGATTTGTGGAAGCCAGAAAAACTGAACTTGACTGTTTGCAGTAAATGTACAGCATTTCAGATGTCACTTGATCCTGCAGATTGACTCCCTAGAATCTGCTTGTCAAATGATTTATATGGCTAAAAGGTTCAAGTATGAGTTTGCGCTGTGGAACTCATCTCGCACCAAAACTGGCCAGTTGTTACATCAAGATTTGGAGAAAGTATTAGTTTTTTGAAGAATGTTCTGATACAGAGAGAGACTAATAGTTTCCTGAGAAATCGCGGGGCATTGGCCAGGAAGTTAAACAAACAGTGGGGGAAAAAAACAAACTTGACCTGAATCCTATGTTAAGTACATAATGGATTTGTTCGACAGTGAGGATATCAGAAGATATTCTCATTTTTAAGATGAGACACGCGGGATAATTTGGATAGGATGCACTTCTTGAAGGGACCAGAAAGGTACAGAATTATCCATTCGATGTGAAAAATTTGAAATGAAGACAAAACTTTTTGAGGCTGGGGTGGGGAAGAAATGAAGGTCCGATTTTGCTCATTCAACCTCTCCCATGACAAAATGCACTTGTCGTGTCTATAAGATTGGTGACGGCACTTAAATGAAGAAAAATCAACATGGACATTCCTTCTGCTGTACATAAACCATGAACATTGAATCTCTTGGCAAGGAGAATGTGACAGGGCATTTGAAAATCCAAGTTATTGTAATTTGAATTAAGAGATCAGGCTGTAGAACCTGAGATCAATCTCAGAATAAAATGTAACAACAGTGATAGATGAGGAACCTCTTCACTCACAGAGAGGTGAACTTTGTAATTCTGTACTCCAGAAAATGTGGCGCCTCAGCCAAGAAGTATGCTCAGAACAGGGATTGACATGCTGGGGTAGTCAGTGAAGCACTATTAATGTAACAGGATTAGTAATCTGGAGGCCTGGGACAATGCTGTAGAGTATAGGCGTAAATTCCACTGTA
The DNA here is from genome assembly GCF_030684315.1 of Stegostoma tigrinum. NCBI lineage: Eukaryota > Metazoa > Chordata > Chondrichthyes > Orectolobiformes > Stegostomatidae > Stegostoma > Stegostoma tigrinum. Next base: position 82,741 of record NW_026728098.1, read on the forward strand.
ACAGCTGATGGAATTTGAATTCAGTTCAATATAATTTTGGGGGTAGGTAGGAATGTGGAGCCGACATTGCAGTCAAGTCAGCCACGACCTTATTGAATGGTGAAGCAGGCTTGAGGGGGCCAGTTATCCAACACATGCTCAAATTGATATAATCATAAACAAAGCTGGTCTCAGTGATGGTTACACCGTCACTGTTACACTATTCACCGTTATAAAAACTTGACTCATTCACTGATGTTCTTTAAGAAAGGAGCTCTGCCATTCTTATTTGATCTCACCTCCATATGACTCCAGATCCACAATAATGTGGTTGACACTTAACTGCACTCTGAAATATCAAACAATTTGGAGGAACTATGGATGGGCAGCAAATACTGTCCTTGCTATTCCTGCTCCTTGTTGCTATGACCCTATATGCTCTAACATATTAACCAATTTCCTCTTTGAATCCGTTTGAGGAGCAGTGTATATTTTGTATCGCTTGGTGATTCTCCAAGTATCTGATGGATTTTGCATAGTTCCTTCTACCTTCTAAATGTGAGCTCCTTCCAGTGTTTAACCTTTAAGGTCGGCAATCGTTCTCGAACCTTTTTGATTGAATGCCTACATATTAATAGCAATCACTAACCTATCTATTATTAATTGCATATTCATAATACAAAGGGCTACATGTAAAGAAGTGTTCTAATCATCTTTTTAAAAAGCTACTTCCTGACGGTTATCATGGAGATTAGATTAGATTCCCTACAGTGTGGAAACAGGCACTTCAGCCCATCCCCCTATAACCCACACACACCCCTGAACACTATGGGCAATTTAGCATGGCCAATCCACTGAGTCAGCACATCTTTGGACTGTGGGAGGAAACCGGAGCACCCGGAGGAAACCCACGCAGACACGGGGAGAATGTGCAAACTCCACACAGACAGTTACCTGAGGCTGGAATCGAACCCGGGTACTTGGTGCTGTGAGGCTGCAGTGCTAACCCGCTGAGCCACTGTGCTGCCCCGATGTGTGTATTTGCTTCTAACTGTGATATCTGTCAGTCCCTGGACTGGTGTTTGATATGGGCACTCATAATGTATATCCACTTGATCCAATTGCTCTTCTATTGTTAGCCTGATAAATCAAGAAAAGGTCTGGATCCTTTTGTATATTTTTCACATCATTATATAGTTGCGAGTTTCAAATTGCAATAAGTAAAAATTCATGACAAATAAAAGCATTCCAGAATTGTTTCGACTTGATGATAAACAGTGAATATCTGTTCTTGACTGCAGCTTTCCCGCTTATCAGTGCAGAGAGGCATTGCTTAGCAAGGTTGGAAGAGGAATATTACTGTTCCAATTAGTTACATTTAATTTATCACCATTGAAGCTCGCGTCAGTTAGTATGCTTTTTTCCAATATATTTAATCTCAAGTTATGACAGATGATTTGGTTTGTAGATCTCCAATTACCTCTCTACTGTAGAACCCAGTTTTGAAACAATTGATATAAGGCACTTATTGTACTGTCACTGATGCTGTCATTATACTACCAGAGTATGGCTGTAATGCTGAATTACTTTAGCCTGCCTTCATGAAGCAGTGCAATCTTTCCTAGATAAGGATGAGGGGAAGGTGCACATAAAAGACTGATTTATAAAATTGAGATTCATGGAATATATAGGTCACTATCAAATTTGGTTAAAAAAGATGGCTGAAGGACAGAAGCAGCAAGTTATGATAAATAGATTAGAAGATCGCTATTAGCAGTTTCCCAAGTATTAGGACACTGATTTTTGGAGATAGATACATGATTTGAATTTGGGAATATGGCATACAAAAGGCCCTTCAGCCAATCAAGTCTATGCAAACCTAACTGCACTAATCCCACTTTGCAGCACTTGGAGAATAACCTTTAATTTCATGTGCTCATCCCAGCACTTTGTTAAAAGTTGTGAGCTCTCTTGTCTCAATGACCCTTCTGGGTAGTGCATTCCAGATTACCACCACCCTCTGGGTAAAAATATTTTCCTCAAATCCCCTCTACATCTCCTGCCCTTCACCTCATAATTGTGTCTCCTTGTTATTGACCCTTCAACTAAGGATACAGCTGCTTGCTAACCTTGCCCCTCCTAATCTTCTGCACCTCAGTCACGTCCCTCCTCAGCCTTCTCTGCTCTAAAGACGACAACCGGAGCTTATCCAGCCAGTCTTCATAGCTGAAGTGCTCCGCCCCAGGCAATATCCTAGTGAATAATCTCTGCACCCCCTCCAATTCAATCACATCCTTCCAACAGCATGGTGATGAGAACTGCATACAGTATTCCAACTTTGGCGAAACCAAAGTTCTATACAATTCCAACGTAACCTTCCAGCTGAAACCATCTGTGCCATGACTGATAAAGGCAAGTTCTCAGTCTGCATTCTTAATCATCGTGTTAACGTGTCCTGCCACCTTCAAGGTTCTGTGGACAAGCACCCCATGATCCGTCTGTGTCCCCTAAGCATCCTAGTGTCTTGCCATTCATTGAGTACCTCCTTGTCTTGTGACTTCTTCCGATGTGCATCACCTGATATGTTTCGGGATTAAATTCTGTCTGCCACTGATCTGCTCATCTGACCAACCCATCTATATCTCATTATGCTATATATATCACGAACAGTGAGGGACCCAATATGGAACATTGCAGTACGCCATTTGACACAAGCTTCCAGTCGCACAAACAGCCTTCTACCTCTGTGCTCTGTCTCTTACCACTGTGCCATTTTAGAACTACCTTGTCGCAACAGCCAGTGGTGCCAGATGTGTTTACCTTTATTATCAGTCTCACATGTGGGACCTTGTCAAAGGCGTTTTTGAAATCCATACAAACGACATCAGCTGCAATATAAGCATAGAGCACAGAAGCAGAAATAGGCCATTCAGCCCTTTGAATCTGCCCTGCAATTCAAAGAGACCATGGCAGAACAGTTAATTCTCAAGTCTACTTTCCTGCCTTTTCCCAATATCCGCTGTCTATCTCAACCTTAAATTTACTTAATGACCGGCCTCAATAGTCTTTTGTGGCAAAGAATTCCACAGATTTTCAACCCTCAGAGGGAAGAAATTCCTCCCAATCTCTGTCTTAAATGTGTGACCCCTTATTCCGTCTGGTCCTAGATTCTCCCACAAGGGAAGACAAACTCTCCGCATCTAACTTGTCAAGAATCTTCTAAGTTTCAATAAGGTGGCATCTCATTCTTCTGTATTACAACGAGAACAGACTCAATCTTCTTAACCTCCTGGAACTTATTTGAACTTCCTCCACATCCTTAGATATGTGTCCCAAAACTGTTCTCGGTGTTACAGCTGAGATCTGACAATTGCCTCGTACAATTTTAACAAAACCTCTATACTTTTATATTCCATTCCATTTGCCTTCCTCATTACCCAATGAACTTGGATACTTGCTTTTTGTGATTCGTAGACGAGAATATTTAAATCCCTCTGTTCTGTAGCTTTCTGCAGTCATTCTCCATTACATAATAGCCAGCTTTTCTATTCTTCCTGCCAAAATACATTCGCTCAGATCTCCCTACATTATATTCCATCTGCTAAGTTTTTGCCCATTTGCTTAGCCTGTCAATATCTCTCTGCAGACTTTTTGATTATTCCTTACTAATTGCCTTCCCACATGGTTTTGTGTCATCAGCTACAGTATATTCTCTTTCCTCATTCAAGGCATTAATGTATTTCATAAATAATTGTGTCCCCAGCACTAATCTGTGCGGCGCTCCGCTAGCTGCAGGTTGCCAGTCTGCAAATGCCTCCCTGTCCCAATTCTGTCTTCTATGAGTGAGCCAGTCCTCTGTTCATGATAATATATGACAGCAACATCATGGACTATTATCTTATTAAGTAGCCTAATGTGTTATAGCTTATCAAAACCCTTGTGAAAATCTGGGCACCTACATACCTTGCAAAATTGTATCAAAATTGTGAAGTGTGACCTCACTTTGATGAAGCCATGCTGATCAGACCTTGCATTTCCAAGTGGAGATGAATTCTCTCCTCCAGAATTTCCCCAGTTGTTTCCCTCCCACTGATGTGAGATTCATTGGTCTGTAATTCCTGATATATCTCTCTCTCGCTCCTTGAAAAATGGTACCACATTAGTTGTCCTCTACCAATTCCCCTGTAGCCAGAGAAGAATTGAAAGTTTGGGTCAGAGCCCCTGTAATTTCCTCTCATCTCTCATTGCAGCATACGATACAACCCCTTCAGACCTAGAGAATTATTTACTTTTAGGCCTGGCAAAGCCTCACTCCCTACGTCAGTCTGCTCAAGTACCTCAGTCCCTGTCCCCGAGTTCTCTACGTCCATCTTCCTCCTCTTGAATGTAGACTAAAGTGAAACACTCTACCAGTGTCCTTCTGTACGGTATAAAGTTTGCCCCTGGACCCTAATGGGCCCCATTCTTTCTCTGGTTATCTTCTTCCCCTAAATGTACTTGTGAAATATCTTGGGATCTGTCAAATTTTATCTTCATGTTTTTTCATGCGCCTGTTTCCTCCTAACTGCTTTAAGTTCCCTCTGAGCTTTCTATACTCCACTGGGGCCTCCATCATTTGCTCCCTTTGCACCTACTGAAAGCCTTTTTTTTGTTCTTAACCAATTCTGAATATTCCTACACATCCAGGGTTCTTTGTCTTGTTATGTCCAAATTTCATCCCAAAGAAAACATGTTGGGCCTGTGCTTTCCCCATTTTCTTCTCAATCACACCTTCACTTTCTACTGTAGAATTTGCCAGACGTAGCTGAACCTGTTCTACTTTGGTCAGATCCTGCTTTATTTTAATAGCATCTGCCTTCCTCCAATCCAAAATTTTTTTTTTGCAAACTACCATTTTCTTTTTCATAACAGTGGTTGTTATCACTAAATTCTGCCCACTACCACCTTAAACAACTTGGCAACTTTGTTCCCAAGAATTAGATCTGGGACTGGACTGTCCCTTGATGGACCTTCTATATGTTGACACAATAAACTCTGCTGAACGCGTATTTAGAAATCCAACTCCTCTTTACACTGTGCACTTTACACTCGATAACAAGGTGGACATTATTTTAAAATGAAAGGCAGTAGGTTTAAAGGGGATTAGGGGAAAACCTTTTTCACCCAGAGGGGTCTAAAATGCACTCTCTGGGATTATAGTTGAGACGGGAAATCTCAGAATCTTTAAAAAGCACTTGACGTGTCATTACGTTCAAGGCTATGACCTAGTGTGTTGACAGTGGGTCTAGTGTATATAGTAGTATGTCCTTGATAGTGCAGACTCAGTGGGTTGAAGGGCCTCATATATTGTATGATTCACTGATTATGACTATCTCAAGCAATGTTGAGGAAGTTGAAATCCCCTGGTATAGTTACCATCTTATTATTGCACACCTCAACATGAGTAATAGAGCGTGAAGTTCCAAAATTTACCACGATTGCCAAGCTTGCAGGAGCTCAAACAATGAGGATGATTCTGATCAGCTGCAATAGGCCAACAGAATGGGAAATGACATGGCAGATAGAGTTCAATACAGCAAAATGTGAGGGGATCTGGGATACAGTGTGGTTTAGTCAGCAGTGGCCCTCCTCCTGAGTCAGAAATGTTGGTGTGATTCTCACTCCAAGACAGAAGGACCCAGTATTCAGTGCAGGAAAGCAAACTTGTGTGGTAATGAATCCTCAGCCTGGATCGACGGGTTAGGTTAGTGGCAGATATATCTACGAAATCAAAAGATGATAATTGCAAAGAGTGGTGATCTTTGCTCACTGTTCTGAGTTCGTGTCACTAGACCCGAAACGTTAACTCTATTTTTCCCTTCACGGATGCTGCCAGACCTACTGGGATTTTTCCAGCAACTTTGCTCTTGTTCTTGTTGTTGTTGATCAACTTGCATTGTGTTACCCCATATAAAATGTGAAATGTCAAAAGCAAAACAAAACGATGCATGAGGTGAAGCAGTTTAACTAAAGGGATAGTGGCAAACAATAAATACTCGAAAGATATTGTTCCAAAGAGTGTGTGAGGACTGAAAAACCCAGGAATGTAGGGGTCATAAAGCCATAAAATGAAGGAATGGAAGTAGGCTTTTTAGCCCATTGAATTTGCTTCACCATTCGATCAGATCATGGCTATCTCTGTTTTGAATATTCTTAGTAACCCAGCTTCAACAGGCCTCTGGAGTAGACAATTCCACAAAATCAAGCCCTCAGAGGAAATAAATTCATCTTCATCCCTGTCTTAAATATGTCACACCTTATTCTGAGATGATGCCCTTTGGTCGTAGATTCTCCTCCAAGAGGAACCAAACTTTCTGCATCGACACTAACAGGTCCCCTAAGAATCCTGTATGTTTTAATAAGGTAACCTTTTACTCTTCTAAATTCTAAAGAGTACAAGTCCAACCTATTTGACCTCCTTAGAAAGAAGATCCTTCTGTACCTAGAATCAACTTAGTTAACCTTCTCTGGACTGCCTCCAATGTTGAGATTTCTTTCCTTTGATGAAGGGCCAAAACTATTTGCTGTGTTTGAGATGTGGTCTGTCTCGTACTTTGTATTGTTTTAGCAATACTTCCCTCTTCTTTTATTCCATTCCTTTTAAAGGCCAACAGGACACCTCCTTCTTAGTTGCTGAGCATGGTTGCTAACTTCTTATGATTCATGCACGAGGAGCTTCAAATTCCTCCTGCACTCCAGCTTTCTGCAATATTTTTTCCATTTTAATAACATATAGCTCTTTTATTCTTCTTTCCAAAGTGCACAACCTGACATTTTCCACATTATATTCTATCTGCCAAGTTTGTTGCCATTCACTTTCCACGGAAACATAAGAAGTAGAATGAGAAATGGGCCATTTGGCCCTTCAGGCTTGCTTTATCATTCATTATGAATATATCCAATCATCCAACACAGTAGCCTGTTCCTCCTTTAACCTTATATCCTGTGATCCACTTAGTTCCAAGTGCTAAACCCAAACTCCTTTTTGAAACTGTGCAATGTTTTAGCATTGATTGATTTCTGTGGTAGTGAATTCTGTGGGCTCATCAGTCTCTGGGTGAAGAAATATCTCCTCGTCTTAGTTTAAGGGTATGAAGAATGACTGTGACTCCTTTGTTCTGTACATCCCTGCCATCAAGAACATCTGCCCTCCATTTGACTTGTCTAGTCCTGTAAGAATTTTAAGCTTCGATGAGAAGCCCCTTCATTCTTCTGAATGCCAGTGGTATAATCTTATCTGACGCAACCTCTCCTAATATGCCAGTCTGCCTTCCAGGAATCAGTCTGCTAAACCTTTGCTGCACTGTCCCTAGAACAAGAGTGTGCTTCCTCAGATAAAGAGGCCGAAACTGCACGTAATATTCTTGGTATGTAATGGTAGCGAGACATCCCCACTCCTGAATGAAAATTCTCTCACTATGAAGGCCCTTCTGCTATTTGCCATCTTTACTGCTTGCTGCACCTGCATGCTTACCTTCAATGACTGAAGTACAGGTTTGCCCAGATCTTATTCTACATTCCCATGTCTTAATTTATATCCATTCAGGTAATGATCTGCCTTTCCGTTTTTGCTCCCAAAGTGAATAATCTCACATATATCCGTGTAATACTGTATCTGTCTCACATTTGCCCAGTCATTCAGCTTGTCCCAATGACACTGAAGCATCTCTGCATCCTCCTTACAGCTCACCCTCTCATCCAGCTTTGTGTCATCTGCAGATGTGGAGATAGTGCATTTGATTCCTTCGTTTGAATAGGTGGGTAGCCGGAGTCTGAGCACAGATCCTTGCGACACACCACCTGTCTCTGCCTTTGGAAAAAGACCATTTATTCCTATCCTTTGATACTTGCTGACCAGTTTTATTTCCATCTCAGTATATTACGACAATCCCATGGGCTTTAATTTAAAGCACTAATCTCTTATGTGGGATTTTGTTAAAAGCCTTCTGAAAGCCCAAAGAAGCCACATCTAGTGGTTCCCCCCTCATCAACTGAATGAGTTACATCCACAAAGAATCCCAAAAGATTGTCAAGTATGATTTCCCTCTATCCCTTTCATAAATCCATGCTGTCCCTGTTTGATCTTGCCACAGTTCAGCTGTTAAATACTTTATAGTAAAGAGACCTGAAATTCTTCCACCCAGAGAATCCATTGTTCCTGGTATTATGGCAGGGTGTGGGAATGTCCTTCGTCGCCTGAGGAGCCTGGTACCGCTAGAGAAACCGGGTTTCAAAACTTATGAAGAAATAGTAGGAATAGTGGCAGCTGAGAGATGAGCACCAACACAGACTCACAACTGCCATTGGTGTGAAAGAGCACTTCACTCAACAGCAAATTGCTGGTATAAATTAGTCGTATGCAGAAACTGCGGCAATAAAGGGCCCATTGAATGGGTGTGTTTGAGAAAGAAATATGAACAGTGTACAGCAAAAGTACTGAAAGTGAAGAGTAGGAAAAAAATCTACATGTAACAATGACAGCATGGATAATCTGCTAGTTTCACTGGGAGGACCATGGCTGGAAAAAAAATCAAACTCAGTTGGGTTGAACTAAGTTGCTTGTCAGATTCTGAAACTGATTCATTGGAAAATTCTAAAGAAGCGTGCACTTATTTTCATTGGGATCTGGGAGACATGGAGAAGACATCTGTCGAATTGAAAATCAAGTGTGAGAGTCCAGCAAAATGTTGCAAGGCAGGATCAGTGCCTCGTGCAATCAGACTAAAGCTTGAGGCAGAATTAAACCTACTTGACAGGGCTCAGAAAGGATTTCCAATGATGTTGCCAGGGTGGAGGATTTGAGCTATGGGGAGGCTGAATAGACTACTTTCCCTGCAGTTTTGGAGGCTGAGGGGTGAACTTGGAGGTTTATGAAATCATGAGGGGCATGGATAGGATGAATAGCCAAGGTCTTTTCCTTCGAGTAGGGGAGTCAAAAACTAGAGGGCATAGCTTTAAGGTGAGGGGGAAAGATTTAAAATGAACGTAAGGGTCAACGTTTTCCAAGCCGAGGATGGTGTGTGTAAGGAATGAGCTGCCGGAGGAACTGGCGGAAGCAGGTACAATGAGAATATTTAAAAAGCACTTGGATGGGTACATGAATAGGAAGGGTTTAGAGGATATGGGCCAAATACTGGTAAATGGGATTAGAAAAATAAGGATATTCTGTTCACGTAGATGAGTTGGACCAAAGTGTTCTGTTTCCATGCTGTACGTCTCTATGACACTATGACCATAATTGAGTGACACTGGTCAAGATGGGAATCCTTGAATCCAAAAATGATTGGCCCACACCTATCATTCCACTGATAGATGGAGTTATGCATCTGCACTGATTACAAGTTCGCTACTAATCCAGCATTATGCGCTGAGCAGTATGCTTTGCCTGTAATTGATGACATACTTGTTGGACCAGCTAGAGGTCTGCTTTTCAGTAAGATTGAACTTAGTCAAATCTATCTCCAGATGAATAGAGTTCCTGAGTCACGGAAATACTTGATTATTGTAACACGTAAAGTAGTATTCAATAACAAGAGATTTCCATTTGAAATCCATCTGTGCTTGGATTATTCTAACATGCCATGGATCAGATTTGAAGTGGATTGAAAGGAGTCTAGTGTTACCAAGACAATATTTTACTCACAGGGAGAACCTAAAAAAGAGCATCCTCACAAGTTAGATTTGAAGAAGTGAGGAAAAATGACTATGATTTTTAAAAATAATTTCCATACAATACTAAGGCCATATCATTGATGCCGTGGGATTATACAAGCCCCCTTCAAAAGTAAAAACTGAAGTTCACTGTGGGATGCTGTAAATCAGAAACTTAGAGATTGCTGAAGGATTTTAGATTACCTTTGCCAAATGAGTTGACAACGAACAGTCCCTATGTAGACATTTTCTACTTCGAGCAAGTAGGGAACACTCTGGCAACGGTAGGACAAATTAAGAGAGACAGTCAAAATGACCCACGACTACGCGAGTGGTGGGTGTGGTACTGCAAAGGGAGCAACCGGAACTGAAACCATTTGTCACGTGGAAGCTAGAACTATCTATACAAGGAGGAGGTCTCCTGTGGGGAATGAGGGTCATCACTCCATCACAGCTAAGGAAACGCATGTTAAAGGTCAGGATCGGGATTCCCGGAAGGTATGTTGCCTCCCTGGTGCCAGGGTCCGGGACGTCTCCGATCAGGTGTATAAGGTTCTAAAAGGAGAGGGCGAACAGCCAGAAATCGTGTTACGTATTGGCACTAATGATAAAGCCAGAAAAAGGATTGAGGATATACAAAGTGATTTCAGGGAGTTAGGATGGAAGCTGCAAAGCAGGACGAACAGAGTCGTGTTCTCTCGTTTACTACCGGTGCCACGAGATAGCGAGGCGAGGAACAGGGAGCGGGTGCAGCTTAACACGTGGCTGCGCAGCTGGTGTAGGAGGGAGGGCTTCAGTTATGTAGACAATTGGGATGCCTTCTGGGGAAGGTGGGACGTGTACAAGATGGACGGGTTGCATCTGAACTGGAAGGGGACCAATGTCCTGGGTGGAAGGTTTGCTCGAGTAGTTTGAGAGGGTTTAAACTAGTATGGCAGGTGGGTGGGAACCTGAGCTGTATACCGGAGGTGAGAGTTGATGCAGGTGAGGCAATAGCAAGAGGTAGACCAGCTAGTGGGAAGGATTTTCCTGGGAAGGAACCAAGGGATCAGTTAAAGTGTGTTTGCTTTAATGCAAGGAGTATCAGGAATAAAAGTGATGAACTTAGAGCATGAATCAGTACCTGGTGCTATGTTGTTGTGGCCATAACAGAGACATGGGTTTCTCAGGGGCAGGAATGGTTGCTGGATGTTCCAGGGTTTAGAGCATTTAAAAAGAATAGGGAGGGGGGAGAAAGAGGAGGGAGTGTAGCACTACTAATCAGAGATGGTATCACAGCTACAGAAGCTTCCATTGTCGAAGAAGATCTGCCTACTGAATCAGTGTGGGTGGAAATTGGGAACAGCAAGGGAGTAGTCACCTCGTTAGGGGTTTACTACAGGCCCCCCAATGGCAGCAGGGAGGTTGAAGAAAGCATAGGTCGGCAGATTTTGGAAAAGTGCGGACGTAATAGGGTTGTTGTAATGGCTGACTTTAACTTTCCCAATATTGATTGGAACTTCCTTCGAGCAGAAGATTTGAATGGAGCTGTTTTTGTAAGGTGTGTTCAGGAGGGTTTCCTAACTCAGTACGTTGACAGGCCGACGAGGGGAGAGGCCATTCTAGACTTGGTGCTCGGAAACAAGCCGGGGCAGGTATCAGATCTTGTGGTGGAGAGCATTTTGGTGATAGTGACCATAACTGCCTCACATTCTACAGAGCTATGGAGAAGGAGAGGATTAGGCAAAATGGGAGGATATTTAATTGGGGAAGAGGAAACTATGATGCGATTAGACATGAGTTAGGAAGCATGGACTGGGAGCAGTTGTTGCATGGTAAAGGCCCTATAGACATGTGGAGACTGTTTAAGGAACAGTTGTTGCGAGTGAAGAATAAATATTTCCCTCTGAGACAGGCAAGAAGGGGTAAGATAAAGGAACCTTGGATGACGAGAGCGGTGGAGCTTGTCGTCAAAAGGAAGAAGGTAGCTTACATAAGGTGGAGGAAGCTAGGGGCAAGCTCAGCTCTAGAGGATTACAGGCAGGCGAGGAAAGAGCTCAAAAATGGTCTGAGGAGAGCCAGGAGGGGGCACGAGAAAGGCTTGGCAGAACGGATTAGGGCGAACACAAAGGCATTTTACACTTAGGTGAGGAATAAGAGAATGGTCAAAGAAAGAGTCGGGCCGATCAGGGATAGCATAGACAACTTGTGTGTGTGGAGTCTGAGGAGGTAGGGGAAGCCCTAAATGAGTTTTTTGCTTCTGTCTTTACGAAAGAAATGAACTTTGTAGTGAATGAAACCTTTGAAGAGCAGGTGTGCTTGCTGGAATGGAGAGAGATAGAGGAAGCTGATGTGCTGAAAATTTTGTCAAACATGAAGATTGACAAGCCGCCAGGCCTGGACCAGATTTGTCCCCGGTTGCTTTGGGAAACGAGAAATGCAATTCCTTCGCCACTCGCGAAGATCTTTGCATCCTCGCTCTCCACTGGAGTCGTACTTGAGGACTGGAGAGAGGCAAATGTAATTCCTCTCTTCAAGAAAGGAAATAGGGAAATCCCCGGCAATTACAGACCAGTAAGTCTCACGTCTGTCGTCTGCAAGGTGTTAGAAAGGATTCTGAGGGATAGGATTTAAGAGCATCTGGAAGAGCATGTCTTGATTAAATGCAGTCAACACGGCTTTGTGAGGGGCAGGTCATGCCTCACAAACTTTATCGAGTTCTTTGAGGATGTGACTAGAAAAGTTGATGAGGGTTGAGCTGTGGATCTGGTGTATATGGACTTCAGCAAGGCATTTGATAAGGTTCCCCATGGTAGGCTCATTCAGAAGGTCAGGAGGAATGGGATACAGGGGAACGTACCTGTCTGGATACAGGACTTGGATGAGGGGATTGAAGGATGGGTCAGCAAGTTTGCAGACGACACGAAGGTCGGAGGTGTCGTTGACAGTATAGAGGGCTGTTGTAGGCTGCAGCGGGACATTGACAGGATGCAGAGATTGGCTGAGAGGTGGCAGATGGAGTTCAACCTGGATAAATGCGAGGTGATGCATTTTGGAGTTCGAATTTGAAAGCTGAGTACAGGATTAAGGATAGGATTCTTGGCAGTGTGGAGGAACAGAGGGATCTTGGTGTGCAGATACATAGATCCCTGAAAATGGCCACCCAAGTGGACAGGGTTGTTAAGAAAGCATATGGTGTTTTGGCTTTGATTAGCAGGGGGATTGAGTTTAAGAGTTGTGAGATCTTGTTGCAGCTCTATAAAACTTTGGTTAGACCGCACTTGGAATACTGCATCCAGTTCTGGTCACCCTATTGTAGGAAAGATGTGGATGCTTTGGAGTGGGTTCAGGGGAGGCTTACCAGGATGCTGCTTGGACTGGAGGGCTTATCTGATGAAGAGAGTTTGACTGAGCTCGGACTTTGTTCATTGGAGAAAAGGAGGAGGAGAGGGGACCTAATTGAGGTATACAAGATAATGAGAGGCATAGATAGAGTTGATAGCCAGAGACTATTTCCCAGGGCAGAAATGGCTAACACGAGGGGTCATAGTTTTAAGTTGGTTGGAGGAAAGTAAAGAGGGGATGTCAGAGGAGGGTTCTTTACACAGAGAGTTGTGAGAGCATGGAATGCGTTGCCAGCAGCAGTTGTGGAAGCAAGGTTATTGGGGACATGTAAGAGACTGCTGGACATGCATATGGTCACAGAAATTTGAGGGTGCATACATGAGGATCAATGGCCGGCACAACATCGTGGGCTGAAGGGCCTGTTCTGTGCTCTACTGTTGTCTGTTCTATGTTCTAACTTTGGATTGTTGGACTCAAAGCATTGGCTTTGTTTTCTCTTCACTGATGCTGCCAGACCTGTTGAGTTTTTTTGTTTCATAATCAAGCTTCTGCTTTTGAACATTTCAGCCTCCTGGTCGTTCTTGGAACTGAATAGCCTTCCCACTTATTTTTATGTCATCTGCAAACCTGGCAATAGTATGTTTGCTTCAAGTATATAAGTCAGTAATATTTTATTGGCAATAAGTATGGATCCAGCACTGATCCCTGTGGTACTCCACTAGTTACACCTCCCTTCAGCCCAACTAACACTTCCGCCATCTACGATCCGACCCCAGCACCCAAGACATTTTTCCATCCCCACCCTTGTCTGCCTTCCGGAGTGACTCCCTTGTCCACTCCACACTCCCCTCCAATCCCATCCCGTGCAAACGCAGGAAGTGCTACACTTGCTCCCACACCTCCTCCCTCACCCCCATCCAAGGCCCCAAGATGACTTTCCATATTAAGCAGATGCTCACCTGCACATCTGCCAATGTAGTATACTGTATCCACTGTACCCGGTGTAGCTTCCTCTACATTGGGGAAACCAAGCGGAGGCTTGGGAAGCGCTTTGCAGAACACCTCCACTCGGTTCGCAATTTCGTTAGAGAGAAAAAGTTTGAGAGGTGACTTCATTGAAACATATAAAATAATCAGAGAGTTAGAGCCTTTATCCTAGGATGGTGACGGCGAGCACGAGGGGGCATAGCTTTAAATTGAGGGGTGAAAGATACCGGACAGATGTCAGTGGTGGTTTCTTTACTCAGAGAGTAGTCAGGGAATGGAACGCTTTGCCTGCAACAGTAGTAGATTCACCAACTTTAGGTACATTTAAGTCGTCATTGGATAAGCATATGGACATACATGGAATAGTGTAGGTTAGATGGGCTTCAGATCAGTATGACAGGTCGGCACAGCATCAAGAGCCGAACGGCCTGTACTGTGCTGTAATGTTCTCTGTTCTATAAACACGTGCACCCCCCAGTTGCGAACCATTTTAACTCCCCCTCCCATTCCTTAGACGACATGTCCATCATGGGCATCCTGCAGTGCCATAATGATGCCACCCGAAGGTTGCAGGAACAGCCACTCATATTCCGCTTGGGAACCCTACAGCCCAATGGTATGAATGTGGGCTGCGTGAGTTTTAAAATCTCCCCCTCCCCCACTGCACCCCAAAACCAGCCCAGCTCATCCCCTCCCCCCACTGCATCCCAAAACCAGCCCAGCTCATCCCCGCCTACCTAACCTGTTCTTCCTCTCACCTAACCCCTCCTCCCACCTCAAGCCACACCTCCATTTACCACTTAGTAACCTCATCCAGCCTCCTTGATCTGTCTGTCCTCCCTGGACTGACCTATCCCCTCTCCACCTCCCCACCTACACTCTCCTGTCCACCTATCTTCTCCTCTATCCATCTTCGGTCCGCCTCCCCCTCTCTCCCTATTTATTTCAGAACCTTCTCCCCATCCCTGATGAACAGTGTCGGCCCAAAACTTCAGCTTTTGTGCTCCTAAGATGCTACTTGGCCTAGACAATAAAATGTGAGGCTGGATGAACACAGCAGGCCCAGCAGCGTCTCAGGAGCACAAAAGCTGACGTTTCGGGCCTAGACCCTTCATCAGAGTTTATTATCTTGGATTCTCCAGCATCTGCAGTTCCCATTGTCACTGCTACTTGGCCTGTTGTGTTCATCCAGCTTCACACTTTGTTATCTTGGATTCTCCAGCATCTGCAGTTCCCATTATCTCTCCCTTCAGCCCAACTGCCTATTTTCTATTCTTTGACCAATTCTGAAAACATGCTAATATACTATCCCAAAATTATGTGTTTTTTTTCTTATATTAGGTAAACTTAGGGCGATATTTTTTCAAGTGCCATTTTAAAATCCAAACACAATACTTCTACTGGTTCTGTTTTATCCATCCTGTCTGTTACTTACTCAAAGAATTTTTAAAAAATTGTCAGGCACAATTTCCCCACCATGAAGCCATGCTGACTTTGCTTGATTATATTATCTACTTCCACAGTTATGGACTAGACCAAGTCCCCAACAAATATGTATCAAGGAGATAACCTAGACTCCAACTTTTATTTAAAGACAAGTCTAGGGTGCTGTGTTCTAGATGTAAATCGATTCGGCACACCACTCAGATTTAAGCAAAACCACTTTCCCCCTAGTTAAAATGCAGACAAAAGAAAGAAGAATTGAGATTAGTTTAACTCTACTGGAAAACTTAATTGAATAATATATTACTTAACTACCAAACAACAACTGTTCCAATATAATAATATCCCATAAACACACCTTGGCAAAGGCAAAGACAGTAAAACAGATTGTCTCACATGATTCTGGTCACAGAAAGAGAACCCCTGCTTTTAGCTGTAACACAGAGAGAGATGGGGAGATATGGAGAGAGATAACAGCTTCCACGGCCAACTTCAAACCTCAACAACTGTCGAAATCTAAACTAAAACCTTGGTTCTGTGGGAGCCTGACATGACCCATTCATACTGAGATAGTAAGAACTGCCGATGCTGGAGAATCTGAGATAACAAGGTGTCGAGCTGCATGAACACAACAGGCCAAGCAGCATCAGAGGAGCAGGAAAGCTGATGTTTTGGGTCGAGCCCCTTCTTCGGAAGTTACCCATTCATGCTGCTTTTGTTGTTACAACTTCAAAAAATAAAACCCCAAGGCCTCTCGGGCCTTTAGAGAAGAACACAAACCAGGACAAAATACACCTCTTAAAGCCATAGTATTGCCAGACCACATGACCTGCTGTTGCATCTTTTATAACAGACTGCAATATTTTCCTAATGAGAGGTTGCCTATTTTTTGTCATCCTTCCTTTTCATATGAAGTTGTTACATTGGCAGTATTCCAATCTACTGCTTGAAATGTTCCAGATTCCCGGGATATTTGGAAGATTACTGCTAGTGCATCCAGTATCTCTGTAGCTACATCTTTTAATATCCTAGTGCAGGGTACATCAGGTCCAGGATACCTATTGACCTTTAGCCCCATTAGTTTCCCGAGCACCTTTTCTCTGGTGATATTTCCTGTCTGCTTTTTGTACCTTGTTAAGTAAGTAATTTTGAGATTGTATTTGTTTCTTTTGCTATGGAGACTCATATGAAGTATTTATTTGTCTCATTTGCCATTTCCTGATTCCCCATTATTATTTTTGCAGCCTCCATCCTTGAAGGGATCTGCGTTCACTTTGACTTCTTTCTTTCTTTTCATTTCTTTAAATACGCTTTTGTTGTCTGTTTCTTTTCTATTTCTCGGCTTTGAAATCTTTCCTTATTTCTGGTTTTCCACTAACCTTGGGCACTGACTGTTGAATTGGCAGAACATTGGAGAGAATGCTTAGGATATGGAATTTTTGGTCCGATAAATAGTACTCAACATGGTGCTGTTGCCCCAGCTCCTGCTCAGGTCTCTCCCAGTTGAAATGCCAAATGGGACCCTGCCCATGCTCTTCACAGCTGCCCTGCAACATTAAATGGCTGGAGGCAGGACATCAGGCGCCCTCTTGGATAGAAGTTCTACCTTGTAGAACTCCTGGCCACTTAGAGCCCAGAAGAGTCTGAAGTTGCTGTTGGCTGGATGGCGGGTCCCCGACGAGGGGTACGGAGTGGTTGAGGGTTGTTAGGGGTTGTTAAAAGGGTGGATGAGCATTTAAGAGCGTGAAGTGCCTAGGATCGGGCCAAGGGACCTGTGAATGATGTTCCCCTACCAACTCACTTTTTCTAGGCTGGATTGTGCATCTCAACCTGACTGCCTTTCTGATTGACATCTATCTCCTTACGCAATAGAGGGGATCCCTTAAATTGCCATCAATTAGTCTCAGGAGGTCAAAGGATAGGCAGGCTGCTTGACAGTTCCCCAGAACTTCCACACATGTACACACAGTGCCCTCCAGATTTTATGTGTTTCTTCCCACCTTCGTATCTGTGGGATGGGGCTTTATAATGTAGCTCATGCAGTGCTAAAACAAAGAAGTTATCCTGAACCTTGAAATAGGACTGGAATGATACACCCAAATCTGGTGACTAAACTTAAAGAGTAATAATTTTGGTAGTGTTGAGTAATAATGATGAAATTTACCCAACTTGTTTTAAGAATGTGACATTTTATCAACAAATTTAACTAATGCTATTTTCATTGGAGTACAAGGGATTAATAAGTAGTGAATGGAGACATAAAGGATTATGATTGGTTGGGGTAAGATAAACGTGGAAAGTCTGTGTTCCTATGGCTGATGGATGATGTTACAAGGAGAATGGAATGCATTGATGTTTTGGGGAAAAGATGTAGGGGGATGTTAGGAGGAATTTTTTTAAAGCAGTGAAGGTTCATGGGCCAGGATCTTGCTGCCTGTGGAAGGGTTAGAAGCCGAGAAAATAAATGATTTCAGTCACATGAATGCATATCTCTGGGAGCTTCATTCCTCATATTGCCATTAGATTTTATTTATGGAGGTTCTGTTATATTTAGAGTGGTTTGACTGGCATTCGATGTTTTGACAAAGTTTGCCAGATTTTGTTGGCATCATGTGAACTAACGTTGAATTGATACTTGCTTAACTACTAATTATTTTTGGTAGACGCTGTAGAACATACCATATGTATGACAAAATAGCAAAATTACAAGAGAAATCTCGTTCAAAACCGAGGTAACAGAGCATCTTTTTAAAATTAACAAGAACATATAATTAACACACTTAATAGCTGTGGCATAGTGTGATTTAAAAGAATGCTGATGACCAGAAGTGAAATAAGGGTTGTAAGATCCACTATTTGAAACGGAGAAAGAGCCAATTAGATTGTACTTTGGATTTGGATGTAGTGAGAATGAACATCGCTTGAAAAAGATGGATGTTTCAGGTTAAATTGTTTTGAGTCCTGCTTCATAAATATAAAGGAGGGCTTCATGACTTACAAAGCTACTGTTCCTCCACCATTGTTCTGCAGGAATTACTGAACCAAACAACAGAATATGACCAGCATCACTGACGGTTCCCTCGTTGGATTTGACATGTTGCATTTGAGAAGGAAATGGCCTGTTTCCATCATTCCAGAGTACTTTTGTGAATCCTTGTATTTATTTCTGGGCCAAATACAGGAATTAATTTTATTTAATAGCTCCAATAAGTTAAAACTGTAATCGAAGTTAGTTTTCTTCCTCCTTTGTCGTGTATCTGTTGGAGTTGCACACAGCACAACGCGTCTTGGATCAACACAAATTGACACAAAATGAGCAACTTCTAAATGTGACTGAAGTAATCAACTGTTTAATGACCATTTATGATGGTTTGGAACAAAATCACAAGGACTTGGTCAACGTGCCACTCTGTGTCGAAATGTGTCTGAACTAGCTGCTGAACGTCTTTGATCCCTATGTATGATTTACACTTTAATGTAATAAGTTTAGATTGTCCTAAGGTGCACTAAACTGCATGCGACATATTGGATTTTGATATGTACAGGATCAGTTAAGTAAATGTGAAGATTGTGGACTGATTAAAATCAATCCGAGTATTGTTGACATAAGGTTTCAGTATGTTCTAGTTTCATTTCAGTTCAACAGATAAAGTAGTTGACAGTTTTAGCGACTTTTGTTTTAAATCATAAAATTTAAACTGATATACTTTTGATTCCATTTGGTCAGATCTGCCCAGGATCATGTAGACATCTTGACATTCTGATTGTAATGCTCTTCACGGTGACAAATGTTAGTGCTGGAGAATGACGTGTATAAAATACACAAAATGAACATCATCCAGTTAATGTCAAGGAATAAACGGCCAGATGTAGAATAAATTTTCATATGACCCTCAATCTCATAGAGTCATACAGCATAGAAACACCATATCTATGCCTACCAACAAGCACCAAGCTGCACTAATCTCATTTGTCAACACTTGGTCCAGAGCCTACTTTGACCTAGCATTTTAAATGCTCATCCCAGATGCTTTTTAAATGTTGAGAATACCTGCATCAAAAACCCTCTCAAGCAGTGTGCTCCATATGTCTACCACTTTTTAGATGAAAAAGCTTTTCCTCAGACTTCCTCCAAAGCATTTAATCCTCACCTTAAACTTGTGCCATCTGGTCTCAGACACATGTGCCATGGGGAATGGATTCTCACCATGTATTCTGCCAGTGCCTGTCATAATTTTCTATGCCTCAATCAGATCCCCACCCACACCTCCGCCTCCTCTGCTCCAAGGAAAACAAACCCAGCATACCAGTCTATCTCATAACTGAGATAATGGGAACTGCAGATGCTGGAGATTCCAAGATAATAAAATGTGAGGCTGGATGAACACAGCAGGCCAAGCAGCATCTCAGGAGCACAAAAGCTGACGTTTCGGGCCTAGACCCTTCATCAGAGAGGGGGATGGGGGTAGGGAACTGGAATAAATAGGGAGAGAGGGGGAGGCGGACCGAAGATGGAGAGTAAAGAAGATAGGTGGAGAGGGTGCAGGTGGGGAGGTAGGGAGGGGATAGGTCAGTCCAGGGAAGACGGACAGGTCAAGGAGGTGGGATGAGGTTAGTAGGTAGCTGGGGGTGCGGCTTGGGGTGGGAGGAAGGGATGGGTGAGAGGAAGAACCGGTTAGGGAGGCAGAGACAGGTTGGACTGGTTTTGGGATGCAGTGGGTGGGGGGGAAGAGCTGGGCTGGTTGTGTGGTGCAGTGGGGGGAGGGGATGAACTGGGCTGGTTTAGGGATGCAGTGGGGGAAGGGGAGATTTTGAAACTGGTGAAGTCCACATTGATACCATATGGCTGCAGGGTTCCCAGGCAGAATATGAGTTGCTGTTCCTGCAACCTTCGGGTGGCATCATTGTGGCAGTGCAGGAGGCCCATGATGGACATGTCATCAAGAGAATGGGAGGGGGAGTGGAAATGGTTTGCGACTGGGAGGTGCAGTTGTTTGTTGCGAACTGAGCGGAGGTGTTCTGCAAAGCGGTCCCCAAGCCTCCGCTTGGTTTCCCCAATGTAGAGGAAGCCGCACCGGGTACAGTGGATGCAGTATACCACATTGGCAGATGTGCAGGTGAACCTCTGCTTAATGTGGAATGTCATCTTGGGGCCTGGGATGGGGGTGAGGGAGGAGGTGTGGGGACAAGTGTAGCATTTCCTGCGGTTGCAGGGGAAGGTGCCGGGTGTGGTGGGGTTGGAGGGCAGTGTGGAGCGAACAAGGGAGTCACGGAGAGAGTGGTCTCTCCGGAAAGCAGACAGGGGAGGGGATGGAAAAATGTCTTGGGTGGTGGGGTCGGATTGTAAATGGCGGAAGTGTCGGAGGATAATGCGTTGTATCCGGAGGTTGGTAGGGTGGTGTGTGAGAACGAGGGGGATCCTCTTGGGGCGGTTGTGGCGGGGGCGGGGTGTGAGGGATGTGTCGCGGGAAATGCGGGAGACGCGGTCAAGGGCGTTCTCAATCACCGTGGGGGGAAAGTTGCGGTCCTTAAAGAACTTGGACATCTGGGATGTGCGGGAGTGGAATGTCTTATCGTGGGAGCAGATGCGGCGGACGCGGAGGAATTGGGAATAGGGGATGGAATTTTTGCAGGAGGGTGGGTGGGAGGAGGTGTATTCTAGGTAGCTGTGGGAGTCGGTGGGCTTGAAATGGACATCAGTTACAAGCTGGTTGCCTGAGATGGAGACTGAGAGGTCCAGGAAGGTGAGGGATGTGCTGGAGATGGCCCAGGTGAACTGAAGGTTGGGGTGGAAGGTGTTGGTGAAGTGGATGAACTGTTCGAGCTCCTCTGGGGAGCAAGAGGCAGCGCCGATACAGTCATCAATGTACCGGAGGAAGAGGTGGGGTTTGGGGCCTGTGTAGGTGCGGAAGATGGACTGTTCCACGTAACCTACAAAGAGGCAGGCATAGCTGGGGCCCATGCGGGTGCCCATGGCCACCCCCTTAGTCTGTAGGAAGTGGGAGGAGTCAAAAGAGAAGTTGTTGAGTGTGAGGACGAGTTCCGCTAGGCGGATGAGAGTGTCGGTGGAGGGGGCCTGGTCGGGCCTGCGGGACAGGAAGAAGCGGAGGGCCTTGAGGCCATCTCCATGCGGAATGCAGGTGTACAGAGAATGGACGTCCATGGTGAATATGAGGTGTTGGGGGCCAGGGAATTGCAAGTCCTGGAGGAGGTGGAGGGCGTGGGTGGTGTCACGGACATAGGTGGGGAGTTCCTGGACCAAAGGGGAGAAAATGGAGTCCAGATAGGTGGAGATGAGTGGAGATGATTATCTCATAACTGAGACTTTTTAACCTAGCCAGTATCTTGAAGAGCATTAACTGTGCCATTGTGGTATTTTCCAGGCTAATTGTCCTTCAGCTTATCTCAGTCAGATTGTTTAGTAAACTCCATTCCGGAATAATGTTATGCACTTCACTTGGAAATGTATTAAGACTGTGACAGTATATTGGGGAATCCTTGCAAGCGGAGAGAATTTTATTTTCCTTCAGTCCAAGCTGGCACTTAAAATGGCCTTTAAACATGGCACTAGTGCCAGTAATACCAGGATGGTCCAGTTACGATGAGTAGGAGAACTAACTAGCATCGGCTGAGAGAGGCACAATAGGAGCATTGTTGCCAGTTATTGAATAGGTTTGCCACAACAGCGTGAGAAAATCTGTTTGGTCTTTTGGAGAGATACTGTCCTTGCAGTGCAATAAAAATGACACTGAACTGATTCATTCCAGTGTTTTAGACCTGAAGATTTAAGAACAGAATTAGACCATTCAGCCCATTGAGTGGGATCTATCATTCTCAATCCCATTCTCCTATGTCCATACTAAGTAGGAACGTATCTATCTATGCCTGAAATCAACTCTGACTTGGCCTCCACAGGTTTCTGCATCAACGAGTTCCACAGATTCACAACTTTCTGACTGAACAAATTCCTCCTCATCTCCATCCTGAAGGGTAGTCCCTTTGACTCTGAGGCTGTGCCCCCAGGTCCTGGTCTCTCCTACTCGTGGAAACATCATCTCCATGTCCACTCTATCCAGGCCTGAATTACCTTCAGTGTGCCCCCTTCATCCTTCTAAACTCCATCGAGTACAGACCCAGAGTTCTCAGCCATTCCTCACATGACAGTCCCTTCATCGCCAGGATTATGTTTGAGAACCTCCTCTAGACCCTGACAAAGGCCAGCACATCCTTCCTTAGACAGATGGCCAAAAACTGCTCTTAATATTCCAAATGCAATATGACCAGAGCCTTACACAGCCTCAGCAATACATCTCTGCTCTTGTATTTTTGCCGTCTTGAAATGAATGCTGACATTGCATTTGCCTTCCCAACTGCCAACTGAACCTGCATGTTAAAAGAATCCTGAATTGGGGCATCTTTGTGCTTCAGATTTCTGAAGCCTTTCCCCATTTAGAAAATAGCCTATGCCTGTACTGCCACTTCTCTACAGACTCTCTGTGACCTCCCCACTTCCTCAACACTACTTGCCTCTCCACCTATCGAAATGTCATCTGCAAACTTAGCAACAACCCCCTGTGGACTACAATACCATTAGTTCCTTTGTCCAGATTGCTGATGTATAACGTGAATGGCTGTTGTCTGAACTCTGATGACTGTGGAACTCCTGTAGTTGCTGGCTGCCATCCTGCAAAAGACCCTTTTATTGCCACTCTCTGCATTCTGCCAGTTAGCCGATCCTCTCTCCATGCCAGTACCTACTGCCTAACACCATAAGCTCATTTTTTTTATTTTGAAGCGTCCTGTGTGGCACCTTGTCAAAGGCTTTCTGAAAATCCAAACAGATAAAGTTCAATGGCTCTCTTTTGTTTTTACTCACTGGTTACATTCTCAAAGAATCTAACAGAGACCTTCCCTTGACAAAGTTGTGTTTTCTCAGCCCAATTTAACATGTAGTTCCAAGTATTACCATGTCCTTCCAAGTACTCTCCGATCTCATCCTTAATAATGGATTCTAAAATCTGACCTAATGACCAGCGTCAGGCTAACAGGTTTTTCTCGTCTTTTAATTTCTTGTCTTTTGCCTCCCTCCATTTTAAACAGGGGTGTTATATTTGCCATTTTGTACTCCTTTGGGACCCACCCTGACTCCAGTAATTCCTGAAAGATCATCAATACCTGCATGGTGTTCTTACTTATCTCCTTCAGAACACTGGGGGGCAGTCCATCTGGTCCATGTAATTTACCATCTTCACGGAATTATAGAATTCCTACAGAGCGGAAAGAGGCCATTGGGTCTGCACCATCTCCGTCAAGAACATCCCACCAAGACCCAGCCCTGTACTGTGTCCCGGCAAGCTCACATTTGCCATGGCTGATCCACCTTGCCTGCACATCTTTGGACTGTGGATGGAAATCAGAGCACCTGGCGGAGACCCGTGCGGACATGGGGAGAATGTACAAATTCCACACAGACCCTTTAGCTTCCCCTGTACCTTCTCCTTAGTGATGGCCACCGCACTCACTTCTGCTTCAGACTCCCTTAAAGTTCTACTACTGGTGCCTTCCAACCTGAAGACTGATGCAAAATACTTGTTCAGTTCCTCTGCCATTTCTTGGTTCCCCAACACTACTTATTTGGCCCCTCTTGAAATTTTCTTTGGATTTACAGGGGTGTTTTACAATAACAATATCTACTTTATTGTGTTGACAAATGGATTGTTGAGATGATCACAGAAACAATAAGCAAAATTCATCAGTACTCTCAATTAACAATCAGATAGCGCAGCTGAACACGTGGCTACGCAGCTGGTGTAGGAGGGAGGGCTTCAGATATGTAGATAATTGGGATGCCTTCTGAGGAAGGTGGGACCTGTACAAGAAGGACGGGTTGCATCTGAACTGGAAGGGGACCAATGTCCTGGGTGGAAGGTTTGCTCGAGTAGTTCGAGAGGGTTTAAACTAGTATGGCAGGGGGGTGGGAACCTGAGCTGTATACCAGAGGTGAGCGTTGATGCAGGTGAGGCAGTAGCAAGAGGTAGACCAGCTAGTGGGAAGGATTTTCCTGGGAAGGAACCAAGGGATCGGTTAAAGTGTGTTTGCTTTGATGCAAGGAGTATCAGGAATAAAAGTGATGAACTGAGAGCATGGATCAGTACCTGGTGCTATGATGTTGTGGACATAACAGAGACATGGGTTTCTCATGGGCAGGAATGGTTGCTGGATATTCCAGGGTTTAGAACATTTAAAAAGAATAGGGAGGGGGGAGAAAGAGGAGGGGGTGTAGCACTACTAATCAGAGAGGGTATCACAGCTACAGAAGCTTCCATTGTCGAGGAAGATCTGCCTACTGAGACAGTATGGGTGGAAATTAGGAATAGCAAGGGAATAGACACCTCGTTAGGGGTTTACTACAGGCCCCCCAATAGCAGCAGGGAGATTGAAGAAAGCATAGGTCGACAGATTTTGGAAAAGTGTGGACGCAGTAGGGTTGTTGTAATGGCTGACTTTAACTTTCCTAATATTGTTTGGAACCTCCTTCGAGCAGAAGATTTGAATGGAGCTGTTTTTGTAAGGTGTGTTCAGGAGGGTTTCCTAACGCAGTACGTTGAGAGGCCGACGAGGGGAGAGGCCATTCTGGACTTGGTGCTCAGAAACGAGCCGGGGTAGGTATCAGATCTTGTGGTGGGAGAGCATTTTGGTGATAGTGACCATAACTGCCTCACATTCTACATAGCTATGGAGAAGGAGAGGATTATGCAAAATGGGAGGATATTTAATTGGGGAAGAGGAAACTATGATGCGATTAGACATGAGTTAGGAAGCATGGACTGGGAGCAGTTGTTCCATGGTAAGGGAACTATAGACATGTGGAGACTGTTTAAGGAACAGTTGTTGGGAGTGATGAGTAAATATGTCCCTCTGAGACAGACAAGAAGGGGTAAGATAAAGGAACCTTAGATGATGAGAGCGGTGGAGCTTCTTGTGAAAAGGAAGAAGGTAGCTTACATGAGGTGGAGGAAGCTAGGGTCAAGTTCAGCTCGAGAGGATTACATGCAGGCAAGGAAGGAGCTCAAAAATGGTCTGAGGAGAGCCAGGAGGGGGCACGAGAAAGGCTTGGCAGAAGGAATCCGGGAAAACACAAAGGCATTTTACACTTACGTGAGGAATAAGAGAATGATGAAAGAAAGAGTAGGGCCGATCAGGGATAGCATAGGGAACTTGTGTGTGTGGAGTCTGAGGAGGTAGGGGAAGCCCTAAATGAGTTTTTTTGCTTCTGTCTTTACGAAAGAAACGAACTTTGTAGTGAATGAAACCTTTGAAGAGCAGGTGTGCATGCTGGAATGGATAGAGATAGAGGAAGCTGATGTGCTGAAAATTTTGTCAAACATTAAGATTGACAAGTCGCCAGGCCCGGACCAGATTTGTCCTTGGCTGCTTTGGGAAGCGAGAAATGCAATTGCTTCGCCACTTGCGAAGATCTTTGCATCCTCGCTCTCCACTGGAGTCATACCTGAGGACTGGAGAGAGGCAAATGTAATTCCTCTCTTCAAGAAAGGAAATAGGGAAATCCCCGGCAATTATAGACCGGTAAGTCTCTCGTCTGTCGTCTGCAAGGTGTTAGAAAGGATTCTGAGGGATAAGATTTATGACCATCTGGAAGAGCATGGCTTGATCAAATACAGTCAACACGGCTTTGTGAGGGGTAGGTCATGCCTTACAAACCTTATCGAGTTTTTTGAGGATGAGACTAGAAAGGTTGATGAGGGTCGAGCTGTGGATGTGGTGTATATGGACTTCAGTAAGGCATTTGATCAGGTTCCCCATGGTAGGCTCATTCAGAAGGTCAGGAAGAATGGGATACAGGGCAACTTAGCTGCTTGGATACAGAATTGGCTGGCCAACAGAAGACAGCGAGTGGTAGTAGAAGGAAAATATTCTGCCTGGAAGTCAGTGGTGAGTGGGGTTCCACAGGGCTCTGTCCTTGGGCCTCTACTGTTTGTAATTTTTATTAATGACTTGGATGAGGGGATTGAATGATGGGTCAGCAGGTTTGCAGACAACACAAAGGTCGGAGGTGTCGTTGACAGTGTAGAGGGCTGTTGTAGGCTGCAGCGGGACATTGACAGGATGCAGAGATGGGCTGAGAGGTGGCAGATGGAGTTCAACCTGGATAAATGCGAGGTGATGCATTTTGGAAGGTCGAATTTGAAAGCTGAGTGCAGGATTAAGGATAGGATTCTTGGCAGCGTGGAGGAACAGAGGGATCTTGGTGTGCAGATGCAGAGATCCCTTAAAATGGCCACCCAAGTGGACAGGGTTGTTAAGAAAGCATATGGTGTTTTGGCTTTCATTAACAGGGGGATTGAGTTTAAGAGTCGTGAGATCTTGTTGCAGCTCTATAAAACTTTGGTTAGACCGCACTTGGAATACTGCGTCCAGTTCTGGTCGCCCTATTATAGGACAGATGTGGATGCTTTGGAGAGGGTTCAGAGGAGGTTTACCAGGATGCTGCCTGGACTGGAGGGCTTATCTTATGAAGAGAGGTTGACTGAGCTCGGTCTCTTTTCATTGGAGAAAAGGAGGAGGAGAGGGGACCGAATTGAGGTATACAAGATAATGAGAGGCATAGATAGAGTTGATAGCCAGAGACTATTTCCCAGGGCAGAAATGGCTAGCACGAGGGGTCATAGTTTTAAGCTGGTTGGTGGAAAGTATAGAGGGGATGTCAGAGGCAGGTTCTTTACGCAGAGAGTTGTGAGAGCATGGAATGCGTTGCCAGCAGCAGTTGTGGAAGCAAGGTCATTGGGGTCATTTAAGAGACTGCTGGACATGTATATGGTCACAGAAATTTGAGGGTGCATACATGAGGATCAATGGTCGGCACAACATTGTGGGCTGAAGGGCCTGTTCTGTGCTGTACTGTTCTATGTTCTATGTTCTATGTTCTATATATATTAATATCACAATCAATGCATTTCCATCAGGTAAGCACGTAACTGGATCTTTCTAACCCGGCAGTTTTCACTTTTCATTTCTCAGATTTCACTCTCAGACAGAACTGTTGATATTGTCACACTGTTCATTAAAAATAGCATCCACTGTATTTTTCCCCATGTTGTAGCTCGTGGATTTGTGTAACCTTCATGTATCGAATCCGTGTTCGTTTTCAAGGAATTTATTACTTTCGTGATTTCAGGCGTTACATTCAGAAGGGTACCATGCTGCAATTCGAGCCTGCTGTTTGCAGAGTAATCCCAATGTGTCAGATTTTGAAAAGTATGTAACTTTCCCTAATTTACCTGCCTTTTAGATCCAAACTGATGAAGACCACGGCCCAGGTTTCTGTTCTTAACAAGAATGCCTATTTATTACAAATGCATAGATTCTCACTACAGACAGATAATTACAAAGATTGGACACATATCTGTACAAATTAAAACTGTAAGGCCCCTGTAAACTCATCTTCCTGCAGACAAACTTCGAGGGGAGAAGGTTAAAACATGGATATTATAGGTGGAAAGAAATTCTAAGTCAGCTGTTCAGTGGTCCCTGTTCACAGGATTTGCGAAGATGATCTTGAGGATATAAAACAAATGAATAAATATCCCAGAGTGACTTATTATCTATTAAAACCTGTGTTGATGATATGGCATTGCTATGAGCATAAAGTAGAACATTGTCCAAGTTCCTGTGAGCATTACTGTAGTTTTCATTTGTATTCTCCATGTCGGGAACATAGTTAATTTGTACTTTACTGACTAAGTGACCTTTGCTCATCTACAGTTCAGTTGCAAACAGGCAATATTTCATTATTCTAATTTCGTAACTTTGGTTTGGAATTTTGTCATGGGAAACGTATTTCACTTATTCTCCTCTGCGTAATTGTAGCCAATCCTCCATTGGCAAAGAAGCACACAACTACAGCAGTTAATAAAAGAAAGAACTGCATTTATGTAGCATATTTTATGGTCTCAGGCATAAAAAGTACTTTATAGGCAGCTAAACTACTTTTGAAATGTCGTCACTGATGTAGCATAAGAAAACATGTCATATTTAAAATAGTCAGAAGTAAAGAAAATGAAATAATAAAGAAATAGTAAATAGTAAAATGAATATGAAATTATGAATGTAAAGAAATATAAAGTCTTCAGCCCCTTGCGAGTGGAGACATAGAATCAGGAGATGCAGAGTCAGTATGGAACCTACCAGGGAGGAGGCAATTCTGGATCTGGTGTTGTGCAACGAACCGGATTTGATCAGGGACCTAGAAGTAAAGAAGCCATTAGAGGTAGTGACGATAATATGATAAGTTTTAATCAGCAATTTGAGACGGAGAAGGGAGAATCGGAAGTGTCAGTATTGTAGTTGAACAAAGGGAACTATGGAGCGATGAGGGAGGAGCTGTCCAAAGTTCAATGGGTCAATACCGTAGCAGGGATGGCAGTGGAACAACAATGGCAGGTATTTCTGGATATAATGCACAAGGTGTAGGATCAGTTCATTCCAAAGAGCAAGAAAGATCCTAAGGGGAGGCAGGGACGGCCGTGGCTGATAAGGGAAGTTAAGGACTCTATAAAGTTAAAAGAGAAGAAGTATAACATAGCAAAGATGAGTGGGAAGCCGGAGGACTGGGAAGGTTTTCAAGAGCAACAGAAGATGACTAAAAAGGCAATACGCAGAGAAAAAAATGAGGTACAAAGGAAAACTGACCAAAAATATTAAGGAGGATAGTAAGGATAACAAAGTGTGGAGCTGGATGAACACAGCAGGCCAAGCAGCACCTCAGGAGCACAAAAGCTGATGTTTCAGGCCCGGATGAAGGGTCTAGGCCCGAAACATCAGCTTTTGTGCTCCTGAGATGCTGCTTGGCCTGCTGTGTTCATCCAGCTCCACACTTTGTTATCTTGGATTCTCCAGCATCTGCAGTTCCCATTATCAAGGAGGATAGTAAAAGGTATGTGAAAAAAAAATGGTTAAGACTAGAATTGGGCCCTTGAAGACAGAAAAGAGTGAATTTATTATGGGGATCAAGGAAATAGCAGAAGAGTTGAATAGGTACTTTGGATCTGTCTTCACTAGGGAAGACACAAGCAATCTCCCAGATGTAATGGTGGCTGAAGGACGTAGGGTATTGGATGAACTGAAGGGTATTTATATTCATCAGGAAATGGTGTTGGGTCTGAAGGCTGCTAAGTCCCCGTTACCTGATGGTCTGCATCCCAGGGGAGTTAAGGATGTGGCTCTAGAAATCGTGAACGGATTGGTAATCATTTTCCCATGTTCTACAGATTCAGGATCAGTTCCTGCAGGTTGGAGGGTGGCTAATGTTGTCCCACTTTTCAAGAAAGGAGGGAGAGACAAAACAGGAAATTATCGACCGGTTAGCCTGACGTCAGTGGTGGGAACGATGCTGGAGTGAATTATAAAAGATGAAATTACAACTCATTTGGATAGCCGTAACAGGATAGGTCAGAGCCAGCATGGATTTACGAAGGGGAAATTGTGCTTGACTAATCTTCTGGAATTTTTTGAGGATGTAACTATGAAGATGGACAAGCGAGAACCAGTGGATGGAGTGAGCCAGGACTTTCAGAAAGCCTTTGATAAATTTCCACAGAGGAGATTAGTGAGCAAAATTAGGGCACATGTTATTGGGGGCAAAATACTGAGTTGGATTGAAAATTGGCTGTCTGACAGGAAGCAGAGAGTAGTGATAAACGGGTTCCTTTTGGAATGGCAGGCGGTGACCAGTGGGGTACCACAAGGTTCGGTGCTGGGACTGCAGCTGTTTACAATATACATTAATGATATAGATGAAGGCACTAAAAGTAATATTAGCAAATTTGTCAATGACACAAAGCTGGGCGGCAGTGTGAAATGTGAGGAGGATGTTATGAGAATACAGGGTGACTTGGACAGGCTAGGTGAGAGGACGGATGCATGGCAGATGCAGTTTAATGTGGACAAATGTGTGGTTATCCACCTTGGTGGAAAGAACAGGAAGGCAGATAACTATCAAAATGGAGTCAAGTTAGGTAAAGGGGAAGTACAACGAGATCTCGGTGTTCTTGTACAGAAGTCAATGAAAACAAGCACACAGGTACAGCAGGCAGTGAAGAAAGCTCATGACATGCTGGCATTCATAACAAGAGGAATTGAGTATAGGAGCAAAGAGGTCCTTCTGCAGCTGTACAGGGCCCTGGCTTAGAAGGATGAGAGGGGGTCTGATTGAGACGTATAAGATTATTAAAGGATTGGACACTCTGGAGGCAGGAACCATGTTTCCGCTGACGGGTGAGTCCAGAACCAGAGGACACAGTTTAAAAAAAGGGGTAGGCCATTTAGAACAGAGTTGAGAAAAAAACTTCTTCACCCAGAGAGCGGTGGATGTATGGAATGCTCAGCCCCAGAAGGCAATGGAGGCACAAGTCTCTGGATCGTTTCAAGAAAGAGATGGATAGAGCTCTTAAAGATAATGGAATCAAGGGTTATGGGGATAAGGCAAGAACAGGATACTGATTGTGGATGATCAGCCATGATTATAATGAATGGTGGTGCTGGCTCGAAGGGCTAAATGGCCTACTTCTGCACCTGTTGTCTACTGTAAAAGTTAATTGTATAAGATTGATTCAGACGGTCCCATATTTCTGGTGTTGGCAGCTTGTTCAGATCGGGAAAAGAACATGGTTGATCTTGATTCTGCTCCTGTTTGTTACACAGTAGCCTCTTCGAGCAACAATTCTTGAATGTTGATGGGACATTGAAACGCAGGTAGATTATCGTGATCACTTGTTGAAAATGGATAGCAGCCAGTCGTTCTCTTTCCTCTCAACCACTGACCAGTCGGCAATGGTCAAACGGTACCTAACCCAGAGGTCACAAGCTCCCCTGAGACTTGATGTCAGTTGAGTCTCGTGAATAACTACCCGCTCATGGACTGTCTGCCGATAAAGCATGGTATTAAATCTCACATACACTGCTCTCAACCATTTTAATCAAAGTATTTATCACTCGTTGTATAGAAACAGATCACACAAACTGAAATGGCATATGCGCAAATACCAACATAGAAGTTCTATATAGTAGCATTTTGTTTAAAGTTGTATTTATAAAATGAAAGGGTGAAGTATTCATTTTCACAAATCATATTAAGGTGCTATAGAAATCTATGGAAGTGAGAAATTTGTTTTTTGATTCAATACATGTCTGACAAATGACAATTCAAAGAGATCTTTGTTTTAGCTCGAGTGGGTCGCGGAATCGTCCTCATTAGGGGCATTTAAGTGACTATTAGACAGGCATATGGATGGTAATATAAGATAGGGGTGGAGGTTTGATAGACCTGAGGTTTCGGGTAAAAGTTCGGCACAACATCGTGGGCTGAAGGGCCTGTACTGTTCGATGTTCTATGTATCTTATGCTGTATTCAAATCAGTAAAGTGAGTCAGTGACATTCTGCAATTTCCTTTTCCAGGGGTTGGAGTCGAAGAATCAGAGTGCTTTCTTTGAAAATTGGCTTCATGTGTCCATCCAAGCGTCAACTGGAGGAAAAATACAAGTGTCAGTACTAAATCTATCATTGCTGATACACATGTAAACTGTAGGTTTAACTGGAGGTAAACTTTGTTTAACAAACTAGCACACTCAATAAACTGACAAAAATTATATACCAGATGTTTACTGTATTCTCATAATCTCTGTGATGTCTGGTGAGGGTGCAAGTGAGAAGGCTCTCTGCCAGTAAGTTTTAGTTCACGCAAAGTTGCATCATTACTGAAGTTATTTATGCTGTAAATGAAGGAGAACAGTGATGTGTATATCCTGTGCATTATGTTCCTATTATTGAGTGTGTGTTTTTTTTGTGTGTGGACCTATTGATCAACTGGAATTTTTGATTATTCAGCACATTCCTGGGACCACAGGTGCTGTTTAACAAAAGGTTTGCTGTATTAGTATATTTCTGTATTTAGTCACTGCCACGATGAGTGTTAAATCATAACTTGGTCTGTGCAGAATGTGCACAGTGCATTCCTGCAAGATAAATGATGCGCTACATATGTATGATGCTATTGTTTCTCAAAGACACTAACCTCAGCAGCTGTTTTTGTTCCCAATCATGTTTTCATCATTAGAATACTGGGAAAAGTATTCAGAAGTGTGGTATGACTCAAGTGCTCAGTTGCAGCAGTGATAACACTTAATGTGAGGTAATGTTTTTGCCCATTTGTTGTTCTGTTGGTCAGCAATGTATCTCACAAACTAATGGGCATATTTCATTGAAAACTGATACATATGAGTATGGTCCAAGGAAGAACTGATTAGTTTTTGCCAGATCTAGATTTATTTCTCTATTTTCTAAAGCATCAGTTAAAATTGGTAGGAACGGCAAATGATCATCTTTCTGGAATATTGTTGATTGATTTAGAATGTTGTGGATTGTGTCAGCCCTGATAGTAGAATTTGTCATAACTATCAAAATATGAGCAGATTTTTGAGAGCAGATTATCAAATTGGCCTGAAGCTTTCTCAGTGAGGTGGAAGCTTCTAATAAAAGGATTTATTTTGTCAACCTTGCATTTCCAAAGAATCAGTCAAGTGAAGAAATGCCTCAAAGAAAAGCTGTGTAATTATAGACTCATGGATGTTTGGTGCACAGGAGGAGGCCGTGCGGTCCGTAGTTCCTGCACTGCTCAACAAAGTTCTGTCCACATTGAACTCACATGGCATTGATTTCCGTTTTGATTGTTTGGCCCATAGCCCTGGGGCCTACGGCAACAGAAGTGAATATCTAAATACTGCTTAAATATTCAGACACTTTCTGAATCAGTCACAGTTTCAGTCAGTGAGCTCAGGACTCCCACCACACTGGGAAAATAGGTTCTCCTCAACTCCCCTCTTAGCTTTCTACCTGTGAACTTCAATCTGTGCCCCCTGTTTATTGACATGTCTACGAATGGAAAAAGCAACTTCCAGTTAACCTTTCCATGTCCTTCAAAATCTTAAACACCTTCACCATGTCCCCTAGTCTGCTCCAATATTGGCATCGGTCAGATGGGCAGGTCAGTGGCTAATTGATGTAGCCTGAAGAAGGAATAAGATGAGAGTACTTAACGTGGCAAAGCCTGTCGTGCCCGATGGACGTCAGCAATGGCAGTCAGCAGTGAAGTCCACTGGCAAGGATGGGCGGGCCCTAGCCCAACGCAGGGGAATACAAACCGTCACGGGGGAAGCCTCGTTCAGAGTGTCTGCAAATTCGTGGCTTAAGAAAGGACTGTAATGTTTGACTTTTTAAACTTTTGTTTTTATTTTTCTACTGTTATACTAAGAAGACTGTAGTGCTGAACTTTTTAACTTATTCATTTATTTTTCTAACATAGAACGTGGAACGGTACAGCGCAGTACAGGCCCTTCGGCCCACGATGTTGTATCGAACTTTTACCCTCATCCTAAGGTCTGTCTAACCTCCACTCCTACCTGAAATTGTCATCCATTTGCTTGTCTAATAGCCAATTAAATGCCCCTAATGAGGCTGACTTCACTACCCTCTCCGGCATTGCATTCCACTCCCCTACGACTCTGAGTAAAGAAGGATGGATACCTTTTCTACTTCTGCAACTAAAATTTCGTACCGAGGTACTTTGTCCCTGAGATGACACCGTCTGAGGTGACATTGTACTCTTGTACCGTGTATTGAATACATGTGATAATAAAACCTTAATCTAAATCTAATGCATAGCAGGACACTGGGAAGCTTAGAGGAGAAAAGGGATGCTGGGGTGCTTGTTCCTAAATTCCTGAAGGAGTCAGGACAGGCTAGTAAGGGTTGTTACAAAGACATATGGGACATCTCCCTTTATCAGTCGTGGCGTAGATTCTAAGAATGGAGAGGTCACTTTGGAGCTGTTTAAAAGTTTGTTTCGGCCACAGCTGGAGTCATGTGTGGCGTTTTGGTCACCACCCATTAGGCCTTGTTAGCCCTCCAGAGTTCGTTAGCTCACATTTGTCCTGGTTGAGTTCCAATTGCTGTGCCCAGCTGACCAGTCAGTTGATCTCCTCCTGAAGTTTATTCATCCTGCCTGTCAACCAATTTTAGATCCAGTGTACCACTTTGCCTTTGATCCCATGGCTGTTATTTACATGACCATTCTGTCGATATCCTCATCATTAAATTAGTCATTTGCTTGCGACACGGTCATGCATCCTGTGTTTAAGTCCAAATAATGAATATACTTGACAAATTTCAAGGGCCCTTGTGGCAAGCCCTGCACAACCCCACTCAAAGCAAACATCCTGTCAGATCCATACTGACTATCCCTGATTAATTCATGCAAGTACATTCTACCCCTAAGAATGCCTCTTTATAGCTTCTCCAGTGCTGAGATTATTCTGACTGGCCATAAATTTCTTGGTCTGTTCCTCTCTCCGTTTGTTAATAGTAGGACAACGTTAATAGTCCGTAGAGTCAGTAATTAAGAAAGCGCATGTAATGTCGTTTATCTCAAGAGGGTTGGAATATAAAAGCAGCAATGTGCCTCTGAGGCTTTATAAGGCTCTTGTTAGGCCCCATTTAGAATACTGTGTCCAATTTTGGGCCCCATGCTTCAGGAAGGACATTCTAGCCCTGGAGCGTGTCCAGCGTAGATTCACACGGATGATCCCTGGAATGGTAGGTTTAGCGTATGATGAACGGCTGAGGATCCTGGGATCGTACTCATTAGAGTTTAGAAGGTCGAGGGGAGATCTAATAGAAACTTACAAGATAATGAATGGTTTAGAAGGGGTGGACGCTCGGAAGTTGTTTCCGTTAGGAAGGGAGACGAGGACCCGTGGGCACAGCCTTAAAATTAGAGGGGGTAAATTTAAAACTGAAATGAGACAACATTTCTTCAGCCAGAGAGTGGTGGGCTTGTGGAATTCATTGCCGCAGAGTGCATGGAGGCCGGGTTGTTGGATGCCTTCAAGGCAGAGATCGACAAATTCTTGATCTCAAAAGGAATCAAGGGCTGCGGGGAAAGTGCAGGGAAGTGGTGTTGAAATGCCCATCATCCATGATTTAAATGGCGGAGTGGGCTTGATGGGCCGAATGGCCCAACTTCGACTTGTATCTTGTGGTCTTAAGGGGCTGGACATGAAGCCATTAGAGGTGAGTGTAGGTGGGGAGGGAGGGAGGGGATAGGTCACTCTGGGGAGGACGAACAGGTCAAGGGGGCGGGAGGAGCTTCGTAGGTAGGGAATGGGGGCTTGGCTTGAGCTGGGAGGAGCGGATGGGTAGGAGGAAGAACAGATTAGGGAGGTGGGGACGAGATGGGCTGGTTTTGGGATGCAGTGGTGGGAGTGGAGATTTTGAAGCTTGTGAAATCCACATTGATAGCATTGGGCTGCAGAGTTCCCAAGGCTCAGTTCAGGAAGAACAACAAACATTGATCAGTCAGTCATACATCCAACAAGAAAACTTTATTTTTTTAAAAAAAATAGGATGCATCTGTTAATCAAGTGGCAAAGCATTATCGAGTTTTGAGAAGATTTGTAGCTCAGGGTTCAGGTTCCGGATGTAAGATTGCTCAATGAGCTGGAAGGTTAGTTTTCAGATAATTCGTCACCATTCCAGGTAAAATCATCAGTGAGCCTCTGGTGAAGCGCTGGAGTTCGGTCCCGCTTTCTATTCAAGTGTTTCGGTTTCCTTGGGTTGGTGATGTCATTTCCTGTTCTTTCTCTCAGAGGATGGGAGATGGATTTGGAGCCAATGTGTCCTCCCCAGTGCAGTTTGTGTATGGAATGAACTGCCAGAGGCTATTATACTCACAGTGTTTAAAAGTCACGTGCATGGACACATGAATAGGAAGGGTCTGGAGGGATATGGGCAACATGCTGGCAAATGGAACTAGTCAGTTACGATATCTGGTCGGCCTGAAGGGTCTGTTTCCCTGCTGGACAACTCTGCGACTCTGTCTCTTTGTCTCCCCCTCCCCCTCCCCCTCTCTCATTTGCTCCAGACCCACCCCCAGCCCCCCGCCCCACACCCACCCCCCGCCCCCCGCCCCACACCCACCCCCCGCCCCCCGCCCCACACCCACCCCCCGCCCCCCGCCCCACACACCCCCCGCCCCCCGCCCCCCGCCACACACACCCCCCGCCACACACACCCCCCGCCACACACACCCCCCGCCACACACACCCCCCGCCCCCCGCCACACACACCCCCCGCCCCCCGCCACACACACCCCCCGCCCCCCGCCACACACACCCCCCGCCCCCCGCCACACACACCCCCCGCCCCCCGCCACACACACCCCCCGCCCCCCGCCACACACACCCCCCGCCCCCCGCCACACACACAATCTCTGTCTCTCCATCTCTCTGTGTGTGTGCGCCTCACTCTCTGTCTGTCTGTCTCTCTCTCTCTCTATCGTCTTGTCTCTGCTATCTCGCTGTGCACTTCTCTGTCTCTCTCCTCTTTCACTGTCTCTTTGGTCTTTGTGTGTGTGTGTGCCCCTCTCTGTCTCTGCCTCCCTCTGTGTGTGCTTCTGCCTTTCTCTCTCTCCGTCGCTCCCTGTGACCGTCGACCCCCCACCCCCTCTGCACCGCCCCTCCCCCCGCCTTTTCCTCCATCTCTCTTACTCTCTATCCGAGCCTCTCCACCCGCTCAGCAGGGAGCGTTGTGAGTTTCTTTCGAACAAAGTTTAAAGATCTCTGTTTGAACCCAAGCCATCCGCAATCAGACTGCATTTCTAATCCCCCCCCCGCCCTCTCTCTCTCACACACACACAGTCTGTCTCTTTCTCCCTTTCAGTCAATCCCCTTCCTCTCTTGGTCCTACTCAAGCCTTTTCCCACCCCCGACTCTGCGTCGGCGATGAGTCCGCTGTCTGGATCCCTTTTCCCAGGCGTGGGCTGAGGACCCAGCGGTTCGGCAGCGGGGATCATCGCACCACGCTCCCGGACCCCTACAACCTCCTGTTCTCCAGCGGCCTCCAGCATGACCACCGGGCTGGGAGCAGGCATCCGGGCTGCCGGAGCGCTCGCTGCTCAGTGGCTCAGCCCTGCGCCGCCTTTGCCGGGAGCGGGGATCCGAGGTGGGAGAAGGCCTCTTCGCCCGGCTCCTGGGCACAGCTACCTGCCTGAACAGCTGCCTGGCACCGAGCCTGCGCTCCCCGAGCACCCGGCCGCGGGTCCGCGACGCCTTCCGGGGCTGAGTAGCCGAAAACTATCTCCTACTGCAAGGTGAGAGCGGGGTTTGGGGTGAAGGGAGGACTGGGGACATGAGCACGGTCCCTGTTTCACATCCTGCGCCGCTCCTATCACAAAGCGAGGGTTTGGGAATGTATGTTTTGGGGGTGAGAATAGCCCTCCCCGGGTGAGGGAAGGCTGGGGGGGACATTGGGAGGGTGTCTATTATACAGCCCTGCGCGGGTTTC
The DNA here is from genome assembly GCF_030684315.1 of Stegostoma tigrinum. Taxonomy (NCBI): domain Eukaryota; kingdom Metazoa; phylum Chordata; class Chondrichthyes; order Orectolobiformes; family Stegostomatidae; genus Stegostoma; species Stegostoma tigrinum. The sequence goes on from NW_026728098.1 coordinate 120,578, forward strand.
CGTAGCCGAACAGCCTACTGCTCTCGTACTACAAGGTAAAGGGAAGGCGGGGGATGGAATGGGGTGGGGTTTCGAGGATAGCCGTCTTGGAAGTGAGAGGACATGGGGAGAGTCACTATCGTACAGCCCAGTGACTGAATGGCTTACAGCTACTGCAAAAGGGTCGTGGTGGGGGTTGGTTTAGGAGAGGGGTGTTGTAGGGAGGTTTGGGGTCACGGGCAGAGCTGCTTTCTGCAGCCGAACAGCCACTGCCACAAGATGAGATGGGAGGAGGTGTTTTCGGAGCGAGGGGATGTCCCCTCGCCCCGCCGCTGTGGGAAGTAGGATCTTTATCGCACAACCCTCCGTAGCCGAATAGCACTCCGACGACAAGGTGGGAAGGCAGGAGGGGCTCCCGGGGATGAGGGAAGGACAGAACCAGGGTCAGTATAAGGTTAGGGGCTGAACAGACCCCTTCCAGGGGCTGAGGGGAGCTCTTATGCCCTCCGCCAAGCGACCAGCCGAGATCGACCCGCAGCTCTCCGACGACAAGGGGACCCTGTCTCAGAGGCTGGAGCATTTCTGGCCGGAGCTCTGAGGGAAAGGGTCATCGCACCCAAAACGTTACCTCGGGACTTTTTCTTGACAGATGCTGAGCATTTTCAGCAACTTGTGTTTGCATTTCTACCCGGAGGTGGGTTTGTGGAGAGACACCATGGTCAGGGAATGGGTGTGGGGTTTGATGGGGCAGTCACAGAGACCGTCGAGAGAGAGAGAGAGGCAACCCCCGTGTCAGGGTTTGGAAAATCTCCGGCAGTGCTTCATTTCTCTCTCAGCCGAAGGCGCTGCGTGCTTTGGTTTCCTTTGCTCTTGTACTCTCTCCCCCTGTGAATAAAGCCAGAGTGAGAGAGAGAGAGAGTTTGTGGCGGGAGAGAGAAAAGGGACAGAAAGATGGAAATAAAGGAGCATGACAAGGGAGTGAAATTAGGGCCAGCAGAGGTGAGAGAGTGGGAGAGAATCAGAGTGAGGGAGGAAGAGTGATAAAACACAAACAAAAGAGAATGGGAGGTAACGACGTGTTCATGAGCATGAAACAGCAGGACATGCAGCATCAGAGGCCAGGGAAGCTGATGTCAGCCTGTCTGCTGTGTTCATCTCCCTTCCTCCGTTCCCCCCCTCCTCCTGCCCCTTTGCCCCCCCTCCTCCTGCCCCTTTGCCCCCCCTCCTCCTGCCCCTTTGCCCCCCCTCCTCCTGCCCCTTTGCCCCCCCTCCTCCTGCCCCTTTGCCCCCCCTCCTCCTGCCCCTTTGCGCCCCCGCCCCCCTCCTCCTCCTGTCCCTTTGCCCCCCCGCCCCCCTCCTCCTCCTGCCCCTTTGCCCCCCCTCCTCCTGCCCCTTTGCCCCCCCTCCTCCTGCCCCTTTGCCCCCCCCTCCTCCTGCCCCTTTGCCCCCCTCCTCCTCCTGCCCCTTTGCCCCCCCTCCTCCTGCCCCTTTGCCCCCCCCTCCTCCTGCCCCTTTGCCCCCCTCCTCCTGCCCCTTTGCCCCCCTCCTCCTCCTGCCCCTTTGCCCCCCCTCCTCCTCCTGCCCCTTTGCCCCCCTCCTCCTCCTGCCCCTTTGCCCCCCCCTCCTCCTGCCCCTTTGCCCCCCCTCCTCCTCCTGCCCCTTTGCCCCCCTCCTCCTCCTGCCCCTTTGCCCCCCCTCCTCCTCCTGCCCCTTTGCCCCCCCTCCTCCTCCTGCCCCTTTGCCCCCCCTCCTCCTCCTGCCCCTTTGCCCCCCCTTCCTCTTGCTCCCTCCAGTCATCCATTCCTTCTTCCAGTCAGTCCTCGCTCCCTCCCTCCCTCGCTCCCTCCCACCCTCGCTCCCTCCCACCAGCCATCCATTCCTCCCTCCCTCGCTCCCTCTAGTCAGTCAAAACAACTAAGAAAATTACAGCACAGGAACAGGTCCTTCAGCCCTCCAAGCCTGTGCCGATCAAGATCCTCTGTCTCACCTGTCACCTATTTTCTCACGGTCTGTGTCCATTTGCTCCCTGCCCATCCACGTACCTGTCCAAATATATCTTAAAAGACGCTAACGTGTCTGCGTCTCCCACCTCCGCTGGCAACACGTTCCAGGTGCCCACCAACCTCTGTGTAAAGAACTTTCCATGCGTATGTCCCTTAAACTTTGCTCCTCTCACTTTGAACTCATGACCCCTCGTAATTGAGTCCTCCACTCTGGGGGTAAAAAGCTTTTTGCTGTTCACCCTGTCTATACCCTCATGATTTTGTTGACCTCAATCAGGTCCCCCCCCAATCTCCATCTTTCTCATGAAAATAATCCTAATCTACTCAACCTCTCTTCATGGCTAGCACCCTCCATACAAGGCAGCATCCTGGTGAACTTCCTCTGCACCCGCTCCAAAGCATCCACATCCTTTTGGTAATGTGGCGACTGGAACTGTGCACAGTAGTCCAAATGTGGCCAAACCAAAGTCCGATACAACTGCGACATGACCTTGGCAAGTCTTGTACTCGATACCCCATCCAATGAAGGAAAGCATGCCATATGCCTTCGAGACCACCCTATTGACCTGCGTTGTCACCTTCAGGGAACAATGGACCTGAACACCAGATCTCTCTGTTCATCAATTTTCCCCAAGACTTTTCCATTTACTGTATAGTTCGTCCTTGAATTTGATCTTCCAAAATGCATCACCTCGCATTTTCCCGGATTGAACTCCATCTGCCATTTATCTGCCCAACTCTCCAGTCTATCTATGTTCTCCTGTAACCTCTGATAGTCCCCTTCACTATCGGCTTCTCCATTCCTCCCTTGTAGTGCGATTAGGCAAGACTAAGGAGGCATAGAATGGGTGTGCAAAATGCAGGACAATGGGGACAATTGAATTGTGGAGCTGGTTTAAGGAACAGATATTGCGTGTCCTTGATAGGTACGTCCCTGTCAGGCAGGGAGGAAGCGATCAGCTAAGGGAACCGTGGTTTACTAAAAAACTTGTATCTCTTGTTAAGCAGAAGAGGGAGGCTGATGTGACGATGAGACCAGATGGTTCACATGAGGTGATGGAGAGCTACAGATTAGCTCGGAAGGATTTAAAGAGAGAGTTAAGAAGAGCAAGGAGGGTACACGAGCAGACACTGGCAGGTAAATAAAGGAGAACCCGAAAGCTTTCGATAGGTATGTGAGGAATAAGAGGATGACTTGGGTAGGCATAGGGCCAGTCAAAGACAGAAGTGGGAAGTTGTGTGTGGACGCTGTGGAGATTGGAGAGGTGCTAAATGAATGTTTCTCATCTGTTTTCACTGAGGGACAGGAGAATATTGTAGAGGAGGTGATTGAGTTAGAGGCTACTAGAATTGAAAGGGTTAAGGTTAGTAAGGAGGAAGTGTCATCAATTCGACAACGTGTGAAGGTCGGTAAAGCCCCTGGGCCTGATAGGATTTTTCCGAGGATTGTCTAGGATGCTAGGGAGGAGGTGGTGGAGCCTTTGGCCTTGATCTTGGAGTCCTCATTGTCTACAGGTTTAGTACCAGAGGAGTGGAGGATTGCAAATGTTGTGCCCTTGTTCAAGAGGGGCAGTAGGAATGACCCAGGCAATTATAGACCTGTGAGCCTTAGGTGTGTTGCAGGAAAAATTTTGGAAAGGATTATAAGAGATAGGATTTATAATCATCCAACAATCAACAACTTGATTGGAGATAGTCAGCATGGATTCGTCAAGGACAGGTCGTGTCTCACAAACGTCATTGAGTTTTTTGAGAAGGTGACCAAGCATGTCGATGAGGGTCGGACAGTTGGCGTGGTGTACATGGACTTGAGTAAAGCCTTTGATAAGTTTCCCCATGGTAGGCTCTCGGAGAAAATACAGAGGCACGGGATTGAGGGAGATTTAGCCAGTTGGATTAGAAACTGGCTTTCGGTAAGAAGGCAACAAGTGGTGGTTGATGGAGAATATTCAGCCTGGAGTCCAGTTACGCGTGGTGTGCCTCAAGGATCTGTTTTGTGACCACTGCTGTTTGTCATTTGTATAAGTGACTTGGACGCAGGAATTGGTTGATGGGTTCGTGAGTTTGCAGATGACACTAAAGTCGGTGGAGTGGTGGACAGTGTGGAAGAATGTTGCAGGTTGCAGGGAGACTTGGATAAACTGCAGAATTGTCCCGAAATTTGGCAAATGGAGATTAATATGGATAAATATGAGGTGATTCACTTTGGGAGGAATAATAGGAAGGCAGAACACCGGGTCAACGGAAAGATTCTTGGCAGTGTAGATGAGCAGAGGGATCGTGGTGTCCGTGTACATAGATTCCTGAAAATTGCCACCCAGGTTGATAGTGCTGTTCAGAAGTCTGATGGTGTTTTAGGTTTCATTGGTAGAGGGATTGAGTTGCGGAGACGTGATGTCATGCTGCAACTCTACAAAACGCTAGTGCGGCCTCAGTTTGAATATTGCGTGGTCGCTCCATTACAGGAAGGATGTGGAATCATTGGAACAGGTGCAGAGGAGATTTACCAGAATGTTGCCTGGTCTGGAGCGAAGGTCTTATGAAGAAAGGCTGAGGAACTTGGGTCTGTTCTCATTGGAGAGAAGGAGGCTCAGAGGGGATTTAATAGAGACATGCAAGATGGTCAGTGGATTAGATAGGGTGCACAGTGAGAGTTTTTTTTCCCGAGGATGATGACTTCAGCTTGTACAAGGGGGTGCAGCTACACTTTGAGGGGTGATGGATTTAAGACAGATGTCAGAGGCAGGTTCTTTACTCAGAGAGTGGTAAGGGCGTGGAATGCCCTGCCTGCTAATGAAGTTAACTCAGCCACATGAGGGGCATTTAAACAGCCCTTGGATCAGCATATGGTTGACAATAGGATAGTGCAGGGGAATGGGCTTCGATTAGTTCACAGGTCGGCGCAACATGGAGGGCCGAAGGGCCTGTTCTGCGTTGTGTTCTTCTATGTTCAGTTACAGTTCACAGATTACTCTACCACTCATTTTAGTGTTGTGTGAAGAGGATAATGAACATCTGCAGAAGGACGCAGAAAGTGTAAGTGAATGGACAATGGCAGATGGAGTGCAACGATGGTAAAAGTGAGACTATCCATTTTGGTAGCAATTAGGGCAAAATGGAGTATTAGTTAAATGGTGAAAAATTGTAGCATGCTGCTATTCCCCGGCTGCATGTTTTAAAGGCCAAGACGGACAGATCTTTGAACAGCAAAGGAATTGAGTTTAAAAATCGGGAGGGGATGCTCCAGTTGTATAGGGTGCTGGTGAGGCTTGATGTCGAATAGTTTGTACAGTTTTAGTCTCCTCACTTGAGAAAGGATGTGCTGGCAGTGGAGGGGGTGCAAAGGAGCTTCACAAGATTGATTCCACAATTGAAAATGTTGCTGTATGGGGAGAGATTGAGGAGACTTGGATTGCACTCTCTGAGACTTCGAAGAATGAGGGGTGTTCTAATAGCACCTTTTAAAATGATGAAAGAAATAGATAGGAAAGAAACACGGAAGTTGTTTCCACTGATGGGTGAAATTACAACTAGGCGGCACAGCCTCAAAATAAGGGTGAACAGATTTCAGACTGAGTTGAGGATGAGCTTCTTCATCCAAAGGGTTGTGAATCTGTGGAATTCTCTGCTCAGTGAAACAGTCAAGGTTCCCTGGTTGAATGTTTTAAAGGCCAAGACAGATAGATCTTTGAACAGGAAAGGAATTGAGTGTTATGGTGAATGGGAGGGTAAGTGGAACTGAGTCCGCAAAAAGATCAGCGATGACCTTATTGAATGGCGGAGCGAGCTGGAAGAGACAGATGACCTACTCCTTTATTTCTTCTGTCCATATGTCCTTAGATTGCCATCCTTGTCATTCCTCCTTCCCTGGAATAGGCCAGTTCTGAACGCTGATCAGTAGGTCTTTAAATATCTCCCGCGTATCAAATGCCGACTTGTTCAATCAAAGCTCCTCCCAATTAATACTGCTCAGCTCCTACCTAATACTGATGTAATTTTCCTTCCCCCAATTTCGTAGCTTCCCCCAAGGTCCTGATTATTCATAGCTATCTTAAAATGTAAGGAGAGGCGATCACCCCGTTGAAGAAGCTCCTGGTTCAGTGTTTTCCCCCATGTGGGAGTCAACTACAGGTTTTCTTGTTCCAAGGTTGGGGAGGAAATAGCCGAGTGGTATTATTGCTGGACTGTTAATTCAGAGACTTAGATAACATTCTGGGGACCTGTGTTCAAATCCCAGCACAGCAGGTGGTGGAATTTGAATTGAATACAAAAGAAAATCATGAATGAAGAATCTAATGATGACCATGAATCCATTGTCAAATGTCAGAAAAACCCACCTGCTTCACTGATGTCCTTTCGGAAAGGAAACTGCCATCCTTACATGGTCTGGCCTACATGTGACTGCAGACCCACAGCTAGATGATTGACTCTGAACTGTCCCCTGGGCAATTCGGGATGGACAATAAACACTGCCGAGCTAGTGATGTCCTCCTCCCATTAGCAAATAAATAAAATTGGATTCTATGTCTTCCGATTGAAGATCGTTTCTTGTTCTCACAGTAATTTCATCGCTTACAGTCAGTTTCCCTCTTGCCTGTCTTTTTGGAATGTCACGTAGCCCTGCACATTTACCTCCAGTGTTGATCGCCTTATAACCATGTCTTTGTAATAGCTCTCAAATCATGCCCGTCAACCTGTATGTGTGCTATGAATTTGTTGATTTTGTTCTGAATACAATGAGCACGCAAGCAAAGAGTCATTAATTTTGATTTATAACTTTATTTCACCTCTTGACACTATTTACAGCTGTTTTCTGTTTCTACATGCTGTCTTTTCCAGTCCCATGCTGAGTATTGTTATCCCAATAGTTCTTTAATGTCAGTGTGTGTGTATTCCTGGGCGACTATGCTCGTGTGGTCTACGGAGTTGTGGAGGTCACAGTTCTAGGACAGCCATTTCATAGGCCTCTGCTGCAGCTAAGAAGAAAAGACAATCTCTTGCTCTGAGCTCTGCAAACCAGGGCAATGTCAAAAAGGAAACAAGATCAAAAGAATTTCAACAAGGATCTCAAAATTAACTACTGAATTCACATAAGCATTCCGGGGATCGGCCAATGTAGTGGCCACAACATCCCACTTTCTATTCCTCACAAACAATCCAAAGGCTGAACTATCCGTATCCCTCTTAACTTTTACGTTTTTTGAGCTAATTTCTTGTTTCTAACTTGTGTGTATTTGTGGTGCCTTATGACTTCTTGCATTTAGCAATTGATAAACTCACTTTCTCACTAATTCAGTAAAACCTAGTTTTATAGAATCCCCAGTGTGGAAACAGGCCATTCAGTTCGAGAAGTCCACAGCAACCCTACAAAGAGCATCCCACCCAGACCCATCCCCATTCCCTACTCTATCCCTGTCAGCCTGCATTTCCCATGGCTAATATACCTAACCTACACGTGTGTGGGCACTGTGGGTAATTCAGCATTCCCAATCCACCGAACCTGCACATCTCTGGACTGGTCAAAACAATGATTCGATTTGAATTAGTTATAATGCAGCTGTTAACAGTAATCCTCCGTCCCTGTGTTGGAGCGAGATTTAACATTCAAGATCAAAAATGAAACACTTGAACAAGGTAGCTCAAATTGAGGTTGTTGACTTGCTCGCCGAGCTGGCTTGTTTTCATTGAGACGTTTCGTCACCATGATTGGTGACATCACCAGCAGAGCCTCCAACGAAACAATGTTACTTTACTCTGTCTGGAATTTATACTGTCCGGTCAGTTACCATGAGTACTGTCATTTCGGGTTTTGATCTGTATGGGTTTGTATGTGCGGTCCAACTGTATCTGTTTGTTGGTTGCATTATGGGTGGAGGATCACGCCACTCATACGGAACTGGGACAAGGTAACCATAGTAGCCCAAGCCAAGTGTAGACACGCAGAGGAATTCCTAGAGGCATGGTTCACCACCCATTCTGCAGGCTCACATTCTTGGTCTCTTCAGTTTGAATATGATCACTTAACCATATCCTTTATGACAAACAACAGAGTCTTACTTCCTAAAATCTTCAAACAGGACTGTCCAGACAGATTCACTTGTTCTCATGATATCGTTTTCTGCTGAAGGGATTCCGAAATGTCTGCATTCTTCCTCAACTGAGCATTCCTTGCGTTCGTGGTTGACAGAGCTCTCGGCCATGTCCAACCCATCTCGTACACTTTGGCCTCACCCCTGATGAGGTACCCTGGTCCTCAATGACCAACCCATCAATATCCACATCTAGAAGAACATCAGCCACGATTTCCAACAAGATCCCACCACCAGGCATATATTCCCCTCCCCTCCCTTGTCAGCCTTCTGCAGGGACCATTCCATCAGGACACCTCGGTCCACTCCTTATCCATTCGCAACACCTCCCCATAACCCGACAGCACTTTCCATGCCACCACAGAAGGCATAACATCTGTCCATTTACTTCCTCCGGCTTCACTATCCAAGGCTTCCAGGGGAAGCAGCGATTTACCCACACTTCACTCAATCTTGTCTACTGTATTCACTGCTCACAATATTGTCTCGCTCTGCATCGGGGAGACGAAACACAGACTGACCAACCACTTGGCTGAACACCTATATTCTGTACATAAAAATGGCCCCAGGTTTCCAATTGCCGATCACTTGAGCACCCCATCATGATCCCTGGTCAAAATCTCTGTCTCAGGCTTGCTGCAGTGCTCCAGTGAGTGCAAGGTAGAAGACAAAAATCTCATGTTTGCTTTGCAGAACACCTCCGCTCGGTTCACAATCAACAACAGCACCTTCCAGTCACCAACCATTTTAACTCCTTTAACTCCCCCTCCCATTCCTTAGACGGCATGTCCATCATGGGCCTCCTGCAGTGCCACAATGATGCCACCCGAAGGGGGCAGGAACAGCAACTCATATTCCGCTTGGGAACCCTGCAGCCCAATGGTATCAATGTGAACTTCACCAGTTTCAAAATCTCCCCTTCCCCTACTGCATCCCTAAACCAGCCCAGTTCGTCCCCTCCCCCCACTGCACCACACAACCAGCCCAGCTCTCCACCCCCCCACCCCACCCACTGCATCCCAAAACCAGTCCAACCTGTCTCTGCCTCCCCAACCGGTTCTTCCTCTCACCCATCCCTTCCTCCCACCCCAAGCCGCACCCCCATCTACCTACTAACCTCATCCCACCTCCTTGACCTGTCCGTCTTCCCTGGACTGACCTATCCCCTCCCTACCTCCCCACCTATACTCTCTCCACCGATCTTCTTTACTCTCCATCTTCGGTCCGCCTCCCCCTCTCTCCCTATTTATTCCAGTTCCCTCTCCCCATCCCCCTCTCTGATGAAGGGTCTAGGCCCGAAACGTCAGCTTTTGTGCTCCTGAGATGCTGCTTGTCCTGCTGTGTTCATCCAGCCTCACATTTTATTATCTTGGAATTCTCCAGCATCTGCAGTTCCCATTATCTCTGATACTATTTATAACACACCACACTGACTGTAACTCCAAGCTGTGTGTTTCTTCAACAAAATATCTGCAAATAAACAAACATCCTGGATGAAGACTTATTATCTGACACTCCACTCACACCAGTTGTATGATCTTTTGATCTGTCTGCTTATAAATTGTGTGCCTGTGTGTTTTCCTCTCTGACCACACATGATGAAGGGACTGCACTTCAAAAGCTTGTATGATTTCAAATAAACCTGTCAGATTATAACCTGATGCTATGTGGCTTCTGACTTTGTCCATCCTCGTCCAACACCAGCACCTCCACATTATAAGTGTTTGAAACCAAGTCAGTGCAACAGGTATATGTCGAACATTTGACTTCAGAAGGATGCCTCGTGCTGAAAAGTTTATTAATAACAAAGGATTTCTCCATTATGCCATCTATCATAACATGCTGCGCCTCACAGTCATAATGAAAGGATGCCCACTTTAATTTAGCAGCGCCAAGAACAGTTATGGACATTTTTAGCATGGGAGAAGGCCATTCAACCTATTTTATCTGTACCAGCTCTCTCCCAGAGCAACAAAATTAATCCTTTTCTCGAATTCATTCCACATATTTCACAGGATTGAAATATATAGGTACATAGTTAAGAGATTTTAACATCGAGTGAGCAGTTCTCGCACTTCACCTTGTCACTAACAATTGAAAACGTGACTTAGAAAGAGTGGGTCTTTATTTTGTTCTGTTGTGATGAAGAAGATGCAAGTCCAAGTGCTGGAACTGGCCTCTTGAACTTAGAAACATTTAAATGTGTATAAAATGAATTCTGTGCGCATCTATTAAAAGCAGTTTTATGGAAGGAAAAGGTACCAAAGAAGATTTGGTGTATTGTACTTGATGCTATTATACTCCAACCTGTGAAAACAGAACTCTACGACTGTGAGTGTTGAGATCTGAGAGGGTGCTATCTTGTTTGAATTTACATTGCTAAGTCTAGGCCTATTTTCCCAACAGCAAAATTGGTAATGCAGAAAGAAATGGATGTTTCTCGCATTTGTTGGCTGTAAGTGTCTGTTTAAAGTTTGAGTACAGTTTCCTCATACAGGTGCTTAACCTGCTTTTACAGTTTGAACATTTGTTGTGCCAATGAAAATTGTTTGAATGGTTTCACCTCCAGTTTTCTTCTTTATACATATTTGGTATTTTTTCAGGGTAAGGACTGCCTGCAAAATCTGAGATTGGGCTTTGAAAGACATCAACCTTTGCTTGCGAGAGATAATGGTAACTGCAGATGCTAGAGAATGCGAGATAACAATGTGTGGAGCTGGATGAACACAGCAGGCCAAGCAGCATCTCAGGAGCACAAAAGCTGACATTTCGGGCCTCGACCCTTCATGCGAGAGAACGTAACGTAAGAAAGAAGAACAGGACTAAGTAGTATTATCCTTCAAAGCCTTGTTGAGTTGATTTGTCCTGTTTTGTTCCTTACTTTTACATTTATTAAATCCACTTTTTTAAAAGCATTCTTTCACAGGATGAGGGCACTGCTGGCAAGGCTAACATTCATTTCCCATCCAGGAATGGCTTGGTAGGCCATTTTGGAAGTCAGTAGAGAGTCAGCCATGTTCCTGTGAATTTGAAGTCAGATACCAGAATTGTGAAGGGATGCAGATTCCCTTCCCTAAAGAATAGATTAGTGAATTCAGTTTTCTGTTACAATAATTTATGATCGTTTCATCGTCACTGTTACTTTTAACTCGAGATCTTTATGAATTAAATGTCATTTCCAGCAGATGCTTTTGTATATTATATTTAATATTAGGATTTTAGTTTTAACTTAATTTCTTATTAACATTTAATCATTAATTTCAGGATGTTTCTCAGATTTTATACGCTTCCTCTCCATTAGGTTTTTAAAGAAGAAATTGCCCCAGTCAAACAAGAAGTCAAAATATTAAATGATCTGGCCAGTCAATTATCTCCGCTTGATGTCTCTTTCTCTCCAAAGATTTCTCACCAGCTTGATGACCTAAATATGAGGTTGAAATTTATACAGGTAACAGTGAAAACATTTTCTAAACTAGCCAATCTGTTGAAGAAAGCATGTCCAGATAATTTGGCTTCAAATATATGAGCAAGATAAAGAACCGTTTCAATTGAAGCAAGCAATTAATATTTTATTATCATAGTTTATGAAGTTATCCAATTTTATAATATTACGTTTTCAAAAATACAATGTTCTTGTCTGTAGTCTGCACTTTAGAATGTAATCGCAAAACAAAATCCAAATAGTGAGACATGTGAGCATCCGAACTACAGTCTGAAATGGTTCAGGACTGGAACAATTTGAATATATTCAGGATGAAGCTGCAGGTGGCAGATATTTTTCCCGATCCATCCAAAAGAATTTGGAATTGGACCATTGTGCTCACTGCTGTACACTTCAGTATTATGTATTGTTTCATATTTTAAGTCCCTGAGAAAGACATACTTTAATGAATTGCAACAAAGATATACTTGATGCATTGAAGGGAAGAATGACATAAAGTTGTATGAACTGCATGTATTTCTTTCAATTGAGCAGATTTTGATTGATGTCAGCAAAGTAGTAGATGAAAGTTTTCTTTATCCCATAAAGCCGCATGAAATGTTTTATTGAGCAAATTATTTCAGTCTTGTTCTGTGTCAGCAGCACGCTTGGCCATATAGCGCAATAAAACTCCTTATCGGTTCTAGCAAGCAGACAAAAACATAAAAAGCACCAGGATCTGGATGTTCTACCTCTTGACCCTACCTCACCATCCGATAAGACATGGCTGACCTGCCCGGGACTCAACTCCTCTTCCATACCGGCTTCTCAGAGCGCTCAACTTCTCTATTTCAAAAATCTTATCTACCACCTTCTTTAAATACTTCCAGTGATCTACCTTTCACAATTCTCTTGTATTCTAAACAATCGCTACCTGCTGAAAGAAGAAATTCCTTTGCATCTCAGGTTTCAATAAATGTTCCCTTCTTCTGTAACTATGTTGCTGAGTTTGAGATTTCCACAATAATGGAAACATTGTCTTCACATCTAGCCTGTCAAAAAATTTTGTGTTTCAGTAAGATCACCCCTCATTCTTCTAAACTTGAATGAATAAAGACCTTCTGTGCAACCATTCTTGATAAATCATGATCCGATGAATCGGCCCAGTGAGTCTCTTTTGAACTGCTTCCTATGGCTGTGTATCCTTTCTTGTATTTCTCCAAGTGTGACCTCCTCAATAGCCTGATCAGTTGCAAAAAAACTTGCCCATTTTTAAACTGAAACCTCCTTACAATAAAGGCCAAAATTCCATTTGCCTTCTAAATTACTTGCATCACCATCGTCATGGCTCACATCAACTCCAACCTACCAAAGTGCTTTGATCCTTTGCAATTCACCTACCACTGCAACAGGTCTCCAGCTGATACCGTCTCCCTGGCCTGACAGTCATCCCTGGAATGTCTGGATAACAAGGATACCTACATCAGGCTGTTACTTATTGATCAGACCACCACCTTCCACACTGTAATTCCAAACAAACTCCTCTCTGAACTCTGAGACCTCGGCCTCAGCATCCCTCTCTGTAACAGGATTCTCGACTTCCTGACCCAGAGACCACAATCAGTAAGGATAGGTGACAACACTTGCTCCACCGTAAACCTCAACACCGGTGCCCAGCAAAGCTGCCCCTACTCTATACTCCTTATGCAATCATGACTGTGTGGCCCCAACTCCATTTACAAGTTTGCTGATGACGCTTCCATTGTAGGTCGGACCTCAAACAACAATAAGTCAGATTACAGGAAAAGCAATTGAGTGCTTGCTGGCATGATGGAAAGATAACAATCTGTCCATCAGCATAAGCAAAATGGAGGAGCTGGTCATTGATTTCAGGAAGCTTCTGTCTGCAGCAATGGTGCTGAGGTGGAGATGGTTGATAGTGTGAAGTTCCTGGGAATGTTGCTCACCAACAATCTGTCCTGGTCAACCCATGTCGACATGATGGTCAAGGAGGCTAAGAAAATTCAGCATGTCCATGAGGACCCTACCTGTTTTTGGAGATGCATCCTATCTGGATGCATCACTGTGTGGTATGGCAGTTGCTGTTCCCAAGACTGCAAGAAGCTGAAGAGAATCATGAGCACAGCCCAATCCGTCACGCAAACTAGCCTTCCCTCCATTGACTCCATCTACACTTCCCACTGCCTTGAGAAAGCAACCAACATAATCAAAATACCCCCTCACTCTGATTATACTCTCTTCTGTCGGGCAGAGGATATCAGATTGAAAAAGCGTACAAATAGATTTAAGAACAGCCTCTTTCCTGTTGTGACTTTTGAACGGACCTCTCAAGTGTTAATTCTGATCTCTCTCTCTCAGCCTCTTCTCTGTGGCTGTAACACTATTCTGCACTTTGTACGGTGTGATTTGCCTACACAGCATGCAAATCAACACTTTTCACAGTATCTCAGTACATGTGACAGCAACAAAACAATCATTCACCTGCACGCTAGTATGTGTTTCATGGACGAGAGCATCCAAGTCCCCTACCCTGCATTTTTTTTTAGAGTCTCCCTCTATTTAAGTAAGAGTCTATCTTTTGATTCTTCCTACCAAAGTGTACTTTCCTACATTAAACTCTCTCTACCAACTTTTTTCCGACTTGCTCGACCTGTCTATCCCCTTGCAGATTCTTTCTGTCCTCATGACAACATTCCCTTACTCTATTTTTGTAGCATCAGCAAATTTGGATGAATTTATGCCTTGTCCCCTCCTCTAAGTTATGAATATAGAGAGTAAATAATTCTCGTCCTTGGACTGATCCCTGTGGCACTCCACTAGTTATGGCTTTCCGGCCTGATAAAGATGGTGGTTAGAAAATAACTGGCTGAACCACTGAAATGAAAAATGTGAAAAAATATGCGTTTTCATTGTTTGTGAAATAGTTAAATCAGAGTGTAGATAATAAAATGTAAATATTACAGTAGTTCTTCATAGTTTATCATTGAGGTTTATGAGAATTCTGAATATAGTTCCTGATTTATGATAACATCAGTTTTCATGCATCTTTGTCTGAGAATTCAGATTTGTTTTGTCAAAAATTGTGCTGTGCCACACATGATATTTGCTAAATCTGTCCTGTCCCAGCAGTTCAACTCGTTCAGTTTTGAGATAACTTTTGTAAGGACCCCACAGTTGAGCTACCTTGCGTTGATAGCTCACTACACACTTCTTGCATTGAAACAAATGCACCTCAGACCACCTGTCCGTCAGCGTTCATCATCTGCTCTGTGTCTACTCTTCCTCTTGGTCACACTGACTTCATTATCTAGTTCCTTACAGGCTGTAGTTATTATCTTGTTACTGCCCACTAACCTGTGCATTTGGCTCCCATCCCCCTACCACATTACGAGGTCTTACGAGGAAAGGCTGAGGGACTTGAGGCTGTTTTCATTAGAGAGAAGAAGGCTGAGAGGTGACTTAATTGAAACATATAAAATAATCAGAGGGTTAGATAGGGTGGATCGGGAGAGCCTTTTTTCTGGATGGTGACGGCGAGCGCGACGGGGCATAGCTTTAAATTGAGGGGTGAAAGATACAGGACAGATGTCAGAGGTAGTTTCTCGACTCGGAGAGTAGTAAGGGAATGGAACGCTTTGCCTGCAATGGTAGTAGATTTGCCAACTTTAGGTACATTCAAGTCGTCGTTGGATAAGCATATGGACGTACATGGAATAGTGTTGGTTAGATGGGCTTGAGATCGGTATGACAGGTCGACACAACATCGAGGGCCCAAGGGCCTGTACTGTGCTGTAATAGAACATAGAACATAGAACAGTACAGCACAGAACAGGCCCTTCAGCCCACAATGTTGTGCCGACCATTGATCCTCATGTATGCACCCTCAAATTTCTGTGACCATATGCATGTCCAGCAGTCTCTTAAATGACCCCAATGACCTTGCTTCCACAACTGCTGCTGGCAACGCATTCCATGCTCTCACAACTCTCTGCGTAAAGAACCTGCCTCTGACATCCCCTCTATACTTTCCACCAACCAGCTTAAAACTATGACCCCTCGTGCTAGCCATTTCTGCCCTGGGAAATAGTCTCTGGCTATCAACTCTATCCATGCCTCTCATTATCTTGTATACCTCAATTAGGTCACCTCTCCTCCTCCTTTTCTCCAATGAAAAGAGACCGAGCTCAGTCAACCTCTCTTCATAAGATAAGCCCTCCAGTCCAGGCAGCATCCTGGTAAACCTCCTCTGAACCCTCTCCAAAGCATCCACATCTTTCCTATAATAGGGCGCCCAGTACTGGACGCAGTATTCCAAGTGCGGTCTAACCAAAGTTTTATAGAGCTGCAACAAGATCTCACGACTCTTAAACTCAATCCCCCTGTTAATGAAAGCCAAAACACCATATGCTTTCTTAACAACCCTGTCCACTTGGGTGGCCATTTTAAGGGATCTATGTATCTGCACACCAAGATCCCTCTGTTCCTCCACGCTGCCAAGAATCCTATCCTTAATCCTGTACTCAGCTTTCAAATTCGACCTTCCAAAATGCATCACGTCGCATTTATCCAGGTTGAACTCCATCTGCCACCTCTCAGCCCATCTCTGCATCCTGTCAATGTCCCGCTGCAGCCTACAACAGCCCTCTACACTGTCAACGACACCTCCGACCTTTGTGTCGTCTGCAAACTTGCTGACCCATCCTTCAATTCCCTCGTCCAAGTCATTAATAAAAATTACAAACAGTAGAGGCCCAAGGACAGAGCCCTGTGGAACCCCACTCACCACTGACTTCCAGGCAGAATATTTTCCTTCTACTACCACTCGCTGTCTTCTGTTGGCCAGCCAATTCTGTATCCAAGCAGCTAAGTTCCCCTGTATCCCATTCCTCCTGACCTTCTGAATGAGCCTTCCATGGGGAACCTTATCAAATGCCTTACTGAAGTCCATATACACCACATCCACAGCTCGACCCTCATCAACCTTTCTAGTCACATCCTCAAAAAACTCGATAAGGTTTGTAAGGCATGACCTACCCCTCACAAAGCCGTGTTGACTGTATTTGATCAAGCCATGCTCTTCCAGATGGTCATAAATCTTATCCCTCAGAATCCTTTCTAACACCTTGCAGACGACAGACGTGAGACTTACCGGTCTATAATTGCCGGGGATTTCCCTATTTCCTTACTTGAAGAGAGGAATTACATTTGCCTCTCTCCAGTCCTCAGGTACGACTCCAGTGGAGAGCGAGGATGCAAAGATCTTCGCAAGTGGCAAAGCAATTGCATTTCTCGCTTCCCAAAGCAGCCGAGGACAAATCTGATCCGGGCCTGGCGACTTGTCAATCTTAATGTTTGACAAAATTTTCAGCACATCAGCTTCCTCTATCTCTATCCATTCCAGCATGCACACCTGCTCTTCAAAGGTTTCATTCACTACAAAGTTGGTTTCTTTCGTAAAGACAGAAGCAAAAAACTCATTTAGGGCTTCCCCTACCTCCTCAGGCTCCACACACAAGTTCCCTATGCTATCCCTGATCGGCCCTACTCTTTCTTTGACCATTCTCTTATTCCTCACGTAAGTGTAAAATGCCTTTGTGTTTTCCCGGATTCCTTCTGCCAAGCCTTTCTCGTGCCCCCTCCTGGCTCTCCTCAGACCATTTTTGTGCTCCTTCCTTGCCTGCATGTAATCCTCTCTAGCTGAACTTGACCCTAGCTTCCTCCACCTTATGTAAGCTACCTTCTTCCTTTTCACTAGAAGCTCCACCGCTCTCGTCATCCAAGGTTCCTTAATCTTACCCCTTCTTGCCTGTCTCAGAGGGACATATTTACTCATCACTCCCAACAACTGTTCCTTAAACCATCTCCACATGTCTATAGTTCCCTTACCATGGAACAACTGCTCCCAGTCCATGCTTCCTAGCTCATGTCTAATCGCATCATAGTTTCCTCTTCCCCAATTAAATATCCTCCCATTCTGCCTAATCCTCTCCTTCTCCATAGCTATGTAAAATGTGAGGCAGTTATGGTCACTATCACCAAAATGCTCTCCCAATGTTCTGTGTTCTGTGTTTTATTTATTGTTGAATAGCAGCAGGAGGTGAGGAGGCAGAGACTGCAACCCTGAGGTCACGGAGGGAAGGAAAAGAGGCTCTTACTTGGAGATTGAGAAGCAGGAGAGGGCACAACCCAGAGGTTTGGGAGTGGAGAGAGGCTGCAAGTTGGAGGTCAAGGTGAGGAGAGGCACCAGTTGATGTTGTAGATTAAATGTAATACAGAAAATTGTGAAGTTTGGTTCGAAAAACAGTACATAAAACAGAAGGAACCATTCTAAATGGGTGCAGAAGCAGATCGGTTTTGCTGTTCTGTGCATAAACCATTCAGTTAAACCACAGCTAGTCTGAGCTTCAACTCTGTTTACCTGCTGAAAAGGCATGTCGACTGAAAACATTAGCTTGCTTTCTCTCCATGGCTGCTGCCTGACCTACTGTGGTCTCCGGCATTTTTTGTCGTCAGTCTGTTTACCTCCCTTTCTTCTATATCCTTTCATAGCCTTAGCTATCAAAAATAATTTCAGTCACACTCATTCTTATTGATCCAGCACCCACATTCTTTTATGAGAGAGTATTTGAGATCTTGACTGTTGTTTGTATTAAGATAAAAGTGCTTCCTGATTTCAGTTCTGAATGGCTTGCCATTGAATCTCATATATTAATAGATAATACTTCTGATAAGAAATGTTTTCAGAGTGTTATAGTGGAAGCTTCTATGTTCTGTGCATCCTCTATCTAGCCACCAGACTCAGAGTACCTGTTGGGACCATCCAAAAATGACTGAACATTTTCACTCATTAGGTAAGTAGATTGATAATAGGACTCTGGTTCTGTGCCACTGTCAGATCATTGCGACTCCAAAAGGTACCAAAGTAAATTCTGGATTCTAGGCAAATATACCTATGTGTTTAAATCTATTTAGGTGCATTCATGTAGGCTAAAAATACTTGAAATAATGTATAATTAGGAGTGACAGACAACATCTGTGACATTAAATGAAAAACAAGAACAAAGAACTTTGGTTCATATTTCAGCTTCGACAGGCACTAAACAACTAAAAGCACTGTATAACCAATGAAGTAAGTTTTTGAAGTATGTTTGTAATGTCGGAAACACAGCAACAAATATATGCGCAGAAGGCTTTCACAAACAGAACTGTAAAAATGACCACTTACTTTGTGATATTGATTGAATGCTAAGTGTTGGCCAGAATGTAGATCCACTGAACTGAATACAGGTGGTTTGTGGGTAAGAAAGTCTTAACCCTTTGGACAAACCTAATTTTATTTGTAATTTATTAGCAATAACTGAATTGTGCAGTTTAAGTTCAGAAGTTCCCAATTTTAAGTGGAGTTTTAACAAATTCACCTTTGAAGAGCGTTTGGGCTTGATTAACCCAAGTCTCAACTGAGTTAACTCAGCCTTTTGTGTTAGGGATGTATAAATTATCCTTCTTAGGGGAGGCGATGGCCTCATGGTATTGTCACTGGACTGTTCATCCAGAGAGACAAATCATGTTCTGGGGACCTGGATTCAAATCCCGCTGTGGCAGATGGTGGAATTTGAATTCAATAAATATCCGGAATTCACAATCTGATGATGACCATGAATCTGTTGTTGCTTGTTGGAAAAGCTCATCAGGTTCACGAATGCCTTTTAGGGAAGGAAACTGTCATCCTTACCTGGCCTGGTCTGCATGTGACTCCAGACCCACAGCAATGTGGTTGACTTTTAACTGCCCTCTGGGTAATCAGGGCTGGGCAATAAATGCTGCCTTGCCAGTGACGCCCTCGACGAGATTGAATCAAGAAAAAAAATTACGATTGCCTTTTCTAACTTCTCAGCCTTCAGTAATTGATTCTCCCAGTGCTAGAGAAGAAGTGGTGACTGTGGCTTATTCTATTCCCAAGGTTTAACATGATGCAACTGATGGTAAAGTTAATAAGCTTTATGAAAACATAAGTAAATATATATAATTAAATAAAAATAGCAAAGTCATTAATTAGAACTCGGCTACAACATGTAAGAGCTCCTGTGTTCCAGTATGGTCTGGTGCAAGCATGTTTGCTGTAAGCACTTAATGTTTGAGTAGCTTGTGTTTATGAGCTGGAGGCTGATCTAGGGATGCTGGGACACATCAGGAGGGGAGCAAGTTACCTGGATTCTTTGCACCAAGAGGCAGTCACAGCCCTTAAGTTTGTGTTTGTCTGATTTGGTCAGTCTTCAGGCGCAGGAGAGGTCGATGGTGGAGGTTCATTACGCTAATACTGGGGAAAGTAGGACTGTCCTGTGGTGAGTTATGGATTCAACTGGGCCTGTGTTCATGAGAGTTTAAAAAGATGAGGGGGGGATCTGATTGAAATATAGAAAGTTGGAACTGAGCCAGATGAACTCAATGCAGGGAAGCTATTTTCCCTGTTTGTGGTGCTGGGACCAGGGGTCACAGTCTCAGAATTTGGGGTAGATCAGTTAGGACTAGGATGAGGACAACATCTCGTCATTCAAGCAGAGTGAATCTGTGAAATTTTCAACCACAGAAGACCATGGGGGCCATCACTGAATGTATTCAAGAACAAGACAAGGTGGCTCGGTGGCTCACCACTGCTGCCTCACAGTGCCAGTGACCTGTTTTGATTCCACCCTTGGGTAACTATCCATGTGGAGTTTGTACATTCTCCCTGTGTCAGTGTGGGCTTCCACCAGGTGCTCCGGTTTCTTCCCACAGTCCAAAAATATGCAGGCCAAGTGGATAAGGCATGGTAAATGCATAGTTATGGAGCAAGGATGGAGGGGCCAGTCTTGGACACGATGCACTTCGAAGGGTCAGTGTCGACTTAATCAGCTGAAAACATTTTGCATTGTAGGGATTCTTTGATTTTGTGATAGATTTTTAGATGTTAAAAGATTCAATAAGTATACAGGAAAGTGGGAATATGATATCGAGATGTAAGATCGGCCATGATCTTATTGAATGGTGGACTTGGCTTGAAGGGCTGATTGGCTTATTCCTGCTTCTAGTTTCCATGTTCTTCTGTGACTGAATGAGGCTGATAGCGGAACTAGAATGCATGAGCTTTAGGGTGGATGTGCAAATTGACTATCGCACTGTGGTAAAAAACACACTTTCAAAGGGGCTTGATAAACGCAACGTAGTATAATCAGTGGGATTGACACTATTCTGTGCAGCAAAGAGTGAGAGTCTGTAACTGTGGAAGCCATTGCCACAGAAGACTGCGAAGGCTAAGTCATTGAGTGTATTTAAGACAGAGATAAATAGGTTTGTGGACTAGTAAGTGCATCAAGGGTTACGGGGAGAAGGCAGGAGAATGGGGTTCAGAAGTATGTCAGCCGTGCTTGAATGACAGAGCAGACTCAGTGTGCAGACTGGCCTAATTCTGCTCATATATCTTAGGGTCTTATTTGCTCAGACGGGAAAAGACCTTGCGGTGGGAGGTGGAGAATCCAGACATTGTAGGCAGGACAAAAAAGGAGTTTGTGAATAGTTGTAATGAGGAATTTGGCACCATGAAGCAGAGCCTTCAATGTCATAATCTCTGGATGCATAATGTGTTGGGCAGAAAGGCTTATTTCCATGCAGTGTGCCACCAAGATTCTAACTCCAGACAAACATATCCATCTTCTTTGCGCTCAATCTGACTCCTACGAGCAGGGAGCTTTCCCCCCATTCCCGTTAAAACCAGTTTTGCTCAGTTCCCTGGATGCCACATTTGGTCAAATGTGGCCTTGATGTCAAGAACAATCACTGTCGCCCTCACTCCCTCACCTCTTTTTTGTCCATTTTTGAACCAGGGCATCAATGAGGCCAGGAGCTGGGTGGCCCTGGTAGAAACCCAACTGAGTGTTAGTGAGTAGGTGATGCCTTTATTTTCACCTACTGTAGTCCCAATCATGCAACTCTGTCAATTGCTGCCCCTGCCAAGCGCTGGAAGCCTCCCCAGCGTTATCCAGACAGCAGAAAATTTGTTTCAGGAAGACGAGGACCTGCCCTGTCAAATTTCATGTGGATGTGCTGTTGCACATGCACAGAGCGTGATAAAAGGGAGTCAGCATGGCTTTGTGATGGGCGGGTCATGCCTTACAAATCTGATTGAGTTCTTTGAGGAGGCCATGAGACAGGTTGACGAGGGGCGAGCAGTGGATGTGGTGTACATGGACATCAGCAAAGCATTTGATCAGGTTCCCCACGGCAGGCATTTTCATAAAGTCAGGAGGTATGGAAATCAGGGTGACTTGGCTGTCTGGATTCAGAATTGGTTGGCTGACAGGAGGCAGAGAGTGGTTGTAGATGGTAAACATTCTGCCTGGAGGTCAGTGCTCAGTGGTGACCCGCTGGGCTCTGTTCTTGGGCCTCTGCTCTTTGTAGTTTTTATGAATGACTTGGACGAGGAGGTTGAGGGGTGGGTTAGTATGTTTGCTGCTGACACAAAGGTTGGAGGTGCCGTTGATAGTATTGAGGGCTATTGCAGGCTTCAGCGAGACATTGACAGTATGCAGAGGTGGGCTGAGAAATGGCAGATGGAGTTCAACCTGGATAAATGCGAGGTGATGCATTTTGGAAGGTCGAATTTAGATGCTGAATCTAGGATTAAAGGCAGATGCTCGGCAGTGTATAGGAACAGCGGAATCTTGGTGTTCAAGTGCATAGCTCCCTCAAAGTTGCCACACAAGTGGATAAGGGTGTTAAGAAATCAGATGGTGTTTTGGCTTTCATTAACAGGGGGATCGAGTTTAAGTGCCGCGAGGTTATGCTGCAGCTCTACAAAACCCTGGTGAGACCACACTGGAATATTGTGTCCAGTTCCGGTTGCCCTATTATAGGAAAGATGTGGAGGCTTTGGAGAGGGTGCAAAGGAGGTTTACCAGGTTGAGAAGGTTGACTGAGCTTGGACTTTGCTCTCTGGAGAGAAGGAGGAAGAGAGGTGACCTGCTCAAGGTGTACAAGGTAATGAGAGGAATGGATAGAGTCGATAGCCAGAGACTTTTCCCCAGGGCAGGATTGACTGCCGCGAGGCATAGTTTTAAGGTGTTAGGAAGAAGGTATAGAGGAGATGTCAGAGGGAGGTTCTTCACCCAGAGAGTTGTGAGTGCATGGAATACTTTGCCAGTGGTAATGGTGGAAGCAGAGCCATTAGTGACATTTAAGCAACTGCTGGACATGCACATGAACAGCAGTGAATTGAGGTGAATGTAAATTAGGTTAGGTTATTTTTGGATTGGGATTATTCCACGGCACAACATGGTGGGCCGAAGGGCCTGTACTGTGCTATACTTTTCTATGTTCTATGTTGTGTGTAAGAGTCAGAAGCCCAGTTGTTAGTGGCTTGGCTCTTTAGCTCAGTAGCTACCCCTTAATTTTTTGATGGCCAAAAGTGGCTGGCAAAGCAGACTTGCAACTTGAAAGCATTATGACATTGGCCAGGATGTGAAGCATTGACCTACATGGTTTTTTGCAGATGTCTATTACTGCATCCATGTCTGTGAATGATTTGCGTAGCAGCCTTGAAGTTTTCACAGAGTCCTTCAGAACTTAGATGTGGACCTTGGCAACTTTAAAGAAGTCTAAAAAATATCAACACACATACATTTTGGCAATGACTGGTATGAACATCGATAGAGAGTGGATAGCCAGAGACTTTTTCCGAGGGTGAAGGTAGCTCTTATGAGGAGGCATAGTTTAAAAGTAAGTGGAGGTAGATATCGGGTAAACGTGAGAAGTAGGTTCTTTACTCAGAGAGTGGCAGAAGCGTGGAATGCATTGCCAGAGAGGGGAGTGGAGTCAGCTTCATTAGGAGCATTTAAGCAGCTATTAGACAGGCATATGGATGATAGTATAAGGTAAGGGTGGAGGTTAGCTCGACGTTAGGTTGAGGGTAAAAGCTCAGCACAACACTGTGTGCTGAAGGGCCAGTCCTGTGCTGTACTGTTGTATGTTTGTATGCTCTATGAATCCATCAGTAATTAATCTGCAAGTAGCTGACAGTGTCTTTAAATAACTCTGGCAGAGGGGTTATTCATGTTCCTGGTGATCATACGTTCAGCAATGTGTCATTGAGGGACTTGAAGCATTGAGCTCTGATATCACAGTATTGGCAATATCTTGCCTCCTCGACATCCTTTCATCAGGTATTTGCTGCATGCAACATAGAATTGTCAGAATAGCATCCATGGCAACTTGCATTTGATGTGTGCTCATGAGTCATATATACCATTTCAGATCTCAAAACCCTTTGTGGCCCTGAAAAACCAGGCGGCGAGATTGCAGACTTTACACCAAGCATGATTATCTGAATCTTTTCTCTCCTACTATAAAGCTGACAGTGAGACTTCCGTGAGTTCCACTGTATTCACCAGATGCTGTTTGCCAGTTATGACATGAATTTCATGTAGCTTTTGACCACCTACATGAGGAATGGGTAACAAATGCTGGTCCTGTCAGTGATGTTCCCATCCTTGAAAATATGTGGAAATAAATTGAACCTAGTAGTTATCATTTCCTTTTACTGTGCCTTGTATTCTTCAGCAGATATTTATCCCCCTGTATTCATTGCAGAGTAGTTGAGAATGTGTTCCAATTGAAATGGTTTGTACTAACAGTTAGGAAAAATGTATCTAAAGATTTTTTTGAATGCAGGTGATTTAAACACCGTGCGTTTTTCTGCCTATCGGCCAGCAATGAAGATCCGCCGACTCCAGAAAGCGCTCTGTTGTGAGTACATTCACACATTGCAGAATTTGTAATCTCGTGCTGTGTTTTGTTGTGAGCTTCCTTGCTTGCCTGTTGTCAGATGTCATTGATTACAATTAGCTTGGTTTTGCAGTTGTTGAGACATCAGTTCGGCATGACCTTACAACCTTCCACTCAAAGGACGTTTGTCTATAAAGTTGCTGAAAATGCAATCTGATAAGGGCAGCCAGGCATCTTAGACTAGAGTGAATGAGGAAAGCAACAGGATGTCTTCTTAACGATTGGGAAACAACCACATGAAGGACTGAGGAGGACAGTGAATTAAAAGAGGAATGGTTTGTTTCAAATCAGGTATAGCAAAAGAAATTAAGAGAACGTGAGGAAAGTTGAAATTGAAAAGGCAAGTAATGGTTTATGTTCATTGGAAACCATCAACAACAAAAGTACAATGAAGAAAGTATTTGAGAAAATACAGAAGATTTCTTCAAATGAAAGGGAGACACTGTCTTCATGATGCTAATAGCACGGAGTGCAACTTTGGCGTTTAACCACATCATCCCTTGGCCTGAAGTCACTGTACTATTTACCCATTTTATAACAGAAAAATACTTTAATGATGAGTGTCATGGAGAATTTCAGCCCAGAATATAACCATATTCTGAGCAATTGCCACAACAGCTTCTCTGACATGACTTTATAAAACATCCCAAAGCATGTCATAGGAGCTTTATAGAGTAAAATTTGATACTGAGTACTGAAAGAGATCCGAAGGTAGATGATTAAAACCACATCAGAGGTAGATTTTAAGGACTGTTTTGAAGGAGGAAAGAACGATGCAGAGGTTCAGCAAGGTAATTCTATAAAGCTTAGGCTCCAAGAAGTTGAATGTAAAGCTGTCGATGATGGAACAGCACAAATTGTGTTGAGAGGCTGGAATTAAAGGCGTAAATGTGCCTCGAGGGGCTATGAGCTGGACATTGTCAGGGGATGTGCATGCGTGTTGCCAGGTCAGGGAGGGATTTGAAAGCCAGGACAGCAATGTGAAAACCAAGGCACTGCTTAACTGTGAGCCATTGTAGATCAGAGTGTGCAGAGAAAGATGGGTGAATGGAACTTGGTGCGTGTTAAGACAGAGTCAATGGACTTTTAAATGATGCCATGTTAAAGAAAAGGAGAACTTGGGAGGCCAACTTGATATTCATCAGAATGGTCATGTTCAGAGTTAATCAATGCGGTCGGGTTTCAAAACTAACGGACTTACCTGGGGCCAAATGTTGTGGATGTGAAAATAAGTAGACTTTGTGACATCAGGCCTATGTGGCCGGAATTTAAACTCTGGGTCAAAATAACAAAGGGTACAACGAAAACCAGTAGCTAGCAAGCAGACGTCCTTTCAAGGACCAAAGATAATGGCTTCGTTCTGTACCAGATTTAATAGATGGAAACTGTCCGGTTCTGTAGAGACAGTGGAAGAAATGAATGAGGGGGTGGTGAGATAGACCTGGGCATTGCCACCATGTCTGTGGAAAGTGCAGTGCATTCACATGATATTGCTCTGGGGCAGTGTTCAGATGAGAAAAGGAGAGGGATTTTACTGATTTTGGCCAGACCTCGGTGATTCACACCCACGGCCATGCTGTCAAAGATTTGTGGAAGCCAGAAAAACTGAACTTGACTGTTTGCAGTAAATGTACAGCATTTCAGATGTCACTTGATCCTGCAGATTGACTCCCTAGAATCTGCTTGTCAAATGATTTATATGGCTAAAAGGTTCAAGTATGAGTTTGCGCTGTGGAACTCATCTCGCACCGAAACTGGCCAGTTGTTATATCAAGATTTGGAGAAAGTATTAGTTTTTTGAAGAATGTTCTGATACAGAGAGAGACTAATAGTTTCTTGAGAAATCGTGGGACATTGGCCAGGAAGTTAAACAGCAGTGGGGGGAAAAACAAACTTGACCTGAATCCTATGTTAAGTATATAATGGATTGGTTCGAGAGTGAGGATATCAAAAAATATTCTCATTTTTAAGATGAGACACTCGGGACAATTTGGGTAGGATGCGCTTCTTGAAGGGACCAGAAAGGTACAGAATTATCCATTGGATGTGAAAAATTTGAAATGAAGACAAAACTTTTTGAGGCTGGGGTGGGGAAGAAATGAAGGTCCGATTTTGCTCATTCAACCTCTCCCATGACAAAATGCACTTGTATAAGATTGGTGACTATAAGATTGTTGACGGCACTTTAATGAAGAAAAATCAACATGGACATTTGTTCTGCTGTATATATAACATTAACATTCAATCTCTTGGCAAGGATAATGTGACAGGGCATTTGAAAAGCCAAGTTATTGTAATTTGAATTAAGAGATCAGGCTGTAGAACCTGAGATCAATCTCAGAATAAAATGTAACAACAGCGATAGATGAGGAACCTCTTCACTCACAGAGAGGTGAACTTTGTAATTCTGTACTCCAGAAAATGTGGCGCCTCAGCCAAGAAGTTTGCTCAGAACGGGGATTGACATGCTGGGGTAGTCAGTGAACCACTATTAATGTCACAGGATTAGTAATCCGGAGGCCTGGGACAATGCTGTAGAGTATAGGCTTAAATTCCACTGTAACAGCTGATGGAATTTGAATTCAGTTCAATATAATTTTGGGGGTAGGTGGGAATGTGGAGCTGACATTGCAGTCAAGTCAGCCACGGCCTTCTTGAATGGTGAAGCAGGCTTGAGGGGGCCAGTTATCCAACACATGCTGAAATTGATATAATCATAAACAAAGCTGGTCTCAGTGATGGTTACACTGTCACTGTTAAACTATTCACCGTTATAAAAACTTGACTCATTCACTGATGTTCTTTAAGAAAGCAGCTCTGCCATTCTTATTTGATCTCACCTCCATATGACTCCAGATCCACAATAATGTGGTTGACACTTAACTGCACTCTGAAATATCAAACAATTTGGAGGAACTATGGATGGGCAGCAAATACTGTCCTTGCTATTCCTGCTCCTTGTTGCTCTGACCGTACATGCTCTAACATATTAACCAATTTCCTCTTTGAATCCGTTTGAGGAGCAGTGTATATTTTGTATTGCTTGGTGATTCTCCAAGTATCTGATGGGTTTTGCAGAGTTCCTTCTACCTTCTAAATGTGAGCTCCTTCCAGTGTTTAACCTTTTAAGGTAGGCAATCGTTCTCAAACCTTTTTGATTGAATGCCTACCTATTAATAGCAATCACTAACCTATCTATTATTAATTGCATATTCATAATACAAAGGGCTACATGTAAAGAAGTGTTCCAATCATCTTTTTAAAAAGCTCCTTCCTGACGCTTATTATGGAGATGAGATTAGATTCCCTACAGTGTGGAAACAGGCGCTTCAGCCTAAGAAGTCCACACCGGCCCTTGCAGCATCCCACCCAGACCCATCCCCCTATCACCGACACACCACCCTGAACACCATGGGAAATTTAGCATGCCCAATCCACCGAGTCAGCGCATCTTTGGACTGTGGAAGGAAACCGGAGCACCCGGAGGAAACCCACGCAGACACGGGGAGAATGTGCAAACTCCACACAGACAGTTACTTGAGGCTGGAATCGAACCCGGGTACTTGGTGCTGTGAGGCTGCAGTGCTAACCCGCTGAGCCACTGTGCTGCCCCGATGTGTGTATTTGCTTCTAACTGTGATATCTGTCAGTCGCTGGACTGGTGTTTGATACGGGCACTCATAATGTATATCCACTTGATCCAAATGCTCTTCTATTGTTAGCCTGATAAATCAAGAAAAGGGCTGGATCCTTTTGTATATTTTTCACATCACATATTCATGATTTACATATAGTTGAGAGTTTCAAACTGCAGTAATTAAACATTCATGACAGATAAAAGCATTCCAGAATTGTTTCGACTTGATGATAAATAGTGAATATCTGTTCTTGACTGCAGCTTTCCAGCCTATCAGTGCAGAAAGGCATTGCTTCGCAAGGTTGGATGAGGAATATTACTGTTCCAATTAGTTACATTTAATTTATCACCATTGAAGCTCGCGTTAGTTAGTATGCTTTTTTCCAATATATTTAATCTAAAGTTATGACAGATGATTTGGTTTGTAGATCTCCAATTACCTGTCTACTGTAGAACCCAGTTTTGAAACAATTGATATAAGGCACTTATTGTACTGTCACTGATGCTGTCATTATACTACCAGAGTATGGCTGTAATGCTGAATTACTTTAGCCTGCCTTCATGAAGCAGTGCAATCTTTCCTAGATAAGGATGAGGGGAAGGTCCACATAAAAGACTGATTGATTTATAAAATTGAGATTCATGGAATATATAGGTCACTATCAAATTTGGTTAAAAAAGATGGCTGAAGGACAGAAGCAGCAAGTTATGATAAATAGATTAGAAGATCGCTATTAGCAGTTTCCCAAGTATTAGGACACTGATTTTTGGAGATAGATACATGATTTGAATTTGGGAATATGGCATACAGAAGGCCCTTCAGCCAATCAAGTCTATGCAAACTTAACTGCACTAATCCCACTTTGCAGCACTTGGAGAATAACCTTTAATTTCATGTGCTCATCCCAGTACTTTTTTACAAGTTGTGAGCTCTCTTGTCTCAACGACCCTTCTGGGTAGTGCATTCCAGATTACCACCACCCTCTGGGTAAAAATATTTTTCCTCAAATCCCCTCTACATCTCCTGCCCTTGACCTCATAATTGTGTCTCCTTGTTATTGACCCTTCAACTAAGGATACAGCTGCTTGCTAACCTTGCCCCTCCTAATCTTCTGCACCTCAGTCACGTCCCTCCTCAGCCTTCTCTGCTCTAAAGACAACAAACTGAGCTTATCCAGCCAGTCTTCATAGCTGAAGTGCTCCGCCCCAGGCAATATCGGAGTGAATAATCTCTGCACCGTCTCCAATTCAATCACATCCTTCCAACAGTGTGGTGATGAGAACTGCATACAGTATTCCAACTTTGGCTTAACCAAAGTTCTATACAATTCCAACGTAACCTTCCAGCTGAAACCATCTGTGCCATGACTGATAAAGGCAAGTTCTGAGTCTGCATTCTTAATCATCGTGTTAACCTGTCCTGCCATCTTCAAGGATAATGGGAACTGCAGATGCTGGAGAATCCAAGATAATAAAATGTGAGGCTGGATGAGCACAGCAGGCCAAGCAGCATCTCAGGAGCACAAAAGCTGACGTTTCGGGCCTTGACCCTTCATCAGAGAGGGGGATGGGGTGAGGGTTCTGGAATAAATAGGGAGAGAGGGGGAGGCGGACCGAAGATGGAGAGAAAAGAAGATAGGTGGAGAGGTAGTGAGGGGATAGGTCAGTCCAGGGAAGACGGACAGGCAAAGGAGGTGGGATGAGGTTAGTAGGTAGATGGGGGTGCGGCTTGGGGTGGGAGGAAGGGATGGGTGAGAGGAAGAACAGGTTAGGGAGGCAGAGATAGGTTGGACTGGTTTTGGGATGCAGTGGGTGGAGGGGAAGAGCTGGGCTGGTTGTGTGGTGCTGTGGGGGGAGGGGACGAACTGGGCTGGTTTAGGGATGCGGTGGGGGAAGGGGAGATTTTGAAACTGGTGAAGTCCACATTGATACCATTAGGCTGCAGGGTTCCCAGGTTCCCTCCTGCAGTGCCACAATGCACCTCCCAGTCGCAAACCATTTCCACTCCCCCTCCCATTCTTTAGATGACATGTCCATCATGGGCCTCCTGCAGTGCCACAATGATGCCACCCGTAGGTTGCAGGAACAGCAACTCATATTCCGCCTGGACTCTTTAATTTTACATCCTCAAAGACATTTAGCAGGGATAGCGTGGATTATAGAGTGAGTTGAGTAGATTGTTTCATTATTAATTCTTTACTAAATTTGATTTATATTACATTTTTAGACCACATCAGGTGACGATGTGTGTGATTTCACCAAGGTGCTGAAAAATAACTTCAGATCAAAGAAGTACTTTGCCAAACATCCTCGCTTGGGTTATTTACCACTACAAACAGTCCTAGAAGGTGAGAACCTTGAGATGTAAGTTTATTGATGTGAGATTTACGAATGTATCAATGCCCATTTGGGGGTTGACAAATATTGCAGCATTATTCATTCTGCAGCTTAGCAGGAGAGTGAGGTTGTCCATTTGCGCATACATCAGAAGTACACAATACAAAAACAAGGGGGGCTTAACTGATATCATTGATCCTCTCGCCTTGAAAGCAGTGTAGTTACTCAGAGTGCATCTGCTGTGGACTTGTTGATACTGTCACTAACGTGCAACCTTCCTTGATATCTTTCTCTGTCCTCCAGTTCTGTCTTTAAAAACTACAATCAATTGCCCTCTCCTCAAAAGAAAAGAACCTTTGGCTGAACGTAGAACAAAGAACAGTACAGGCCCTTCAGCCCGCAATGTTGTGCCGACCTATTATCCCACTCAGATCAAACTACCCTGCATACCCTTCATTTTACTATCCTTCATGTGCCTATCCAAGAGTCGCTTAAGAGTCTCTAAATGTATCTGACTCCACTCCCACTGCCAGCAGTGCATTCCACACACCCACCACTCTCTGTGTAAAGAACTTAGGTCTGACATCTCCCTTATTCCTTCCTCCAGTCACCTTAAAATTTCTCCCCCTCGTAATAGTCATTTCTGCTCTAGGAAAAAATCTCTGACTATCCACTCCAGCTATGCCTCTCATCATCTTGCATACCTCTACCAAGCCACCTATCATTCTTCTTTGCTCCAATGGAAAAAGTCCTCGCCCCCTCAATGTTTCATCATAAGACGTGCCGTCCATTCCATGCAGCATCCTGCTAAATCTCCGCTACACCCCCTCTAAAGCTTCCACATCCTCCCTATAATGAAGCGACCAAAACTGAAGGCAATATTCCAAGCGCTGCTCCATCCCCACGAACTAATGCTCTATTCCAAATCCCTTTCCTCTTGATGCTTTAAATTCCTTGCAGTCTTTCGTATAATTTCATATTTGAATTCACCTGAACAAATTTCACCTGCAGCCCTGACCCACTAACAGCGACTTGCCCTGCAGCCATGACCCGCTCACAGCGATTTGCCCCCTCTGTCCTGACCCGCTTGCAGCGACTTGCCCCCTCTGTCCTGACCCGCTCCCAGCAACATGCCCCTGCAGTCCTGACCCGCTCCCAACGACATGCCCCTGCAGTCCTGACCCGCTCCCAGCGACATGCCCTTGCAGTCCTGACCCGCTCCCAGCGACATGCCCCTGCAGTCCTGACCCGCTCACAGCGACCTGCCCCTCCAGCCCTGACCCGCTCACAGCAGCATGACTCTGCAGTCCTGACCTGCTCCCAAGTCAGCGACTTCGATGTTGTGGCCATTTCAGAGACATGGATGGAGCAGGGTCAGGAATGGATGTTGCAGGTTCCAGGGTTTAGATCTTTCATTAAGGTAAGGGGAGGTGGTAAAAGAGGGGGAGGTGTGGCTTTGTTGGTGAAAAACAGATCAGAGTAAACCGGTTGATGTCGTGTATATGGATTTCAGCAAGGCGTTTGATAAGGTTCCCCACAGTAGGCTATTTTACAAAATGCAGAGGAATGGGATTTTGGGAGATATAGCAGTTTGGATCGGAAATTGGCTTGCTGAAAGAAGACAGAGGGCTGCAGTTGGTGGGAAATGTTCATCCTGGAGACCAGTTACTCGTGGTGTACCGCAAGGGGCGGTGTTGGGTCCACCGCTGTTTGTCATTTTTTTAAATGACCTGGATGAGGGCACAGAAGGATGGGTTAGTAAATTTGCAGACGACACTAAGGTCGGTGGAGTTGTGGATAGTGACGAAGGATGCTGTAGGTTGCAGAGAGACATAGATAAGCTGCAGAGCTGGGCTGAGAGGTGGCAAATGGTGTTTGATGCAGACAAGTGTGAGGTGATGCACTTTGGTAGGAGTAACCGAAAGGCAAAGTTCTGGGCTAATGGTAAGATTCTTTGTATTGTAGATGAGCAGAGAGATCTTGGTGTCCATGTACACAGATCCTTGAAAGTTGCCACCCAGGTTGACAGGGCTGTTAAGAAGGAATACAGTGTTTTACCTTTTATTGACAGAGGGATCGAGTTCCGGAACCAAGAGCTTATGGTGAAGCTGTACAAAACTCTGGTGCGGCCGCACTTGGAGTATTGTGTACAGTTCTGGTCGCTGCATTATAAGAAGGATGTGGAAGCTTTGGAAAGGGTGCAGATGAGATTTACTAGGATGTTGCCTGGTATGGAGGAAAGGCTGAGGGACCTGAGGATGTTTTCGTTAGAGAGAAGAAGGTTGAGAGGTGACAATTGAAACATATAAAATAATCAGAGGGTTAGATAGGGTGGATATGAGAGTGTTTTTCCTAGGATGGTGACGGCGAGCACGAGGGGGCACAGCTTTAAATTGAGGGGTGAAAGATATAGGACAGATGTCAGAGGTAGTTTCTTTACTCAGAGAGTAGAACATAGAACATAGAACAGTACAGCACAGAACAGGCCCTTCAGCCCACAATGTTGTGCCGACCATTGATCCTCATGTATGCACCCTCAAATTTCTGTGACCATATACATGTCCAGCAGTCTCTTAAATGACCCCAATGACCTTGCTTCCACAACTGCTGCTGGCAACGCATTCCATGCTCTCACAACTCTCTGCGTAAAGAACCTGCCTCTGACATCCCCTCTATACTTTCCACCAACCAGCTTAAAACTATGACCCCTCGTGCTAGCCATTTCTGCTCTGGGAAATAGTCTCTGGCTATCAACTCTATCTATGCCTCTCATTATCTTGTATACCTCAATTAGGTCCCCTCTCCTCCTCCTTTTCTCCAATGAAAAGAGACCGAGCTCAGTCAACCTCTCTTCATAAGATAAGCCCTCCAGTCCAGGCAGCATCCTGGTAAACCTCCTCTGAACCCTCTCCAAAGCATCCACATCTTTCCTATAATAGGGCGCCTAATAGTATATACTATAATAGTAGTAAGGGAATGGAATGCTTTGCATGCAACGGTAATAGATTTGCCAACTTCAGGTACATTTAAGTCATCATTGGATAAGCATATGGACGTACATGGAATAGTGTAGGTTAGATGGGTTTCAGATCGGTATGACAGGTCGTCACAACATCGAGGGCCAAAGGACCTGTGCTGTGCTGTAATGATCTATGTTCTATGACAGTATAACGGTGGCTGAAAGAACTTTTGAGGAGGACTCGTCTATTGAGGTGGTATGGACTGAGGTTGCCGAGGAAGGGTTATCGACTGAGTCAGTATGGGTGGAAGTTAGGAACAGCAAGGGAGCAGCCACCTCACTGGGGGTGTTCTACAGACCCCCAAATCACAGTAGGGAGATCGAAGACCTCACTGGCCGGCCTATTGTTGAAAAGTGCAAACGTAGCAGGGTTGTTGTTATGAGTGACTTCAACTTTCCCAATGTAGATTGGAACCTCCTTCGTGCAGATGGTTTGGATGGAGCCGTTTTTGTCAGGTGTGTTCAGGAGGGTTTCCTGACTCAGTATGTGGACAGGCCGACGATGGGAGAGGCCATTTTGGATTTGGTGCTCGGCAATGAGCCAGGACAGGTGTCAGATCTCGTGGTGGGAGAACACTTTGGCGACAGTGACCACAACAGCCTGACATTTACCATAGCCATGGAAAGGGAAAGGAGCAGTTACCAGGGGAAGATATTTAACGGGGGAAAAGGAAACTATGACGCTATCAGACAGGAGTTGGGAAGTAGAGATTGGGACCAATTGTTACACAGAAAGGGCACAGCAGACATGTGGAGGCGGTTTAAGGAGCAGTTGTTGCGAGTGATGTATAAATTTGTTCCTCTGAGACAGGTAAGAAGGGGTAAGATTAAAGAACCTTGGATGACGGGTACAGAGGTGCTTCTTGTCAAAAAGCAAAAGGCAGCGTTCGTAAGGTGGAGGAAGCAAGGGTCCAGCACAGCTTTAGAGGATTACAGGCTTGCTCGGAAGGAGCTCCAAAGTGGCTGAGGAGGGCCAGAAGGGGGCAGGAAAAAGGCTTGGCAGGAAGGATTAGGGAGAACCCGAAGGCATTTTACTCATAGGTGAGGAATAAGAGAATGATCAGGGAGAAGGTAGGGCCGATCAGGGATAGCGTAGGGAACTTGTGCGTGGAGTCTGAGCAGATAGTGGAAGCCCTAAATGAGTTTTTTGCCTTGGTTTTCACGAAGGAAAGTTGTGAATGAGAACTTTGAGGAGCAGGAAAACAGGCTTGAACAGATCAAGATTGAGGAAGTTGATGTGCTGGAATTTTGGCCGACATTAAGATTGATAAGTCCCCAGGACCAGATCAGATTTATCCTAGGTTGCTCCGGGAAGCGAGAAAGGAGGTTGCTAAGCCGCTGGCGAAGATCTTTGCTTGCTCATTCTCCATGGGAGTCGTATCGGAAGATTGGAAGGAGGCAAATGTTGTTCCTTTTTGCAAGAAAGGGAATAGGGAAATCCCTGAAAATTACAGACCAGTCAGTCGTCAGTCTTAGGTCTGTGGTCAACAAGATTTTGGAGAGATTTCTGAGGGATAGGATTGATGACTATTTGGAAAAGCCTAGCACGATTAAAGGGAGTCAGCATGGCTTTGTGAGGGGCAGGTCATGCCTTACAAATCTTATTGCATTCTTTGAGGAAGTCACGAGACAGGTTGACGAGGGTCGAGCAGTGGATGTGGTGTACATGGACTTCAGCGAGGTATTTGATCAGGTTCCCCATGGCAGGCTCATTAATAAAGCCAGGAGGTATGGGATACAGGGTGATTTGGCTGTCTGGATTCAGAATTGGTTGGCTGACAGGAGGCAGAGAGTGGTTGTAGATGGTAAGTATTCTGCCTGGAGGTCAGTGCTGAGTGGTGTCCCGCAAGGCTCTGTTCTTGGGCCTCTGCTGATTGTAGTTTGTATGAATGACTTGGACGAGGAGGTTGAGGGGTGGGTTAGTATGTTTGCTGATGACACAAAGGTTGGAGGTGCCGTTGATAGTATTGAGGGCGATTGCAGGCTTCAGCGAGACATTGACAGTATGCAGAGGTGGGCTGACAAATGGCAGATGGAGTTCAACCTGGATAAATGCGAAGTGATGCATTTTGGAAGGTTGAACTTAAATGCTGAATATAGGATTAAAGGCAGGATTCTCGGCGCTGTGGAGAAACAGTGGGATCTTGGTGTTCAAGTGCATAGCTCCCTCAAAGTTGCCACACAAGTGGATCAGGTTGTTAAGAAGGCATATGGTGTTTTGGCTTTCATTAACAGGGGGATCGAGTTTAAGAGCCGCGAGGTTATGCTGCAGCTGTACAAAACCCTGGTGAGACCACACTTGGATTATTGTGTCCAGTTCTGGTCGTCCTGTTATAGGAAAGATGTGGAGGCTTTGGAGAGGATGCAAAGGAGGCTTTCCAGGAGCTGCCTGGACTGGAGGGCTTGTCTTACGAGGAGAGGTTGACTGAGCTTGGACTTTGCTCTCTGGAGAGAAGGAGGAAGAGAGGTGACCTGATCACAAGATAATGAGAGGCATGGATAGAGTCGATAGGCAGAGACTTTTCCCCAGGCCAGGTTTGCCTGCCTCGAGGGGTCATAGTTTGAAGGTGGTCGGAGGAAGGTATAGAGGAGACGTCAGAGGGAGGTTCTTCACCCAGAGAGTTGTGAGCGCATGGAATAGTTTACCAGTGGTAGTCGTGGAAGCGGAGTCGGTAGTGACATTTAAGCAACTCCTGGACATGCACGTGGACAGCAGTGAATTGAGGGGAATGTAGGTTCGGTTATTTTATTTTTGGATTAGGAATATTCCACGGCACAACATCGTGGGCTGAAGGGCCTGCACTATGCTGTGCTTTTCTATGTTCTATGTAGTTATAATCAGAGGCAGTATAGTTAGGGGAATGAACACTGTTCGTTGTGACTAGGATCGAGAGTCTCGAAAGTAGTGTTGCCTGCCTGGTGCCCAGGTTCAGGGTATTCCATCTCAGCAACAAAGGAACTTGAAGTGGGAGGAGTAGAAATCCAGCTATCGTGGTACACACATGTACCATTGATATGGAAGAAAGAGGAAAGAGGTTCTGCTGAGGGATTATGAGCACTGAGGTGAGAAAGCAGAACCCGAAAGGTTATAATCTCTGGATTCTTATCTGAGCAATTTGGCACGGTGTGAACAAAACTAAAGATGTAAATGCATTGTTCAAATGGTGGCATGGCAGAAATGTGTTTGAATTCATGGGACATTGGCATCGCTTTGGGCAAGGAGGAAGTTGTTCCGGTGGTACAGACTCGACCAGAATCATTTTGGGACAAGTGTCCTGGCAAAAGACATAGCTAGGTCTCGGGGTAGGGCATTAAAGTAAAAAGTGTGGAGTGGGTGAGTTCGGTTGCATGGAAAATTATGGAAAAAGTTAGAAGCTGGTAAGTGCTCAGCAAAGTTTCCAGAGCAAGTAATAGGACAAAAAGTATGGAAATGGTCAGGAGTCTCCTTTCAGGTGCAGCAAACAAGAAGAGTGTCCACCCTGGAAATGCCAGACTGAAGGTCTTGTATTTAATTGCAGGGAGTGTATGAAACAAAGTGAATGAGTTTGTGGTGCCGATTGAAATTGACAGATACATTGTTCTGGGTGTCACAGAGAGGTGGTTGTTAGGGGATACGTTTTGGCAACTAAATATCCAATGATACATGCCCTCTAGAAAGAACAGGCGAATGGACAGAGATGTCAGGGTTGGCTTGTCAGTAAGAAATGAGGTAGCGCTGAAGGAACCACAGCTCTTGAGCTTGTTTATTAATGACTTGGAGGAAAGAGGTGAATGTGCTGTGGCTAAATTAGTAGATGACTCAAAAATATTAGAAAGACAAGGCATGACACAGAAACAGAGATTTACCAGGATGTTACTTGGATTGGAATGTATGAGGTATAAGGAGGCTTTGGTGGAAATGTTGTATAATAATAAATGCAATGAGACCAACCATGATTTCACCGAATGGTGGAGGAAATTCAATGTGCCAAATGACATTTTTAGTGAGTCTTGTTGTTTGACAATGCATTGGTAAAGGTGTTTTTTTTTCTCTCTTGGATGAGATGTAAAAATGAAATGTGCACCCTTCCTTTTGATCTGGAAATAAATAATTGTTCTGAACGATTTCCATTGACTGGTAGCAATCTGACAAGCATGACGATGTAAAGAGATTCTTCGCTTCTTTTTAATTGTAAAGTTATACTTTGGAATTAATTAAGCATATATTAAATTCATCACTGCATCTCCAAAAGTGCTCTTGTATGATAACAACATTTGAAAGAACACTCTTCAATGGTGGTGATTTTCAGTTGCCATAACACACGTGAAATTACATTGTTGGCCAATCTGTCCATGATTATTTCATTATCTTACGTTTCAAACAGACAAGGAAATATTGGTGATGCAATGAAGAACTTGATGATAAAATATAATTGCTGTTAGAGTTTCCTCTTGCAAGAAATATTCGCAACAAATTGACTGGTCAAGGAAATGGGACACTGACTGAGTACTTTGAATGTTGAAGTGATTCCTAAAATGAAAATTATGACCTTGATGATTACTCTTGCATGCAGATTTGAAGAGAATATTTTAAAATATCCTCTAGGTTAGTGGTTCAGGCATAAAAGTGTCACATGTATATTTATGTATATACATGTACATGTGTAATCTGAAAAGAAAATGAATATAAATCACTTGTTACAAGGTGAGAATGAGCTATTCAGATAGTCAGAACTGCCAATGTTCGTGTCTGAGATAACACATTGTAGAGCTGGAGGAACACAACAGGGCAGGCAGCATCAGAAGCTCAAGAAAGTTGAGGGTTTGGGTTAGGACCCTTCCTCCAAAATGGAGGGTGGAAGGGAGCTCAGAAACAAATAGCGTGGAGAGGGAGGAGGTGCTGGGGAAGGTAGGTGGGATGGCGATAAGTGAGTACGATCCAGATTGGAACAGATTTCCCCCAGCAGGTATTGAATACAAATTCCAAATCACTGTCAAAATCTTGGTGACTGTGAACATTCATGTTTTTTGTCTGTGTGTTTCAGTAATTGCATGACAGTTTGAATGGTTCGGTGAGCGTGAGGAACCTATGGACTCTCACACACCAAGATGGAATTTAGTTCGAAGAGTGACTCCTCTTCAAAGTACTTACTTGCTTTTAAAATATTGACCATTTCTGCTGTCTAGTTGAACAAATTTAGCTTAATACTGCTTCAATAGGAATGAGTGTTTAATAGGAACATATTTGTGAAACTTAGAGTTCCTCAAGTTTTAGCATAAACTGGTGGAGACTTTCCGTGCTTGCAAAAAGGCTCACCTCTCCAATAATACCGAAGGAAAATTGGAGTTTAAAAGTACACCCCCTCCACCCTCCTCCTCCTCCTCCCACCTCCCGCCTCCTCCTTTTCCCTCCACCCTCCTCCTCCTCCCCCACCCTCCTCCTCCTCTTCTCCCACCCTCCTCCTTCTTTACCCCCCACCCCCTGCTCCTTTCCTCCCCCACCCCCTGCTCCTTTCCTCCCCCACCCCCTGCTCCTTTCCTCCCCCACCCCCTGCTCCTTTCCACCCCCACCCCCTGCTCCTTTCCTCCCCGACCCCCTGCTCCTTTGCTCCCCCGCCCCTTTCCCCCCCGCCCCTTTCCCCCCCGCCCCTTCCCCCCCGCCCCTTTCCCCCCGCCCCTTTCCCCCCGCCCCTTTCCCCCCCGCCCCTTTCCCCCCCGCCCCTTTCCCCCCCGCCCCTCCCCCCGCCCCTCCCCCCTCGCCCCTCCCCCCTCCCCCCTCGCCCCTCCCCCCTCCCCCCTCGCCCCTCCCCCCTCGCCCCTCCCCCCTCGCCCCTCCCCCCCTCGCCCCTCCCCCCCGCCCCTCCCCCCCGCCCCTCCCCCCCGCCCCTCCCCCCCCGCCCCTTCCCCCCGCCCCTTCCCCCCGCCCCTTCCCCCCCCCGTTCCCCCCCCCGTTCCCCCCCCGTTCCCCCCCCCGTTCCCCCCCCCGTTCCCCCCCGCCCGTTCCCCCCCGCCCGTTCCCCCCCGCCCGTTCCCCCCCGCCCGTTCCCCCCGCCCGTTCCCCCCCGCCCCTTCCCCCCGCCCCTTTCGCCCCCGCCCCTTTCGCCCCCGCCCCTTTCCCCCCGCCCCCTTTCCCCCCGCCCCCTTTCCCCCCGCCCCCTTTCCCCCCGCCCCCTTTCCCCCCGCCCCCTTTCCCCCCGCCCCCTTTCCCCCCGCCCCCTTTCCCCCCGCCCTCTTTCCCCCCGCCCTCTTTCCCCCCGCCCTCTTTCCCCCCGCCCTCTTTCCCCCCGCCCTCTTTCCCCCCGCCCCCTTTCCCCCCACCCCCTTTCCCCCCCACCCCCTCCTCCATTCCCCCCCAGCCCCGTCCTCCTTCTTTCCCCCGCCACCCTCCTCCTCCTCTCTCGCACCCTCCCCCTCTCTCGCACCCTCCCCCTCTCTCGCACCCTCCCCCTCTCTCGCACCCTCCCGCTCTCTCGCACCCTCCCGCTCTCTCGCACCCTCCCGCTCTCTCGCACCCTCCCGCTCTCTCGCACCCTCCCGCTCTCTCGCACCCTCCCGCTCTCTCGCACCCTCCCGCTCTCTCGCACCCTCCCGCTCTCTCGCACCCTCCCGCTCTCTCGCACCCTCCCGCTCTCTCGCACCCTCCCGCTCTCTCGCACCCTCCCGCTCTCTCGCACCCTCCCGCTCTCTCGCACCCTCCCCCTCTCTCGCACCCTCCCCCTCTCTCGCACCCTCCCCCTCTCTCGCACCCTCCCCCTCTCTCGCACCCTCCCCCTCTCTCGCACCCTCCCCCTCTCTCGCACCCTCCCCCTCTCTCGCACCCTCCCCCTCTCTCGCA
Source organism: Stegostoma tigrinum (assembly GCF_030684315.1). Classification (NCBI taxonomy): domain Eukaryota; kingdom Metazoa; phylum Chordata; class Chondrichthyes; order Orectolobiformes; family Stegostomatidae; genus Stegostoma; species Stegostoma tigrinum. The sequence goes on from NW_026728098.1 coordinate 160,714, forward strand.
CCCTCCCGCTCTCTCGCACCCTCCCACAGGCAGGCAGAGACAGGGAGACTGGCAGGCAGAGACAGACAGAGGCTGGCAGAGACAGTCAGGCACAAGCAGGCGGACAGTCAGTCAGACGGGCAGAGACAGTCAGGCACAGGCAGGCAGACAGACAGACAGGCAGAGACAGGCAGACAGGCAGACAGGCAGGCAGAGACAGGCAGACCGGCAAAGGTAGGCAGAGACAGGCAGGCAGACAGAAACAGACGGAGGCAAGCAGGTGGAGACAGACAGAGGCCAGCAGAGACAGTCAGACACAAGCAGGCAGACAAACAGACAGAGACAGTCAGGCAGGCAGAGACAGACAAACCGGCAGAGACAGTCAGACAGAGACAGGCAGGCAGACAGAAGCAGACGGAGGCAGGCAGACAGACACACAGAGACAGGCAGATAGACAGAGACAGGCAGATAGACAGAGACAGGCAGATAGACAGAGACAGGCAGATAGACAGAGACAGGAAGACAGAGACAGATGCAGGCAGAGACAGATGCAGGCAGAGACAGATGGAGGCAGAGGCAGATGGAGGCAGAGGCAGATGGAGGCAGAGGCAGATGGAGGCAGAGGCAGATGGAGGCAGAGGCAGATGGAGGCAGAGGCAGATGGAGGCAGAGGCAGATGGAGGCAGAGGCAGAATCAGGCAGAGACAGATGCAGCTAGAGACAGATGCAGCTAGAGACAGATGCAGCTAGAGACAGATGCAGACAGAGACAGACAGGCAGAGACAGATGCAGGCAGAGACAGATGCAGGCAGAGACAGATGCAGGCAGAGACAGATGCAGGCAGAGGCAGATGCAGACAGAGGCAGACAGGCAGAGACAGTCAGGCAGACAGAGACCTTTTTAAAATTAACAAGAATATGTGATTAACACACTTAATAGCTGCGACCGAGTGTGATTTAAAAGAATGCTGATTACCAGAAGTTAAATAGGGGTTGTAAGATCCACTATTTGAAACGATTAAAGAGCCAATTCGATTGTACTTTGGATTTGGGTGCAATGAGAATGCACGTCGGTTGAAAGAGACTGATGTTTTAGTTTAAACTGTTCTGAGTCCTGCTTCATAAATATAAAGGAGGGCTTCATAACTTATAAAGCTGCTGTTCCTCCACCATTGTTCTGCAGAAATTACTGAATCAAACGACAGAGTATGACCAGCATCATAAGATAGGAGTAGAAGTAAGGCCATTCGGCCAATCAAGTCCACTCCGCCATTTAAATCATGGCTGATGGGCATTTCAACACCACTTCCCTCAACTCTCCCTGTAGCCCTTGACTCCTTTGGAGATCAAGAATTTGTTGATCTCTGCCTGGAAGGCATCCAACGTCCCGGCCTCCACTGCACTCTGCGGCAATGTATTCACAAGCCCACCACTCTCTGGATGAAGACGTGTCATCTCATTTCAGTTTTAAATTTACCCCCTCTAATTTTAAGGCTGTGCCCACGGGTCCTAGTCTCCCCGCCTAACGGAAACAACTTCCTAGCGTCCACCCCTTCTAAACCATACATTATCACTGACGGTTCCCTAGTTAGATTTGACATATTGCATTTGAGAAGGAAATGGCCTGTTTCCATCATTCCAGAGCACTTTTCTTCATCATTGTATTTATTTGTTGGCCCAATAAAGGAATTAATTTTATTTGATAGCTCAATAAGTTGAAACTGTAATCGAAGTTAGTTTTCTTCCTCCTTTGTAGTGGATCTGTTGGAGTTGCACACAGCACAACACGTCTTTGATCGACACAAATTGACACAAAACGAGCAACTTCTAAATGTAACTGAAGTAATCAACTGTTTAACGTCCATTTATGATGGTTTGGAACAAAATCACAAAGACTAGGTCCATGTGTCACTCTGTGTCAACATGTGTCTGAACTGGCTGCTGAACGTCTTTGATACGTATGTATGATTTACACTTGAATGTAGTATGTTTAGATTGTCCTAAGGTGCATTAAACTGCATCCTACATTTTGGATTTTGATCAGTTAAGTAAATGTGAAGATTGTCAACTGATTAAAATCACTCCTAGTATTGTTGACATAAGGTTTCAGTATGTTCTAATTTCATTTCAGTGCAAGTGATAAAGTAGTTGAAAGTTTTAGCGACTTTTGTTTTAAATCATAAAATTGAAACTGATATAGAACATAGAACGTAGAACAGTACAGCACAGAACAGGCCCTTCAGCCCACGATGTTGTGCCGACCATATACTTTTGATTCCATTTGGTCAGATCTGTACAGGATCATGGAGACATCTTGACACTCTGATTGTAATGCTCTTCACGGTGACAAATGTTAGTGCTGGAGAAAGACGTGTATAAAGTACACAATATGAACATCATCCAGTTAATGTCAAGGAGTAAACAGCCAGATGCAGAATAAGTTTTTATGTGACCCTCAATCTCGTAGAGTCATACAGCATAGAAACACCATGTCTATGCCTCCCAACAAACACCAAACTACACTAATCTCATTTATCTACACTTGGTCCATAGCCTACTTTGACCTAGCATTTTAAATGCTCATCCCAGATGCTTTTTAAATGTTGAGAATACCTGCCTCAACTACCCTCTCAGGCAGCGTGCTCCATATGTCCACTTTGCTGATGAAAAAGCTTTTCCTCAGACTTCCTCCAAAGCATTTAATCCTCACCTTAAACTTGTGCCATCTGGTCTTAGACACATGTGCCATGGGGAAAGGATTCTCACAATGTATTCTGCCAGGGCCTGTCATAATTTTTTCTGCCTCAATCAGATCCCAACCCCCACCTCAGCTTCCTCTGCTACAAGAAACACAAATCCAGCATACCAGTCTATCTCGTAACTGAGACTTTTTAATCTAGCCAGTATCTTGAAGAGCATTAACTTTGCCATTGTGGTATTTTCCAGACTAATTGTCGTTCAGCTTATCTCAGTCAGATTGTTTAGTCAACTCCATTTCGGAATAATGTGATGCACTTCACTTGGAAATGTATTAAGACTGTGACAGTATATTGGGGAATCCTTGCAAGCGGAGAGATTTTTATTTTCTTTCAGTCCAAGCTGGATATAATTCTAGGATTTGGAGATGAACGTCCAGGGTTAAACCTCCGGTGTCCTTCTATCCACCCCAAATCACCTCCAATTTTCCATTTATATAAAATTGAGCTTTGTTTGCATGAGGTGTGTTCCAATATTAAATCGTTATTGCGACTGTAAATTTTGACATTCTTCATTAGGTACGTACCCTTCATATTGATAGCGGCTCAAGGTGCTTCAGGGTGTCAAAACCAAAATGTTGCATTTTCCAGTGAAATTGTAGACATTGAGCTGAAATTCTCGCGAGGGAGCACTGAACGGCATGCATTATTTCTGAGTACCGCCCTCATTAATACTTATTCCATTTTTGTACCTGCCAGACAGAAACTAGACGCTCAGAATTAGCGAAATGAAATTCTGAGTGGGTGTGTGATGCTTGCACATTGCTCAATGCTCCTCTGGACCTCCAGCTTGGGCAGTAGTCACCAGCATCTGCAGCCACACCCATCAGTAGCACCCCATGTCCACAGTTTTGACATGTGGCATGTTCCAGCCTCAGCACATCATGGCACATCTCAGATCTGCTTTCAGTACTCTTCTGTACTTCATTGCTGCATTTTGGATTGCAGCAGCCCCCCTCATTGCAGTGCTACTGCCAGGGCACTTTTATATGCAGGGACAGGCACCCATTCGTGTATTGGGTCACGTTACACATCAGGACACCTTGCTTGAGCTCTCCACTCTCATTTTGTCCCTGCATGAATGCTAACAGCTCCTCTGCCTTGTCTTCATTTGCTTTGTCTTTTTATGGGTTGCCCCCTCCGCCACATCTCTCAGACTCATAACACTAGTATGTTGATTAACCTTTTGGCATCGAGACAAAGCCAGACAGCTTGTCATGTTTGTCAACAGTCATCAATCAAAGGAGTGGGTGTGTTGCCGTTCAGCACCGTGATATGTTGATCTCACACCTGCAGCATGTGCCAGCTGCAGAAGCACAGAACGCGTTGCATTGTCTCCAACCACATGGTCGTTCTTCATGTTCTGAGGGGAATGGTCTGTAGTCAAGGGAGGCAGTTCCAGGCAGCAGATCGAGGTAACTCCAGGGCATTGTCTGATATCACTCGAGGGGCTTGGATGCAATCAGTTGGCTGCTCAGGATGATCATGGTCAGGACACTGCCCTCATAGGTTGTGAGAAGTCAAACGTTAGACACCTCACTACCTGTGTTGGCTCTTTCTGCCCTACGGTGGGCTGTTTTTCCTGGAATGAAACAAAGGGAGTGATTGAGTGAGATGAAATGAGCTGGTGCATTTGTTAGTGCTCATGTATGTTTGGGAAGGGAGGTGAGGTCTCCTGGGTGAGAGCAAGAGGCACAGAGAACATAGAGGATTAATAGCCTTGGGCCCTCAAGTAGGCGAGAGCAAGTGAAGACAGACATTGAATGCTTTGGTGAGAATGGTATTACATGAGCTGTGCTGAAGGGTGGTGCAGAATTAGAGAGAGTGTGAACGTGAGGTAGCACAGACCAATGATACCAGTCACGGTTGGACGTAGAGCAGTTTTTCCGCCGTCTTCGCCTCCATGCCTACTTCTTCAACCGGGAACCTAACCCTCCTTCCACTGACCCCTTCACCCGCTTCCAACACAAGTCCTCCTCCTGGACACCACCCCCAGGCCTCCTACCCTCCCTCGACCTCTTCATCTCCAACTGCCATCGAGACGTTAACTGCCTCAACCTCTCCACCCCTCTCACCCACTCCAACCTCTCCCCCGCAGAACGGGCAGCCCTCCGCTCCCTCCGCTCCAACCCCAACCTCACCATCAAACCCGCAGACAAGGGTGGCGCAGTGGTAGTATGGCGCACTGACCTCTACATCGCCGAGGCCAGACGCCAACTCTCCGACACCACCTCCTACCGCCCCCTCGATCATGACCCCACACCCACATGACCAAACCATCATCTCCAACACCATTCACGACCTCATCACCTCAGGGGACCTCCCACCCACATCCTCCAACCTCATTGTTCCCCAACCCCGCACGGCCCGTTTCTATCTCCTTCCCAAAATCCACAAACCTGCCTGCCCTGGTCGACCCATCGTCTCAGCATGTTCCTGCCCCACCGAACTCATCTCCACCTATCTGGACTCCATTTTCTCCCCTTTGGTCCAGGAACTCCCCACCTACGTCCGTGACACCACCCACGCCCTCCACCTCCTCCAGGACTTCCAATTCCCTGGCCCCCAACACCTCATATTCACCATGGACGTCCAGTCCCTGTACACCTGCATTCCGCATGCAGATGGCATCAAAGCCCTCTGCTTCTTCCTGTCCCGCAGGCCCGACCAGTCCCCCTCCACCGACGCTCTCATCCGCCTAGCTGAACTCGTCCTCACCCTCAACAACTTCTCTTTTGACTCCTCCCACTTCCTACAGACTAAGGGGGTGGCCATGGGCACCCGCATGGGCCCCAGCTATGCCTGCCTCTTTGTAGGTTACGTGGAACAGTCCCTCTTCCGTACATACACAGGCCCCAAACCGCACCTCTTCCTCCGGTACATTGATGACTGTATCGGCGCCGCCTCTTGCTCCCCAGAGGAGCTCGAACAGTTCATCCACTTCACCAACACCTTCCACCGCAACCTTCAGTTCACCTGGGCCATCTCCAGCACATCCCTCACCTTCCTGGACCTCTGTCTCCATCTCAGGCAACCAGCTTGTAACTGATGTCCGTTTCAAGCCCACCGACTCCCACAGCTACCTAGAATACACCTCCTCCCACCCACCCTCCTGCAAAAATTCCATTCCCTATTCTCAATTCCTCCGCCTCCGCCGCATCTGCTCCCACGATAAGACATTCCACTCCCGCACATCCCAGATGTCCAAGTTCTTCTAGGACAGCAACTTTCCCCCCACAGTGATCGAGAACGCCCTTGACCGCGTCTCCCGTATTTCCCGCAGCACATCCCTCACACCCCGCCCCCGCCACAACCGCCCTAAGAGGATCCCCCTCGTTCTCACACACCACCCTCCCAACCTCCGGATACAACGCATCATCCTCCGACACTTTCGCCATTTACAATCCGACCGCACCACCCAAGACATTTTTCCATCCCCACCCCTGTCTGCTTTCCGGAGAGACCACTCTCTCCGTGACTCCCTTGTTCGCTCCACACTGCCCTCCAACCCCACCACACCCGGCCCCTTCCCCTGCAACCGCAGGAAATGCTACACTTGCCCCCACACCTCCTCCCTCACCCCTATCCCAGGCCCCAAGATGACATTCCACATCAAGCAGAGGTTCACCTGCACATCTGCCAATGTGATATACTGCATCCACTGTACCCGGTGCGGCTTCCTCTACATTGGGGAAACCAAGCGGAGGCTTGGAGACCGCTTTGCAGAACACCTCCGCTCAGTTCGGAACAAACAACTGCACCTCCCAGTCGCAAACCATTTCCACTCCCCCTCCCATTCTCTAGATGACATGTCCATCATGGGCCTCCTGCACTGCCACAATGATGCCACCCGAAGGTTGCAGGAACAGCAACTCATATTCTGCCTGGCAACCCTGCAGCCTAATGGTATCAATGTGGACTTCACCAGTTTCAAAATCTCCCCTTCCCCTACTGCATCCCTAAACCAGCCCAGTTCGTCCCCTCCCCCCACTGCACCACACAACCAGCCCAGCTCTTGCCCCCCACCCACTGCATCCCAAAACCAGTCCAACCTGTCTCTGCCTCCCTGACCAGTTCTTCCTCTCACCCATCCCTTCCTCCCACCCCAAGCCGCACCCCCATCTACCTACTAATCTCATCCCACCTCCTTGACCTGTCCGTCTTCCCTGGACTGACCTATCCCCTCCCTACCTCCCCACCTATACTCTCTCCACCTACCTTCTTTACTCTCCATCTTCGGTCCGCCTCCCCCTCCCTCCCTTTTTATTCCAGTTCCCTCTCCCCATACCCCTCTCCGATGAAGGGTCTAGGCCCAAAATGTCAGCTTTTGTGCTCCTGAGATGCTGCTTGGCCTGCTGTGTTCATCCAGCCTCACATTTTATTATCTTGGAATTCTCCAGCATCTGCAGTTCCCATTACCTCCAATGAGGCTCCTCTTCTGTTGGAGCAGAGGTCACTGATCTTGCAGCACTGCTGTATGGCTCTTTTGGTGGTTGAGACTGCATTGACACTGGACAGACTCAGATGAGTCTGGCCGAGTCTTGTGTCGTGGCCTCCTGTGCTTGTCTTTGGGAAAGAGGACAGTCCTCCACTGCACCAATCCATCCACCAGGATTTCCAGGTCTCCAACTGTAAAGTAAGGTGCTAATTTCCCCTTTCCTGCCCTGTCTGGGACAAATGCTATGAACTGTATAAGGCAGTTCTGGATTCTGGGCATTTAACTGGTTCACAATAGCCTTTAAACATGGCACTAGTGCCAGTAATACCGGGATGTTTCAGTGGTGGCAAACACTTGCAGTTATGATGAGTGGAAAACTAACGAGCCTCAGCTGAGAGAGGCACAACAGGAGCATTGTTGCTGGTTATTGAAAAGGTTTGCAACAACAGAGTGAGAAAATTTGTTAGGTGTTTTGGAGAGATACTGTCCTTGCAGTGCAATAAAAATAACACTGAACTGATTCACTCCAGTGTTTTGGACCTTCAGATTTCAGAACAGAATTAGACCATTCAGCCCATTGAGTGGGATCTATCATTCTCAACCTCCTGTGTCCTTACTAAGCAAGAACATGTCTATCTATGCCTGAAATCAACTCTGACTTGGCTTCCACAGCTTTCTGCATCAATGAGTTCCACAGATTCACAACTTTCTGACTGAAGAAATTCTTCCTCAACTCCATCCTGAAGGGTGGTCCCTTTGACTCTGAGGCTGTGCCCTCAGGTCCTGGTCTCTCCTACTTGTGGAAACATCATCTCCATGTCCACTCTATCCAGGCCTGAATTACCTTCAGTGTGACCCCCTTCATCCTTCTGAACTCCATCAAGTACAGGCCCAGAGTTCTCAGCCACTCCTCACTTCATCCCCAGGATAATGTTTGAGAACCTCATCTAGACCCTGACAAAGGCCAGCACATCCTTCCTTAGATAGATGGCCAAAAACTGCTCTTAATATTCCAAATGCAATATGACCAGAGCCTTACACAGCCTCAGCAATACATCTCTGCTCTTGTATTTTTGCCGTCTTGAAATGAATGCTGACATTGCATTTGCCTTCCCAACTGCCAACTGAAACTGCATGTTAAAAGAATCCTGAATTGGGTCATCTTTGTGCTTCAGATTTCTGAAGACTTTCCCAATTTAGAACATAGTCTATGCCTGTACTTCCACTTCTCCACAGACTCTCTGTGACCTCCCCACTTCCTCAACACTACTTGCCTCTCCACCTATCATAGAACATAGAACACAGAAAATAGAACAGTACAGCACAGAACAGGCCCTTCAGCCCACGATGTTGTGCCGACCATTGATCCTCATGTATGCACCCTCAAATTTCTGTGACCATATGCATGTCCAGCAGTCTCTTAAATGACCCCAATGACCTTGCTTCCACAACTGCTGCTGGCAACGCATTCCATGTCCTCACAACTCTGTGTAAAGAACCCACCTCTGACATCCCCTCTCTACTTTCCTCCAACCAGCTTAAAACTATGGCCCCTCGTGTTAACCTTTTCTGCCCTGGAAAATAGTCTCTGGCTATCAACGCTATCTATGCCTCTCATTATCTTGTATACCTCAATTAGGTCCCCTCTCCTCCTCCTTTTCTCCAATGAAAAGAGACCGAGCTCAGTCAACCTCTCTTCATAAGATTAGCCCTCCAGTCCAGGCAGCATCCTGGTAAACCTCTTCTGAACCCTCTCCAAAGCATCCACATCTTTCCTATAATAGGGCGACCATAACTGGACGCAGCATTCGAAGTGCGGTCTAACCAAAGTTTTATAGAGCTGCAACAAGATCTCACGACTCTTAAACTCAATCCCCCTGTTAATGAAAGCCAAAACACCATATGCTTTCTTAACAACCCTGTCCACTTGGGTGGCCATTTTAAGGGATCTCTGTATCTGCACATCAAGATCCCTCTGTTCCTCCACACTGCCAAGAATCCTATCCCTAATCCTGTACTCATCTTTCAAATTCGATCTTCCAAAATGCATCACCTTGCATTTATCCAGGTTGAACTCCATCTGCCACCTCTCAGCCCATCTCTGCATCCTGTCAATGTCCCGCTGCAGCCTACAACAGCCCTCTACACTGTCAACGACACCTCCGACCTTTGTGTCGTCTGCAAACTTGCTGACCCATCCTTCAATCCCCTCATCCAAGTCATGAATAAAAATTACAAACAGTAGAGGCCCAAGGACAGAGCCCTGTGGAACCCCACTCACCACTGACTTCCAGGCAGAATATTTTCCTTCTACTTGTCTTTCTGTTATGCCCCGAGGGAAAAAGCAATGAAAGTGCCGCTAATTTTTTGCACGGCGAGCTGCTGAATATTAACCAGTCTCTCACCATTGCCATCACCTTGCCCTTGTGAAGACAGACATGGATAAAGTTCTCAAAGCTGATAGAAAATTGAAAGCCCTCACATCCTGTGACGATGGTAAGTTTCCTTTGTTGAAAAAAAAATGCTTGCAGTTTAATTGGCATAATAAAGACCACAGTGGCTCTGGTTAACACTGCTGCCTCACGGCACCAGCAACTTGGGTTCACTTCCACCCTTTGGTGTGTGTGGAGTTTGCACGTTCTCCATGTGTCTGCATGGGTTTTCTCCGGGTGCTCCAGTTTCCTCCCACAGTCAAAAGATGTGCAACATAGGTGGATTGGTCATGCTAAATTTCCCAAGGTGTTCAGTGATGTGTATGTTAGATGAGTTATAGGTGGATGGGTCTGGGTGGGATGCTGTGAGGGGCAGTGTGGACATGTTGGGCTGACGGACGTGTTTCCACGCTGTAAGGATTCTCTGATTCATGATTCTATGATCTTACTGAGCGCAAAGGTACAATATTGGCTGGTCATATTTGTCTCACCTCTTCACACATGGACAGTAAAGCTTTAATTTCAGTTTCTATGTTTTTGCAACGTGTCTGCTGTCTATAACAAGGCTGACTATATCTCCTTCTCTAATGCGCATCTCTTGTCCCCTAACACCAGGAGGTGACACTTGCTTTTCACTTAGTACAATCAGTAAAACAATAGCCTCCATATCACATCCAGCGGCTTCTCTTAACGCTCACATACTGTTCTTTTTTAGCTCCAGGTATTGACTGCTCGTCATTTCTTATTCCTCATCTCATCTCTCTCTCACACACTGTCTCTCTCGCTCTCTGTCTGTATCTCTCCTCTCCCTATTCTCCCCCAACACTTGACTCAGGCACAAACAGAAGTTCACGGTCACACTATGTTGCACATGCATATCCTATCCCTCATGCACAAACGTACTATCCACACACAGACACAGACACACACACACAGAGGCACACACGCACGCACAGGCACACAGTCACATTCTCACTCATTCATAGTCCATACTGTCACATAATCATGCATGGTCTTGCACACATTCCGTGGCACACTTGCATGCCCTGTCGTAGGATCTTTTGCCAATGTTCATACTATCAACACACAGACACACGCACACTCCCACAAAACTCTCCCTCACAAACTTCGGCTTACAAGTTCACTTCCTCTCAAGCTCACTCGCTCTCACAGACACACTCACTCCCTCATGCATGCTGCAACACTCCCTTTTGTGCTGACTCTCGTTTACACACTCTCGAGCACAGTCACTGGCGCACACATTCTGTCGTGCGCACGCTCACACTTTCATGCACTGTCTTTGCACTCTTGAACACAATCATATGCTCACCTCTCTCTTGCACACAGTCAATTTGATTTGAGTCATCATTATCACATGTGCCTAGGTACAGAGAAAAGTTTTATTATGCACGCAGTATAGACAGATCATACCATACAAGGTGCATTAGTGAAATGGAACATAGTGACAGCTACAGAGAGCGAGATCAAAATTAGATTTAAAATTTTAAGTGTTCTACTCAGATGTGCAGGAACAGCGGTGAAGAAGCTGTTCTGGGATCTGTTCACACGTGAATACTAACTTTTTGACATCTTCCCTTCAGAAAAGGGTAGAAGAGAGTGTAATTGGGGGGTGAGAAAGGCCTTTGATTATGTCAGTTGCTTTCCTGAGGCAGCGGTAAGTATAGGTGGATTCAATGAATGGAAGGCTGATTTGCATGGTGGACTATGTTATTTTCATGACTCTGGAGTTTGTTGTTTTCTTAGGAAGAGCAGCTGCCATACCATGCTGTGATATGCATCCAGACAGGATGCTTTCTCTGGTACATCAATGAAAGTTGCCCTTTATATTTGAATTGCCTTAGCCTCCTGGGAAGTAGACACATTGGTGTGCTTTTTTGCCCATTGCGACAATCTGGGTGGACCAGATTTTTCACAGTCATTGATGTGACTCCATTATGGCGTGTTAACCAGGTCAACCATGTCATTTAGCGTATCCTGAAGGAGGAGGACCGTAAGACACAGCTCAATGTACACATTGGTAAGATGAGTGATGAGGTCTTGCATCAAGCGTTCCGAGAGCTAGGCAGTGGGTTAAATAGCAGGACCTGTAAAGTTGTAATCTCTGGATTATTCCTGGTGCCACATGCTGAGAAGGCAAGAAAAAGGGGAAGAAAACAGATGAATGCTTGGCTCAAGTGTTTGTGTTTGGGGGGGGATTTAGACACTTGGATCTGAAGGACAATTTGTGGGGATGGTATATCCTCTACAAGTGGGCTAGTCTGCAGCTGAACCAGAAAGGAACCAAAATCCTTGCACGAGGGTTTGCTAATGTGGTGAGGAATTTAAGCGAGAGGCCTGCAAGCAGTGGGCAATGGAAGAGCAGGTAATTCACTGAGGGGTGAGAAACTAATAAAATAAAGATTATATTAGGGGATTTGAACTTCACAACATTAATTGAGATAACATAAAAGTTTGACTTGGGAAATAATTCTTTAAATACATTTGAGAGATGATTTAACATCAACATGTAGACGAGCTTGTAAGGGACAGTGCAATGCTGGACCTATTTCTGGGACACAAAGCCAGTGTTCAGGGTGACAGTGGCGAAGTGCATAAGTCCCTGTGACCATGACAACAGACTTTTCAACATGGGAGAGGAGATCTGTTTAAAAAAAATGTTTTTGGCTTAGGGTAAGGCATATTTTATTGAAACCAGGCAGGATCTGGGTAAAATATTTTGGGAAGTGACTTGCGGGCGAATCTACAGCTGTATAGTTGGATACGTCCAGAAAAGGAACTGGGAGAGTAAAGGCCAGTTATATTCCGTTTTGGGTGAAATTTATGATCAACAAGCCTGGAGAACCCTGGATCTTGAGGAATGTTCAGGACATGTTTATGACAAGTGCAAAGGGAGCAAATGAATGGATGACTAGTGACGTATAAAAATGAAGCGTGAAGAAACGGTGGTGGCCAAGATTGGAAAGAATATCAAGATATTCTACAGGCATATCAAGCAGGAGAATAACCAGGGAAAGAGTAGGGCCAATTAGAAACCGTGGTGTACGAGGGGTGATGGGGCAATCTGTGTTTGGAACTGAAGGGCATTGATACAGTAGACAAGTGCCTCCCATCTGTCCTCCCTTCAAGGAGGAGCATTGAATTGTATAAAGCAGGAAGATGCAGTGTGAAATTGAAATTATTGGCTGGTTTAAAAGTGAACAAATCCCCAGTTGTTTCCAAGACTGCTGTGGGAGAAGAGAAAGAAAATCTCTTCAGAGATAGTAGGAACTGCAGAGGTAGCACAGAACAATGAGGCTCTTCCTCTGTTGGAGCAGAGGTCATTGATCTTGCAGCACTGCTGGATGGTTCTTTCGGTGGTTGAGACTGCATTGACACTGGACAGCCTCAGATCAGTCTGGCCGAGTCTTGTGTCGTGGTCTCCTGTGCTTGTCCTTGGGAAAGAGGACAGTCCTCCACTGCACCAATCCATCCACCAGGACCTCCAGGTCCCTAGCTGTAAAATAAGTTGCTAATTTCCCCTTTCCTGCCCTGTCTCATACAGTTCATAGCATTTGTCTAAGGCAGTTCTGGATTCTGAGCATTTTACTGGTTCACAATATCCATTAAACGTGGCACCAGTGACAGTAATACCGGGATGGTCCAGTTACGATGAGTGGGAGAACTAACTAGCGTCGGCTGAGAGAGGCACAACAGGAGCATTGTTGCTAGTTATTGAATAGGTTTGCCACAACAGAGTGAGAAAATTTGTTAGGTGTTTTGGAGAGATACTGTCCTTGCAGTGCAATAAAAATGACACTGAACTGATTCATTCCAGTGTTTTAGATCTGAAGATTGAAGAACAGAATTAGACCATTCAGCCCATTGAGTGGGATCTATCATTCTCAATCCCATTCTCCTTTGTCCATACTAAGCAAGAACATATCTATCTATGCCTGAAATCAACTCTGACTTGGCCACCACAGGTTTCTGCATCAACGAGTTCCACAGATTCACAACTTTCTGACTGAATAAATTCCTCCTCATCTCCATCCTGAAGGGTGGTCCCTTTGACTCTGAGGCTGTGCCCTCAGGTCCTGGCCTCTCCTACTCGTGGAAACCTCATCTCCATGTCCACTCTATCCAGGCCTAAATTACCTTCAGTGTGATCCCCTTCGTCCTTCTAAACTCCATCGAGTACAGACCCAGAGTTCTCAGCCACTCCTCACATGACAGTGCCTTCATCGCCAGGATTATGTTTGAGAACCTCCTCTCGACCCTGACAAAGGCCAGCACATCTTCCTTAGATAGATGGCCAAAAACTGCTCTTAATATTACAAATGCAATGGGACCAGAGCCTTACACAGCCTCAGCAATACATCTCTGCTCTTGTATTTTTGCCGTCTTGAAATGAATGCTGACATTGCATTTGCCTTCCCAACTGCCAACTGAACCTGCATGTTAAAAGAATCCTGAACTGGGTGATCTTTGTGCTTCAGATTTCTGAAGCCTTTCCCCATTTAGAAAATAGCCTATGCCTGTACTGCCACTTCTCTACAGACTCTCTGTGACCTCCCCACTTCCTCAACACTACTTGCTACTCCACCTATCGAAATGTCATCTGCAAACTTCGCAACAACCCCCTGTGGAGAACAATACCATCAGTTCCATTGTCAAGATTGCTAATGTATAACGTGAGTGGCTGTGGTCTGAACTCTGATGACTGCGGAACTCCTGTAGTTGCTGGCTGCCATCCTGAAAAAGACCCTTTTATTGCCACTCTCTGCATTCTGCCAGTTAGCCGATCCTGTATCCATGCCAGTGCCCACTCCCTAACACCATAAGCTCATTTTTTTTTTTATTTTGAAGCCTCCTGTGTGGCACCTTGTCAAAGGCTTTCTGGAAATCCAAACAGATAAAGTTCAATGGCTCTCTTTTGTTTTTCACTCACTGGTTACCTTCTCAAAGAATCTAACAGAGACCTTCCCTTGACAAAGTTGTGTTTTCTCAGCCCAATTTAGCATGTATTTCCAAGTATTACCATGTCCTTCCAAGTACTTTCCGGTCTCATCCTTAATAATGGATTCTAAAATCTGACCTAATGACCAGTGCTAGGCTAACAAGTCTATAATTTCTCACCTTTTGCCTCCCTCCATTTTAAACAGGGGTGTTATATTTGCCATTTTGTACTCCTTTGGGACCCACCCTGACTCCAGTAGTTCCTGAAAGATCATCAATACCTGCGTGGTCTTCTCACTGAACTCCTTCAGAACTCTGGGGGGCAGTCCATCTGGTCCATGTAATTTACCGTCTTCTCGGAATTATAGAATTCCGACAGTGCGGAAAGAGGCCATTGGGTCTGTACCATCTCCGCAAAGAAAATCCCACCAAGACCCAGCCCTGTACTGTTTCCCCGCAAGCTCGCATTTGCCATGGCTGATCCACCTTGCCTGCACATATTTGGACTGTGGAAGGAAATCAGAACACCTGTCCGAGACGTGTGCAGACACGGGGAGAATGTACAAATTTCACACAGACCCTTTAGCTTCCCCTGTACCTTCTGCTTTGTGATGGCCACCACACTCACTTCTGCTTCAGACTCCCTTAAAGTTCTACTACTGGTGCCTTCCAACCTGAAGACTGATGCAAAATATTTGTTCAGTTCCTCTGGCATTTCTTTGTTTCCCAACGCTACTTATTTGGCCCCTCTTGAAATTTTCTTTGGATTTTCAGGGGTGTTTTACAATAAGAATATCTACTTTATTGTGTTGACAAATGGATTGTTTAGATCATCACAGAAACAATAAGCAAAATTCATCAGTATTCTCATTTAACAATCATATATATATTAATATCACAATCAATGCATTTCCATCAGGTAAGCACGTAGCTGGAACTTTCTAACCCGGCAGTTTTCACTTTTCATTTCTCAGATTTCACTCTGGGACAGAATAGTTGATGTTGACACACTGTTCATTAAAAATAGCATCCATTGTATTTTTCCCCATGTTGTAGCTCGTGGATTTGTGTAACCTTAACACATTGAGTCCATTTTCATTTTTTATTACTTTAGTGATTTCAGGTGTTACGTTCAGAAGGGTACCATGCTGCAATTCTAGCCTGCTGTTTGCAGAGTAATCCCAATGTGGAAGATTTTGAAAAGGATGTAAATTTCCCTAATTTACCTGTCTTTTAGATCCAAACTGATGGAGACCACAGTCCAGATTTCTGTTCTTAACAAGAATGCCTATTTATGACAACTGCATAGATTCTAGCTACAGACAGATATTTATAAACATTGGACACATAGCTGTACAAATTAAAGCTGTAAGCCCCCTGTAAACTCATCTTGCTGCAAACGAACATCGATGGTAGAGGGATAAAACATGGAAATTATAGGTGTAAAAAAAGCTTAAGTAAGCTGTTCAGTGGGCCCTGTTCACAGGATTTGTGAAGATGATCTTGAGAATATCAAGCAAATGAATAAATATCCCAGAGTGCCTTATTATCTATTAAAACATGTGTTGATGATATGGCATTGCTATGATCATAACAGAGAACATTGTCCAATTTCCTATGAACATTACCATAGTTTTCATTTGTATTCTCCATGTCGGGAACATACTTAATTGGTACTTTACTGACTAAGTGACCTTTGCTCATCTACAGTGTTCAGTTGCAAACAGCCAATATTTTATTATTCTAATTTCGTAACTTTGGTTTGGAATTTTGTCATAGGAAATGTATTTCACTTATGTTACTCTGCGAAATTGTAGCCAATCCTCCATTGGCAAAGAAACACACAACGACAGAAGTTAATAAAAGAAAGAACTGCATTTATGTAGCACATTTTATGGACTCGGGCATAAAATGTACTTTATACGCAGCTGAAGTGCTTTTAAAATGTCGTCACTGATGTAGCATAAGAAAACATGTCGTATTTAAAATAGTCAGAAGCAAAGAAATATGACATAATAAAGAAATAACAAATAGTAAAATATGAAATTATGAATATAAAGAAATATAAAATCTTCAGCCCCTTGTGAGTGGAGACATAGAATCAGGAGATGCAGGGTCAGTATGGAGCCCACCAGGGAGGAGGCAATTCTGGATCTGGTGTTGTGCAAAGAACCGGATTTGATCAGAGACCTTGAAGTAAAGAAGCCATTAGGAAGTAGTGACGATAATATAATAATTTTTAATCAGCAATTTGAGACGGAGAAGGGAGAATCGGAAGTGTCAGTATTGTATGAACTATGGAGCTATGAGGGTGGAGCTGGCCAAAGTTCAATGGTTCAATACCGTAGCAGGGATGGCAGTGGAACAACAATGGCAGGTATTTCTGGATATAATGCAAAAGGTGCAGGATCAGTCCATTCCAAAGAGTAAGAAAGATCCTAAGGGGAGGCAGGGGCGGCCGTGGCTGACGAGGGAAGTTAAGGACTGTATAAAGATAAAAGAGAAGAAGTATAACAGAGCAAAGATGAGCGGGAAGCCGGAGGACTGGGAAGCTTTTAAAGAGCAACAGAAGATCACTAAAAAGGCAATACGCAGAGAAAAAAATGAGGTACGAACGAAAACTGACCAAAAATATTAAGGAGGATAGTAAGGATAACAAAGTGTGGAGCTGGATGAACACAGCAGGCCAAGCAGCATCTCAGGAGCACAAAAGCTGACGTTTCGGGCCTGGGTGTAGGGTCTTGGCCCGAAACGTCAGCTTTTGTGCTCCTGAGATGCTGCTTGGCCTGCTGTGTTCATCCAGCTCCACACTTTGTTATCTTGGATTCTCCAGCATCTGCAGTTCCCATTATCAAGGAGGATAGTAAAAGGTATGGGGGAAAAAAAATGGTTAAGACTAGAATTGGGCCCTTGAAGACAAACGAGTGAATTTATTATGGGGAACAAGGAAATGGCAGAAGAGTTGAATAGGTACTTTGGATCTGTCTTCACTCGGGAAGACACAAGCAATCTCCCAGATGTAATAATGGCTGAAGGACGTAGGGTAATGGATGAACTGAAGGGTATTTATATTCGGCAGGTAATGGTGTTGGATAGACTGTTAGGTCTGAAGGCTGATAAGTCCTCGGGACCTGATGGTCTGCATCCCAGGGTACTTAAGGAGGTGGCTCTAGAAATCGTGAACACATTGGTAATCATTTTCCAATGTTCTCTAGATTCAGGATCAGTTCCTGCGGATTGGAGGGTGGCTAATGTTGTCCTACTTTTCAAGAAAGGAGGGAGAGAGAAAAGAGGAAATTACAGACTGGTTAGCCGGACGTCAATGGTGGGAACGATGCTGGAGTGAATTATAAAAGATGAAATTCCAACTCATTTGGATAGCCGTAACAGGATAGGTCAGAGTCAGCAAAGATTTACAAAGTGGAAATTGTGCTGGACGTATCTTCTGGAATTTTTTGAGGATGTAACTATGAAGTTGGACAAGGGAGAACCAGTGGATGGAGTGGACCAGGACTTTCAGAAAGCCTTTGATAAAGTCCCACATATGAGATCAGTGAGCAAAATTAGGGCACATGGTATTGGGGGCAAAATACTGGCTTGGACTGAAAAATGGCTGGCTGACAGGAAGCAAAGAGTAGTGATAAACGGGTCCCTTTTGGAATGGCAGGCGGTGACCAATAGGGTACCACAAGGTTCAGTGCTGGGACTGCAGCTGTTTACAATATACATTAATGATATAGATGAAGGCTCGAAAAGTAATATTAGCAAATTTGCCAATGACACAAAGCTGGGCGGCAGTGTGAAATGTGAGGAGGATGTTATGAGAATATAGGGTGACTTGGACAGGCTAGGTGAGTGGACGGATGCCTGGCAGATGCAGTTTAATGTGGATAAATGTGTGGTTATCCACTTTGGTGGAAAGAGCAGGAAGGCAGATTACTATCTAAATGGAGTCAAGTTTGGTAAAGGGGAAGTACAACGAGATCTAGGTGTTCTTGTACAGAAATCAATGAAAGCAAGCATGTCGGTACAGCAGGCAGTGAAGAAAGCTAATGGCATGCTGGCCTTCATAACAAGAGGAATTGAGTATAGGAACAAAGAGGTCCTTCTGCCGCTGTACAGGGACCTGGCTCAGAAGGATGAGAGTGGGTCTGATTGAGATGTATAAGATTATTAAAGTTTTGGACACTCTGGAGGCAGGAAGCATGTTTCTGCTGATGGGTGAGTCCAGAACCAGAGGACACAGTTTAAAAATAAGGGGTAGGGCATTTCGAACAGAGTTGAGGAAAATCTTCTTCACCCAGACAGTGGTGGATGTATGGAATGCACAGCCCCAGAAGGCAATGGAGGCCCAAGTCTCTGGATACTTTCAAGAAAGAGATGAATAGAGTTCTTAAAGATAGTGGAATCAAGGGTTATGGGGATAAGGCAGGGACAGGATACTGATTGTGGAGATCAGCCATGATTATGATGAATGGTGGTGCTGGCTCCAAGGGCTGAATGGCCTTATCCTGCACCTGTTGTCTGTTGTAAAAGTTAATTGTTTAAGAATGATTAAGACGGTCCCATATTTCTGGTGTTGGCAGCTTGTTCAGACAGGGAAAACATGGTTGATCTTGATTCCGCTCCTACTTGTTACGCAGAAGCCTCTTCGAGCAACAATTCTTGAATGTTGATGGGACGTTGAAACACAGGTAGATAATCGTGATCACTTGTTGAAAATGGATAGCAGCTAGTAGTTCACTTTCCTCTCAACCAGTGACCAGTAGGCAATGGTCAAACAGTACCTAACCCAGAGGCCACAAGCTCCCCTAAGACATGATGTCAGTTAAGCCTCATGAATAACTACCTGCAGATGGACTATCTGTAGATTAGACATGGTATTAAATCTCACATATACTACTCTCAACCATTTCAATCGAAGTGTTTATCACTCGTTGCATCGAAACAGATCACACAAACTGAAATGGCATATGCACAAATACCAACATACAAGTTCTATATCGTGGCATTTTGTTCAAAGTTGTATTTATAAAATGATAGGGTGAAGTCTAATCTTCACATCATATTAAGATGCTATAGAAATCTATGGAAGTGAGAAATTTGTTTTTTGATTCAATACATGTCTGACAAATGACAATTCAAAGAGATCTTTGTTTCAGCTGGAGTGGGTAGTGGAGTCGGCCTCATTGGGGGCATTGAAGTGACTATTAGACAGGCATATGGATGGTAATATAAGATAGGGGTGGAGGTTAGATGGACCTGAGGTTTCGGATAAAGGTTCGGCACACCATCGTGGGCTGAAGGGCCTGTACTGTTCGATGTTCTATGTATCTTATGCTGTATTCAAATGAGTAAAGTCAGTCAGTGACATTCTGCACCTTCCTTTTCCAGGGGTATGAGTGGAAGAATCAGAGTGCTTTCTTTGAAAATTTGTCTTGATGTGTCGATCCAAGTGTCATCTGGAAGAAAAATACAAGTGTCAGTACTAAATCTGTCATTGCTGATACACATGTAAACTGTAGGTTTAACTGGAGGTAAACTTTGTTTAACAAACTAGCACACTCAATAAACTGACAAAAATTATACACTAGATGTTTACTGTATTCTCCTAATCTCTGTGATGTCTGGTGAGGGTGCACGTGAGAAGGCTCCCTGCCAGTAAGTTTGAGTTAAGGCAAAGTTGCATCATTACTGAAGTTATTTATGCTGCAGATGAAGTATAACAATGATGTGTATATCCCATGCATCATGTTCCTATTATTGAGTGTGTGTTTTTTGTGTGTGTGGACCGATTGATCAAATGGAATTGTTGATTATTCAGCACATTCCTGGGACCACAGGTGCTGTTTAACAAAAGGTTTGCTGTATTAGTATATTTCTGTATTTAGTCACTGCCACGATGAATGTTAAGTCATAACTTGGTCTGTGCAGAATCTGCACAGTGCATTCCTGCTGGATAAATGATGCACTACATATGTATGATGCCATTGCTTCTCAACGACACCAACTTAGCAGCTGTTTTTGTGACCAATAATGTTTTCATCATTAGAATACTGGGAAAAGTATTTGGAAGTGTTGTATGACTCTACTGCTCACTTGCAGCAGTGATAACACTTAATGTGAGGTCATGTTTTTGCCCACTTGTTGTGCTGTTTGTCAACAATGCATCTCACAAAGTAATGGGCATATTTTTTTGAAAGCTGGTACGTACAGGTATGGTCCAAGGAAGAACTGATTAGTTTTTGCCAGATCCAAATTTATTTCTCTGTTTTTTAAAGCATCAGTTAAAATTGGTCGGATAGGCAAATGATCATCTTTCTGGAATATTGTTGATTGATTTCGAATGTTGTGGATTGTGTCAGCCCTGACAGTAGAATTTGTCATAACTATCAAAACATGAGCAGATTTTTGAGAGCAGATTATCAAATTGGCCTGAAGCTTTCTCAGTGAGGTAGAAGCTTCTAATAAAAGGATTTATTTTATCGGCCTTGCATTTACAAAGAATCAGTCAAGTGGAGAAATGCCTCCTAGAAAAGTTGTGTAATTCTAGACTCAAGGATATTTTTTGCACAGGAGGAGGCCGTGCGGTCTGTCGTTACTGCACTGCTCAACAAAGATCTGTCTACATTGAACTCAGAGTACATTGATTTCCTTTTTGATTGTTTGGCCCATAGCCCTGGAGCCTATGGCAACACAAGTGAACATCTAAATACTGCTTAAATATTCAGACACTTTCTGAATCAGTCACACTTTTTCAGTCAGTGAGCTCAGGACTCCCACCACACTGGGAAAATAGGTTCTCCTCAACTCCCCTCCTCGCCTTTTACCTGTGAACTTCAATCTGTGTCCCCTGTTTACTGACATGTCTACGAATGGAAAAAGCAGCTTCCAGTTATCCTTTCTATGCCCTTCAAAATCTTAAAAACCTTTACCAGGTCCCCTTGTCTGCTCCAATCTTGGCATCGGTCAAATGGGCAGGTCAGTGGCAGATTGATATAGCCTGAAGAAGGAATAATATAAGAGAGACTTAATGTGGCAAAACCTGTCGTGCCGGATGGAGGTCAGCAACGGCAGCCAGCAGTGAAGTCTACTGGCAAGGATGGGCAGGCCTCAGCCCAGCACAGGGGAACACAAACCGTCACGGGGGAAGCCTCGTTCAGAGTGTCTGCAAATTCGTGGCTTCAGAAAGGACTGTAATGTTTGACTTTTTAAATTTTTGTTTTTATTTTTCTACTGTTATACGAAGAAGACTGTCGTGCTGAACTTTTAAACTTATTCATTTATTTTTATAACATAGAGCATGGAACGGTACAGCACAGTACAGGCCCTTCAGCCCACGATGTTGTACCGAACTTTTACCCTCATCCTAACGTCTATCTAACCTCCACCCCTACCTTATAATGTCATCCATGTGCTTGTCTCATCGCCGATGAAATGCCCCTAATGAGGCTGACTCCACGACCCTCTCCGGCATTGCATTCCACTCCCCTAAGACTCTGATTAAAGAAAGATGGATAAATTTTCTACTTCTGCAACTAAAATTTCATACCTCGGGACTTTGTCCCTGAGGTGGCACCGTCTGAGGTGGCATTGTACTCTTGTACGCTGTATTGAATACATGTGATAATAAAACCTAAATCTCAATCTAATGCATAGCAGGACACTGGGAAGCTTAGAGGAGAAAAGGGATCCTGGGGTGATTGTTCATGAATTCCTGAAGGGGTCAGGTCAGGCTAGTAAGGGTTGTTACAAAGACATATGGGACATCTCCCTTTATCATTCGTGGCATAGATTGTAAGAACGGGGAGGCCACTTTGGAGCTGTTTCAAAGTTTGGTTAGGCCACAGCTGGAGTCGTGAGTGGCGTTTTGGTCACCACCCATTAGGAAGGATGTGATTGCACTGGAGGGAATCAAAAGTATGTTGCATGTGTTGGAGCATTTTAGCTGTGAAGAAAGGCTGGAAAAAGTCAGATTATTTTCTGTGAAGCAGAGAAGGTTTGCGGGTTGAGTGGAGGTCCTGAGAGAGGCATATAAGAATATGAGAGGTATAGATAGGTTGAGTAGAAAGCATTGTTCCCCTTAGTTAAAGCATCAATAACAACAGGGCATAATTTTAAAGACAAAGACGGGAAATTTAGAGGAGGTTTGAGGAAAATCATTTTCATCCAGAGTGTGGTGAAGGTCTGGAATGCATTGCCTGGGAGGGAAGTTGAAACAGGAAACCTCACAACTTTTGAAAAGTACTTGGATGAGCACTTGAAATGTTGTAATATTTAAGAGAATGGTCCAGTGTGTAAAAATGGGACTAGTATATGTCGCAGTGTATTTTCAGAGGTACATCCTTAGTGGGCCGTGGGACCTCTTCTGTGCTGTATGATTCCATGAGGACCCCCAGCCCAGGCAGCATCTTGGTTTTTCAGTAATCTCCAGGATCACACCCTTCATAGTGTGATCCCCTGCCTTGTTAGCCCTCCCAAGTTGGTTAGATCACACTTTTCCTGCTTGAGTTCCAATTGCTGTGCCCAGCTGACCAGTCTGTTGATCTCCTCCTGAAGTTTATCCTTCCTGTCTGTCAACCAATTTTGGATCCAGTGTGCCACTTTGCCTTTGATCCCATGGCTGTTATTTACATGACCATTCCATCGATATCCTCCTCACTAAATTAGTCATTCGCTAGCGACACGGTCATACACACTGTGTTTAAGCCCAAACGATGAATCTAGTTGACAAATTTCAAGGGTCCTTGTGGCAAGCCCTGCACAAGCCCAATCAAAGCACACATCCTGTCACATAGATATCCCTTTACCATCAATCACCCTGTGCTCTCTGCCTCAGCCAGTTTTGGCTCCAGTGTGCCTCTTTGCCTTTGATTCGTTGACTGTTGTTTTCTTGATCAGTCTGCCAAGGGGTCTTTACTAAGTCCACATCGAATGCATAAGCTCATCAACTTTCCAACATCTCCTCAAAAAAGGATCAAATTTCTGAAATATGACCTCATCTTAACAAATCCATCCTGACTATCCCTGATTAATTCATGCAAGTACATTCTACCCCTAAGAATGCCTCTTTGTAGCTTCTCGTGTGCTGAGATTATTCTGACTGGCCTTTAATTTGCTGGTTTGTTCCTCTCTCTGTTTGTTAATAGTAGAACAATGTTCATAGACCTTCATCAATTCATTTCTGATTGGCAAGGGTTTGAAAATTGCTGCCAGGGGCCCAGATATCTCCTCCCTCACTTCCCTTGCGAGCTGGTATACATTTCAGTTAGGCCTGCGGATGTATCCACTTGTAAAGTTGCTAAACCAGCTGCGTCTCCCTGTGTCTTTACCTCTGATGTTCCTAGGTCCTCTGCCCTGATATCTATACTTGCAGTGTCCTTTTCCATTGTAAAGATTGACACAAAATATTCATTGAGGGCAGTGCCCATGTTTTCCAGGTCCACACAAACTGTACATCTCTGTGAAACGAATGAGGAGATATTCGAGAGGTTTGAGATTTACAATCAAGAAAGAAATTGACCAAATGACTTCCTTGGACAACATACATTGTCCATTGTTGTAAACAAACAGAAGTTTTTGTTTCCACAGTTGTTTGCAAATAGCCAATCAAGATCATAAAATAATGTTTTAAGATAATTTACAAAGCAAGGCAATTGAGGAAGATGTATTGGATGTATTGAACTCTCAACTACCTCTCTTAAGTTTAGGAATATCAATATTTTTCTTCTGAATAACTTTTGCAGATCTCTTCAAACAAGTAGCTGAACCCACAGATTTATGTGACCAACGAAGCCTGAGCCTTTTGCTTCACAATGCAGTCCAGATCCCTCGGCAGCTCGGTGAGGTACCTTCATTTGGAGGCAGAAACATTGAACCAAGTGTCTGCAGTTGCTTCCAACATGTAAGTGTGCTCTGCGCCAATTCAATAGGTCAAGCGTGTCTACAGCTAAGGTAAAGCAGTTTATTTTTAAAATTACTTACCGGTAGCGGGCAGCGGTTTTTTTTTCTTCTTTCAGCGAAGGAGCGGGAGCATCAGAGGAAGTGACGAGGACCAGAGGGGCAGCCGGGAAGGAAAGCAGTGAGTATAAATACTCACCCTTCGACACCAACGGCCTTTTTGAGTGCGAGCAGCAGCGGAGGCAAGACGGACCCGGAAGACTGCAGCTAAGGTAAAGCAGTTTATTTTTAAAATTACTTACCGGTAGCGGGCAGCGGTGTTTTTTTTTCCTCTTTCAGAGAAGGAGCGGGAGCATCAGAGGAAGTGACGAGGACCAGAGGGGCAGCCGGGAAGGAAAGCAGTGAGTATAAATACTCACCCTTCGACACCAACGGCCTTTTTGAGTGCGAGCAGCAGCGGAGGCAAGACGGACCCGGAAGACTGCAGCTAAGGTAAAGCAGTTTATTTTTAAAATTACTTACCGGTAGCGGGCAGCGGTGTTTTTTTTTCCTCTTTCAGAGAAGGAGCGGGAGCATCAGAGGAAGTGACGAGGACCAGAGGGGCAGCCGGGAAGGAAAGCAGTGAGTATAAATACTCACCCTTCGACACCAACGGCCTTTTTGAGTGCGAGCAGCAGCGGAGGCAAGACGGACCCGGAAGACTGCAGCTAAGGTAAAGCAGTTTATTTTTAAAATTACTTACCGGTAGCGGGCAGCGGTGTTTTTTTTTTCCTCTTTCAGAGAAGGAGCGGGAGCATCAGAGGAAGTGACGAGGACCAGAGGGGCAGCCGGGAAGGAAAGCAGTGAGTATAAATACTCACCCTTCGACACCAACGGCCTTTTTGAGTGCGAGCAGCAGCGGAGGCAAGACGGACCCGGAAGACTGCAGCTAAGGTAAAGCAGTTTATTTTTAAAATTACTTACCGGTAGCGGGCAGCGGTGTTTTTTTTTCCTCTTTCAGAGAAGGAGCGGGAGCATCAGAGGAAGTGACGAGGACCAGAGGGGCAGCCGGGAAGGAAAGCAGTGAGTATAAATACTCACCCTTCGACACCAACGGCCTTTTTGAGTGCGAGCAGCAGCGGAGGCAAGACGGACCCGGAAGACTGCAGCTAAGGTAAAGCAGTTTATTTTTAAAATTACTTACCGGTAGCGGGCAGCGGTGTTTTTTTTTCCTCTTTCAGAGAAGGAGCGGGAGCATCAGAGGAAGTGACGAGGACCAGAGGGGCAGCCGGGAAGGAAAGCAGTGAGTATAAATACTCACCCTTCGACACCAACGGCCTTTTTGAGTGCGAGCAGCAGCGGAGGCAAGACGGACCCGGAAGACTGCAGCTAAGGTAAAGCAGTTTATTTTTAAAATTACTTACCGGTAGCGGGCAGCGGTGTTTTTTTTTCCTCTTTCAGAGAAGGAGCGGGAGCATCAGAGGAAGTGACGAGGACCAGAGGGGCAGCCGGGAAGGAAAGCAGTGACCATATATATCAGCAAGGCGGCTAAACCCGAGACTCTACAACTGTAGTGTCTCCCACCCGCCCTCCTCCTCTAACCTAGTTAATAAGGTAAGGTTCATTCTAAACTTTCTCTATTGAACATAAGTTTGTTATTATTACTTGAAGTAAGCTTTCTGCTTTAGTATTGAGTGGGTGTTCAGATAAGTCGGGTATGGATGCTAGGGCAGTTGCTTGCTCCTCCTGCAAAATGTGGTAGTTGGGAGATGTGGCACACGTCTCCGCTGGCTACATCTGCGGGAAGTGCACCCAGCTACAGCTCCTTGAAAACCGTGTTAGGGAAATGGAGCTGGAGCTGGATGAACTACGGATCATTCGGGAGGCAGAGGGGGTAATTGAGAGGAGTTATCGGGAGTTGGTCACTCCTAAGGCTCAGGACGAGGATAGATGGGTTACAGTTAGGGGGAGGAAAGGGGACAGACAGACAGTGCAGAGATCCCCTGTGGGCATTCCCCTCAGCAATAAGTATACCGTTTTGGATACTGCTGGGGGGGTTGACCTACCAGAGGAAAGCCATAGTAGTCAGTTCTCTGGCACTGAGCCTGACACTGTGGCAAAGAAGGGAAGGGGGCAGAATAGAAAAGTACTCGTGGTAGGGGACTCGATAGTTAGGGGAATCGACAGGAGATTTTGTGGGCAAGATCGGGATTCCCGGAAGGTATGTTGCCTCCCTGGTGCCAGGGTCCGGGACGTCTCCGATCGGGTGTATAAAGTTCTGAAAGGGGAGGGTGAACAGCCAGAAATCGTGTTACATATTGGCACAAATGATATAGCCAGAAATAGGTTTGAGGATATAAAAAGTGATTTCAGGGAGTTAGGATGGAAGCTGCAGAGCAGGACGAACAGAGTAGTGTTCTCTGGTTTACTACCGGTGCCACGAGATAGCGAGGTGAGGAACAGGGAGCGGGCGCAGCTGAACACGTGGCTACGCAGCTGGTGTAGGAGGGAGGGTTTCAGATATGTTGATAATTGGGATGCCTTCTGGGGAAGGTGGGACCTGTACAAGAAGGACGGGTTGCATCTGAACTGGAAGGGGACCAATGTCCTGGGTGGAAGGTTTGCTCGAGTAGTTCGAGAGGGTTTAAACTAGTATGGCAGGGGGGTGGGAACCTGAGCTGTATACCAGAGGTGAGCGTTGATGCAGGTGAGGCAGTAGCAAGAGGTAGACCAGCTAGTGGGAAGGATTTTCCTGGGAAGGAACCAAGGGATCGGTTAAAGTGTGTTTGCTTTAATGCAAGGAGTATCAGGAATAAAAGTGATGAACTTAGAGCATGGATCAGTACCTGGTGCTATGATGTTGTGGCCATAACAGAGACATGGGTTTCTCATGGGCTGGAATGGTTGCTGGATATTCCAGGGTTTAGAACATTTAAAAAGAATAGGGAGGGGGGAAAAAGAGGAGGGGGTGTAGCACTACTAATCAGAGAGGGTATCACAGCTACAGAAGCTTCCATTGTCGAGGAAGATCTGCCTACTGAGTCAGTATGGGTGGAAATTAGGAGCAGCAAGGGAGTAGTCACCTCGTTAGGGGTTTACTACAGGCCCCCCAATAGCAGCAGGGAGATTGTAGAAAGCATAGGTCGACAGATTTTGGAAAAGTGTGGACGCAGTAGGGTTGTTGTAATGGGTGACTTTAACTTTCCTAATATTGATTGGAACCTCCTTCGAGCAGAAGATTTGAATGGAGCTGTTTTTGTAAGGTGTGTTCAGGAGGGTTTCCTAACGCAGTACGTTGACAGGCCGACGAGGGGAGAGGCCATTCTAGACTTGGTGCTCGGAAACGAGCCGGGGCAGGTATCAGATCTTGTGGTGGGAGAGCATTTTGGTGATAGTGACCATAACACTCTCTCATTCTACATAGCTATGGAGAAGGAGAGGATTAGGCAGAATGGGAGGATATTTAATTGGGGAAGAGGAAACTATGATGCGATTAGACACGAGTTAGGAAGCATGGACTGGGAGCAGTTGTTCCATGGTAAGGGAAGTATAGACATGTGGAGTTTGTTTAAGGAACAGTTGTTGGGAGTGATGAGTAAATATGTCCCTCTGAGACAGGCAAGACGGGGTAAGATAAAGGAACCTTGGATGACGAGAGCGGTGGAGCTTCTAGTGAAAAGGAAGAAGGTAGCTTACATAAGGTGGAGGAAGCTAGGGTCAAGTTCAGCTAGAGAGGATTACATGCAGGCAAGGAAGGAGCTCAAAAATGGTCTGAGGAGAGCCAGGAGGGGGCACGAGAAAGGCTTGGCAGAAGGAATCCGGGAAAACACAAAGGCATTTTACACTTACGTGAGGAATAAGAGAATGGTCAAAGAAAGAGTAGGGCCGATCAGGGATAGCATAGGGAACTTGTGTGTGGAGCCTGAGGAGGTAGGGGAAGCCCTAAATGAGTTTTTTGCTTCTGTCTTTACGAAAGAAACGACCTGTGTAGTGAATGAAACCTTTGAAGAGCAGGTGTGCATGCTGGAATGGATAGAGATAGAGGAAGCTGATGTACTGAAAATTTTGTCAAACATTAAGATTGACAAGTCGCCAGGCCCGGATCAGATTTGTCCTCGGCTGCTTTGGGAAGCGAGAAATGCAATTGCTTCGCCACTTGCGAAGATCTTTGCATCCTCGCTCTCCACTGGAGTCGTACCTGAGGACTGGAGAGAGGCAAATGTAATTCCTCTCTTCAAGAAAGGAAATAGGGAAATCCCCGGCAATTATAGACCGGTAAGTCTCACGTCTGTCGTCTGCAAGGTGTTAGAAAGGATTCTGAGGGATAAGATTTATGACCATCTGGAAGAGCATGGCTTGATCAAATACAGTCAACACGGCTTTGTGAGGGGTAGGTCATGCCTTACAAACCTTATCGAGTTTTTTGAGGATGTGACTAGTAAGGTTGATGAGGGTCAAGCTGTGGATGTGGTGTATATGGACTTCAGTAAGGCATTTGATAAGGTTCCCCATGGAAGGCTCATTCAGAAGGTCAGGAGGAATGGGATACAGGGGAACTTAGCTGCTTGGATACAGAATTGGCTGGCCAACAGAAGACAGCGAGTGGTAGTAGAAGGAAAATATTCTGCCTGGAAGTCAGTGGTGAGTGGGGTTCCACAGGGCTCTGTCCTTGGGCCTCTACTGTTTGTAATTTTTATTAATGACTTGGACGAGGGAATTGAAGGATGGGTCAGCAAGTTTGCAGACGACACAAAGGTCGGAGGTGTCGTTGACAGTGTAGAGGGCTGTTGTAGGCTGCAGCGGGACATTGACAGGATGCAGAGATGGGCTGAGAGGTGGCAGATGGAGTTCAACCTGGATAAATGCGAGGTGATGCATTTTGGAAGGTCGAATTTGAAAGCTGAGTACAGGATTAAGGATAGGATTCTTGGCAGCGTGGAGGAACAGAGGGATCTTGGTGTGCAGATACATAGATCCCTTAAAATGGCCACCCAAGTGGACAGGGTTGTTAAGAAAGCATATGGTGTTTTGGCTTTCATTAACAGGGGGATTGAGTTTAAGAGTCGTGAGATCTTGTTGCAGCTCTATAAAACTTTGGTTAGACCGCACTTGGAATACTGCGTCCAGTTCTGGGCGCCCTATTATAGGAAAGATGTGGATGCTTTGGAGAGGGTTCAGAGGAGGTTTACCAGGATGCTGCCTGGACTGGAGGGCTTATCTTATGAAGAGAGGTTGACTGAGCTCGGTCTCTTTTCATTGGAGAAAAGGAGGAGGAGAGGGGACCTAATTGAGGTATACAAGATAATGAGAGGCATAGATAGAGTCGATAGCCAGAGACTATTTCCCAGGGCAGAAATGGCTAGCACGAGGGGTCATAGTTTTAAGCTGGTTGGTGGAAAGTATAGAGGGGATGTCAGAGGCAGGTTCTTTACGCAGAGAGTTGTGAGAGCATGGAATGCGTTGCCAGCAGCAGTTGTGGAAGCAAGGTCATTGGGGTCATTTAAGAGACTGCTGGACATGCATATGGTCACAGAAATTTGAGGGTGCATCCATGAGGATCAATGGTCGGCACAACATTGTGGGCTGAAGGGCCTGTTCTGTGCTGTACTGTTCTATGTTCTATGTTCTACTTGCCAGTGTGAATTTTGTGCTCATTTTCGGTTTGAATTAGTTCCAGAGGCCAACATGTACCACGACTAATCCAAGGCTATCATGTTTATAAATAGTCAATGTTTTTATTAAATTAATGATTAAAAACAATGTCAGAAACCCCAGTGATAGTGTATTAGATATCACTGAGGATAGCGGATGTAAACTTGACATAATTAGTCATGCAGCTGATCTTTTATTTCCCTCTCGGGCCAGAACAAAAACAGAGACTGATATTAAACACTTTGTAGAGTGGATGAGATTGGAGCCTCGATCCATGGTCTGGCTGCCTGTTCTGCACCATGTGGCAGCTGCTGAAACTGCAAAACATCAGGCGAAGTGTAACATCTGCAAAGAGTACCCATTCGTAGGTTTCAGGTGAGATGTGCAAACCAGCAGAAAGTTAGTGGGAGTTAGTTTTTAAAGAAAGCTTTAACTTTAGATGTTCTATTAGAAACTCGATCAGTCAACAACACAACTGAAATCATCAAAAATCCCAACAAACTCATGGACCAGAGAAGTAATTAGGACAAATTAAGTATCAACTTCTTTAACTTAATTTTTTGTGAGAGGTGAGTGCTGCATGCTTTTGGTATTTTGTTCACCGTTGCATTGATCACAGACACTGTGGCTCAGAATGGATTGTGACTTGACTTCCGGTTGGTTCTGTAATTTGCAATTATTGAGAATTTACAGAAAGGCCTTTTTATTAGTCCTGTAATCAGTGTGTGTGCATCCTATGAAAGTGATTGCTGTGTTGTTGCTAAATGATCGATAAAACTTCTTGTCCATAATTAGTAAATTAAATTGCATATTTGGACAGGATTTCTAAGGGGTAAATTGACCCTTTTCAGTTAACTATTCTCCTACATTTCTAAGATTGGCCAACTTGGAGAAGGTGCGTGTTACTGCCATTGATCTGATCAAACAACTCCCTGTCTAAGAAGAACTGGAGTGAGACCCCAACTGTGGATGAAACTATGACTGCCATAACTAAGTAAAGAGCAACAGCGACCCGGAGTCAATTGAATTCCATCTGAAGCTTGAGGAATGGTGGCCTAACTCTGAAGGCCAAGATCTGTTAGCTTTTCATGGACTATGAGGAACAGGGCAGGATTTCACAAAATCTTTAAGATGCCATATCTTATACAAAACTGAAAGAGAAATGTCAGATTGCTCAAAGAACCATGGGATCACCAGCCTTTCCATTGCTGGGAAGATTCTGGCAAGCTTACTTCTGAATAGGTTTATACCACCATGGCGAATGAAAACCTTCCATGCGAAGGGAACTTTGTGAAAATGTTGGAGACAGAGCAGGACCAATTTACAATAATGATTCCAGGGTTGAGATATCTCATTATGAAAATTGATTAGAGGAATTGGGACAGCTTTCCTCGAAGATGCTGAGACTTAGAAGAGATTATTTTGAATCTTGCAAAATCATTTGAAGTCTGGTCAGAGTAGACGAGGGGAAGACTTTCCTACTTGTGACAGAATTGAGAATAAGATGCAGAGGTTTGAAGTGATTGACTACAGAAGTAACTGCAGTGTAAGAAATAGCTTTATCACAGTCTATAGAATGCATTACCTAGAGGAGGCAGTTTCAGTAAAAGATGCAAGAAAGCGTTAGTTGATTAATTAAAGAGAAATAATGTGCAGGTTAAGGAAAAGGCACTAATTTGTGACATGTATTTGGAGAGCTAGTTCAAACATGATGGACCAAATGGCTTCCTTTTACTGTGATTTGAACTTAAAATTCATTAAAAGTAAAGTGTATTTGGCTCTGGGACACGGTGGAAAAGGATAAGGTAAACAGGACATGAGTGATCGGAGACTTGATAGTTGGAGGGGCAGATAGGAGATTTTGTAGCCGCAATCAGGAATCCAAACACAGAACTTGCATGAATGAACAAAGAAGAGGAATCGATTCAGTTGCCTCCAGTGAAGACTGTGACCACACCTTCACCCGCTGTGGGAGAATCTGCCTGATATGAATGAACCAACCACCAATAGGTCCGCAACCAATAAACACAAGTTTCCTCGAGTGTTCATCCATTGAGAAGCACCAAGAGGAAGGCAGCCTTTTTCCTACATTTTGTCAGCTTGACCATTTGGGAAGAGAGCCCCCCTTCTCTGACATTCTGTTCTATAAAGATCAAATGTATTGGTTCCTGATGTTGCGTGAGGCCAGTGAACTTCCACAATTCTACCACACTGTTACTTCCAAATCTATTTCTTTCCTTAACATCTCCTCAATGTTTCATCTTCTCAATCTACCGTCTGTCTGTATTTCTTCCGACTGTTGTTCAGAAAAGTAATTCCTTTCATCCCTTTCACTTCCAAATTATGTTTGTTCCTCACGGAAACTGGTATTCTGCTTCAGTTTATCTATTGCCTCGAAAATTCTGGACTAATCTGTAATTGACAGTGAGTTTCCTGTTAGCAGTGCTATTTATAAGAGGATTAACTGAACTTAACCACTTCAGTGCGTAATTTAATATTGCCTTGCATAGCTCCAAAAATTTTAAGAGCTTTCTGTTTGTACTTTTATGTTGCTTTTCATGGCTATTTAGTTTCTGCTCAAACATTTATGACTGCTTGCTGAGTCTCAGAGTTTGGCTTCATGACAGGAATCTGAAGGCAATATTCTCTGTTTTGCACCATCTCATCATATTGATGACCTGCATTCTGTCTGCAGTTCCATCCATTCATCTGTTGATAATTTCACACGACATTGATCAAGTCCTTCCATTTCATTATGACATTTTCCATTCTTGCAAGGGATTTGGCTATCACCAGTGAAGTTATCATTTGTTGTCCTTCGCTAATTGCCGTTGAACTGAGTGGATGGCTGGGCGGGTGGTTCAGAGCTACCTACATTGCTGTGGCTCTGCAGCCACATGTAGATCAGATGGGGTAAGGATGATCGAATACTCCCCGAAAGGACATGAGTGGATCAGATGGATTTTTACCAACAATTGTTGATAGTTTCATGATAGCGTTACTGGAAATGACTCTTCGTTCTGGGTATTTTTTTAATGAAATGTAAATTTGACCAGCTACAGTGTTTGAACATGAACCTACATTCTCCAGAGCATCAGCCTGGGTCTCTGGATTTTTAGTTCAATGTATTTGCCACTTGCCCACTGTCTCTCAGCCATTATTACAGTTAATTTCTTGACTTTTTTTTCTCTTTGCTTGGAGAACTTCCCTTCTGCAGTCTGAGCTGAAAATGTGTATCCTCCTCGTTTATTGTGGCCTTTACAGCTTCACATGTTACAATCGCTGCTCGTCAGATTGACCTTTTCCAGGAAGATTCTGGCAAGGTTACTTCTAAATAGGTTTATGCCACCGTGGCAGATGAAAACCTTCCATACAATGGGAACGTTGTGAATACGTTGGATGCAGAGCAGAAGCAATTTACAATAATTCCAGGGATGTGATATCCCATTATGAAAATCGACTGGGGGAGTTGGGACAGTTTTCCTCGACTTTGCTAGCATTTGTTTCTCCCCACATAATTTGCCGTTTCTTCAAAATAAAAAAAAATACATAATTTAACTACTTAACTTGCATTCCTTCGATGGTTAAAAATATCCAAACAAAAATGAACATTTCTCTTACTACTTGTTCTTCCTTTATAGGTACCGCAGCCTCAAACACTTGAATTATGACATGTGCCGAAGCTGTTTCTTTTCGGGGCGCACGTCAAAGGGGCACAAGTTACATTACCCAGTGGTGGAGAACTGCACTCCAGTGAGTAATATATTATTCCACTTGATAGAATTGTTCCAATCTGTCGAAACTTAGGGATTTTACCATTTAAATACAATCTTCCCTCAAAGTTGAAGTAGTTTGCTAAAATGATAAAAGGCCAACAGCTTAAATCAGGCTTCAATACCAGGAATACAATATTGTGCAGAACCTCTTTGATGTCAAGTTGAGGCTCAAGGAGGGATATGTCATCATGCCCACCCTTTTCTCCAACTTTGTCACCACCATTCTTAATCTCATCAAGAACAAGCTTCCCAGTGACTTGGATAGGATGGATGGAAAACCTTTTCACCTCAACCAGTTAAAATCACGGAAGAAAATGACACTGACCTCGCTTATGGAGCTTCAGTATGTGGTTCACAATGTCATTTCCACTCTCAGAAGTCTTCAATTCTCCCTTCAGGCTTTTGCAAAAGTATACTGAAGAATTAGCCTCAACCTTAAATTTGCCACCCAGTTTGATGGGGTTGTTAAGAAGGCATACGGTGTGTTAGGCTTCATTGGTAGAGGCATTGAGTTTCGGAGCCATGAGGGCATGTTGCAGCTGTACAAAACTCTGGTGCAGCTGCACTTGGAGTATTACGTACAGTTCTGGTCGCAGCATCATAGGAAGGATGTGGAAGCATTGGAAAGGGTGCAGAGGAGATTTACCAGGATGTTACCTGGTATGGAGGAAAGGCGTTATGAGGAAAGGCTGAGGGACTTGAGGCTGTTTTCGTTCGAGAGAAGAAGATTAACAGGTGACTTAATAGAACCATACAAGATGATCAGAGGATTAGATAGGGTGGACAGTGAGAGTCTTTTGGCTCGGATGGCCATGTTTGACACGGTCAGGGGGCATAGCTTTAAATTGAGGGGTGATAGATATAGGACAGAAGTCAGAGGTAGGTTCTTTACTTGGAGAGTAGTAAGGGCATGGAATGCCCTGCCTGCAACAGTAGTAGACTTGCCAACTTTAAGGGCATTTAAATGGTCGTTGGATAAACATATGGATGATAATGGAATAGTGTAGGTTTGATGGGCTTCAGGTTGGTTTCACAACATCAAGGCCGAAAGGGCCTGTACTGGGCTGTTATGTTCTATGTTCGAACCTCAAGATGACTCAAATCCTTTACCAATCTCAAGTTGTGGCCCATTTTTTCATCAAAATTAATGGAGAAATCCTCCCAAATGTAGAACATTTCCCTTACATGGGTCGCTCTCTCTCTTTTAAGGCTGACATCGATACAGAGGTTCTAACATTACGTCCAATCTGCGAGTGGCACCTTTGGCCTCCTAAGGATGAGAATGCTCAATTGTGACATCTGTGCTGATCGCAAGATCCTTGAGTTCAAGGCATGCATCGTTCATCCTCTCCTATATGACTGTGAAACCTGGATAACATCCAGCTGCCACTTCAAGACCCTTTCAGCACAGTTTTGTCATGGATTCTCCACATGAGCTAGGAGGAAAAACCTCCTAGCATCAGCATTGACGCCATGATGATTTGAAACAAACCCCATTGGGCTGGCCATGTACTTTGGATGCCTAAGTTATGACTACCAAAGTAAATTTTTGCCAACTGATTTCAAAGACCTTGAAATGTTCCTTCAAGAAATACTACATCGAGGTCAAAGTATGGGATATCCCCATTCAGAAGAAACCAACTTGGGGGAATCTCCTGTCTAAAGACACATAATTCTTTATGAACACAGGCAAGAAGTTGAAGTGTGGGAAAGGAACTGGAGAAAGGAATGCTAGTGTTCTCAAGGCCAAGACCACTTCCATCACCCTGAAAGACCTGCTAAACGTGTGGCTCTAGTTCAGGCTAATCAACCCGCACAGAGCTCATGACCCGTGATACGGAATTTCCTAGCTGGGCAATCATACTCATCAGCCAGTGATGGCTCTTAATATTGTGCAGAATATAATTTGATCTCAAACAAGTACTGTATGTAGCTTTGAGCATTGCTATGTAAAGACCAGGTTTTATAGAATAATCAGAATGGTGCTGCATGAGAAACTGGAATTAAGAGGAGGTAGGTGATACTTAATTTTTATTTGTTTCTGGGCCACTGGCATCGCTAACTGGGGCAGCATTTATTTGCCATCCTTAGTTAGCCTTGTAATTGTTGAATCATTGTAGTCCATGTGCTGTAGGTAGACTCAGTCAGTCAGGGGTGAATTTCCAGGACTTTGACCCAGTGATAGTGAAAGAACAGCAATATATTTCCAAGTTGAGATGGTGAGTGGCTTAGACACAGGGTCTTGTTGGTGGTGCTGTTCTCATATATCTGTTACACTTGCCCTTGCAGCTGAAATTTGTCATAGGTTTGGAAAGTCCGATCTCAGGATCTTTTGCAGATTTCTCAGTGCATCTCATAGATGGTACACACTGCTGCTAATGAGCACTGGAGGGAGTAGGCTGCTTTTTACTGGATGGTGTTGAACTTATTGAGTGCTTTTGTATCTGCACCCATCTAGGCAAGTGGGGATTATTCCATCATTCTTCTGACTTGTTCCATGTAGCTGGTAGACAGGCTTGGGGAATCAGGAGGTGAGTTACTTGATGCAGTAATCCGAGCTTTGGGCCTGCTCCTGTAGCCACTGCATTTAAATAGGAAGTCCAGTTGAATTTCTGTTCACTGGTAAAACCCGGGATTTTGATAGCGGACAATTCAGTGATGGTTACACCATTGAATGTCAAGGGACAATTAATAGATTTTCTCCTACTGGAGATGGTCATTACCTGGTATTTGTGGAGTATAATTGCGACTTGCCACTTAGCAGCCCAAGCCGAGATATCGTTCTGGCCTTGTTGCATTTGGACATGGACAGGTTCAGTATCTGAGCAGTGGTGAATGATGCTGAATATTCTGCTATCACTGGTGAACATCCCCACTTCTGATCTTATGATGGAGACAAGGTCATTGATAAAGCAGCTGAAGATGGTTAGGCTTAGGACTGTACCTTCAGGACCTCCTGCAGCTGACCTCCAACAACCAAAATGCCTCCCATTAGGAGAGGCGATGACCTAATGGTATTATGACTAGACTATTAATCCAAGCACTCAGGTAATGTTCTGAGGACCTGGTTCAAATTCCACGATGGCACATAATTCCAGATTTTCATTGAATTCAAATTCCATTAAGAGTCTAATGATGATCGTAAATCCATTGCCAATTGTTGGAAAAACCCATCTGATTCACTTATGTTGTTTAGGGAAGGAAACTGGGCTAGGCCTGGTGTGGCCTACATGGAACTCCAGATATCAGTCAGGCAATTTGGGATGGGCAATAAAAGCTGGTCTAACCAGCAATGCCCTCTTTCCCATGAAAGAATGAAAAAGCATCGTCCTCTGTGCAGATATTATTCGAACCAGTGGTGAGTTTCTGCTGGATTCCCATCAGCTCCAGTTTTGGTAGCGCTCCTTGATGCCACACTCGGTCAAATGTAGCCATCCTTAGCTCACCTCCGGAATTCAACTCTTTTGACCATGTTTGAACAACAGCTGTAATGAAGTCAGGAACTGGTGAGGTAGCAGAATTGAGTATTTTGTATAGGGATCTGAGGGATGTGGCAAATCGAGATTTCCAGAAAGAATTTGACCAGTTGCTGCATAAAAAAGTGAACCAGAAGGTTAGATCCAAGGGGATGAAGGGTAGAATATTGGTTTGAATAAAGGCCTGGCTAACTGACAGATAGCTGAGGGTCAGGATAAATGAGTCTTTGTCCGGATGGTGAATTGTTACGAGTGGGGTGCTGCGGGGTTCAGTTCTCTGACCTCAACTATTTGTCTCTGCTTACATTACACTTTGTAACATATACAAATGATATGTAACAGAATGCATGGATGATTCTGAAAGAGGTGGGAAAACAGCCTGTGATGTGAAATAGAACATACACAGCTGAATATTGATAGGCGAGGAGAATGGACCAGAATCTGGCAGGTGGTTAATGTGGATAAGCATGAGGCTTGCCTATTTTGTCCAGGAAAAAAAGGGCAAATTATTATTTAAATGGAGGGAAGATTCAAAGTGTGTCAGTGCAAAGTTGTCTGGCTGTCTTTGTGCATGAATAGCTGAAAGTTGGTATGCGGGTTAGGCATAGCACAAGGAAGACAGATGGAACTCTGGCATTTATCACAAAAGGACTGGATCATTAAAGTAACAAAGTGTTTTTCCGAACACATTGGGTGTTGGTGAGACCAGAGTCTTGTGTCCAGTTTTGATCCCCTCACTGAGGATGAATGCGTTTGCACTGGAGGCAGTTCGGAGGAGGTTGAACTGATTGATTCCAGGGATGAAAGGGCTGTCATCTGAGAAGTGGCTGAGTAGCTTGGGCTTGTACTTGCTGGTGTTGGAAAGAATGAGCGGGGTGGTTCTGATTGAGGTATATAAAATAGTAAAGGGGATTGAAAAGATTGGCATTGAGCAAATGTTCTGCATTGTGGGACATTCTTAAACAAGAAGCTGTAGCTATCGAGTGAGGCATGGCATGTACAAAATAGAGACGAGGAGTGGGTTGTGAATCTATGGAATTCATTGCCCCTGAATGCAATGGAGGCAGCACCAATCGACCGATTCAAGAAAGAAATAAATATGTTTCTGATGAAAATAGGGAGAAAGGGCCATGGGGAGCAGGCAGGAGAGTGCAGTTCATTCCATACACAAACTACACTAGGGAGAACACATTGGCTCCAAATCCATCTACCATCCTCAGAGAAAAAGAACAGGAAATAACATGACCAACCCAAGGAAACCTAAACACTTGAATAGAAAGCGGGACCGAACACCAGCGCTTCACTGGAGGCTCACTGATGATTTTGCCTGGAATGGTGACGAATCATCTGAAAACTAACCTTCCAGCTCAGTGAGCAATCTTACATCCAAAACCTCAATCCTGAGCTAAAAATCTTCTCAAAACTCGATAATACTTTGCCACTTGATTGACAGATGCATCCTATTTTTTTTAAAAAATAAACTTTTTTTGTTCGATGTATGACTGACTGACCAGTGTTTATTGTCCTTCCTTAACTGAGACTTGGGAACTCTGCAGCCCAATGGTATCAATGTGGACTTGACAAGCTTCAAAATCTCCCCTCCCACCACTGCATCCCAAAACCAGCCCAGCTCGTCCCCACGTTCCTAATCTGCTCTTCCTCTCCCCGATCCCCTCCTCCCAGCTCAAGCCAAACCCCCATTCCTGACCTACTAACCGCTTCCCGCCCCCTTGACCTGTCTGTCCTCCCCAGACTGACCTCTCCCCACCTACACTCACCTCTATTGGCTTCATGTCCGACCCTTTAACTTAAGACCATAAGATATGAGTCTAAGTAGGGCCATTCGACCCATCAAGTCCACTCCGCCATTTAAATCATGGCTCATGGGCATTTCAACTCCACTTCCCTGCACGCTCCCCGTCGCCCTTGATTCCTGTGAGATCAAGAATTTGTTGATCTCTGCCTTGAAGGCATCCAACGTCCCGGCCTCCATGCACTCTGTGGCAATGAATTCCACAAGCCCACCACTCTCTGGCTGAAGAAATGTCGTCTCATTTCAGTTTTAAATTTACCCCTCTAATTTTAAGGCTGTGCCCACGTGTCCTAGTCTCGCCGCATAACGGATTCCTAGCGTCCACCCCTTCTAAACCATAGATTATCTTGTAAGTTTCTAAATCTCCCCTCAACCTTCTAAACTCTAACGAGGACAATCCCAGGATCCTTCGCCGTTCATCATACGTTAAACCTACCATTCCAGGGATCATCCGTGTGAATCTTCGCTGGACACGAACCAGGGCTAGTCTGTCCTTCCTGAGGTGTGGGGCTGAAAATTGGATACAGTATTCTAAATGGGGTCTAACTAGAGCCTTATAAAGCCTCAGAAGCACATCGCTGCTTTTATATTCCAACTCTCTTGAGATAAACGACAACATTACATTCTCTTTCTTAATTATGGACTCGACCTTCAAGTTAACTTGTACAGAATCCTGGACCACACTCCCAGATCCCTTTGCACTTCTGATTTGCGAATTTTCTCACCGTTTAGAAAATAGTCCATGCCTGTATTCTTTTTTCCAAAGTGCAAAACCTCACATTTACTCACATTCAATTTCATCAGCCATTTCCTGGACCACTGTTCCAAACTGTCGAAATCTTTCTGCAGCTTCCCCACCTCCTCAGCACGGCCTGTCTGTCCACCTATGTTCGTATCATCGGAAAACTATGCCAGAATGCCCCC
Source organism: Stegostoma tigrinum (assembly GCF_030684315.1). NCBI lineage: Eukaryota > Metazoa > Chordata > Chondrichthyes > Orectolobiformes > Stegostomatidae > Stegostoma > Stegostoma tigrinum. Next base: position 200,794 of record NW_026728098.1, read on the forward strand.
AGTCCCTTCATCCAGATCATTAATGTATATGGTGAACAGCTGTGGCCCCAACACTGAACCCTGCGGGACACCGCTCGTCACTGGTTGCCATTCCGAAAAAGAGCCTTTTAACCCAACTCTCTGCCTTCTGTCAGACAGCCAATCCTCAATCCAAGCCAGTAGCTCACGTCGAACACCATGGGCCATCACCTCGTTCAGCAGCCTCCCATGAGGCACTGTATCAACGGCCTTTTGGAAGTCTAGATAGATCACATCTACTGGGTTTCCCTGGTCTAACATACTTGTTACCTCTTCAAACAATTCTAATAGGCACGACCTCCCCTTACTAAATCCATGCTGACTTGTTTTAATCTGACCCTGCACTTCCGGGAATTTAGAAATGTCATCCTTGACAATGGATTCTAGAATTTTACCAACTACCAAAGTTAGGCTAATCGGCCTATAATTTTCCATCTTTTGCCTTGATCCTTTCTTAAACAAGGGGGTTACAACAGCAATTTTCCAATCATTTGGGACTTTCCCTGACTCCAGTGACTTTTGAAAGATCACGACCAAAGCCTCCGCTATTTCCTCAGCCACCTCCCACCGAACTCTAGGATGTAGCCCATCGGGGCCAGGAGATTTATCAAATTTTAGACCCTTTAGCTTTTCTAGCACTTTCTCTTTTGTAATGCCTACCGTATTCAACTCTGCCCTCTGGCTCTCCCTAATTGTTGACATACTACTCATGTCTTCCACTGAGAAGACTGACGCAAAGTACTTATTAAGTTCTTCAGCTATTTCCTTATCTCCCGTCACAGGCCTTCCTGAATCAATTTGGAGCGGCCCAATATCTACCCTTGCCTCTCGTTTGTTTCTTATGTATTGAAAGAAGCTTTGACTATCATTTCTAATAATACGAGCTAGCCTACCTTCATATATGATCTTCTCCTTCCTTGTTGCTCTCTTTGTTATCCTCTGTCTGTTTTTGTAGCCTTCCCAATCTTCTGATTTCCCAGTGCTCTTGGCCACTTTATAGGCTGTCTCTTTTTCTTTGATATATTTCCTGACTTCCTTTGTCAGCCATGGCTGTCTAATCCCACCCCAGATAATCTTTGTTTTCTTTGGGATGAACCTCTGTCCTGTGTCCTCAATTACACCTATAAACTCCTGCCATTGTTGGTCTACTGTCTTCCCCGCTAGGCTCTGCTTCCAGTCGATTTTCATCAATTCCTCTCTCATGCCCCTGTAATTACCTTTATTTAACTGTAATACCATTCCATCCGATTTTGCCTTCTCTCTTTCAAACTGCAGACCGAACTCTACTGTATTATGATCGCTGCCTCCTACGTGTTCCCTTACTTTAAGGTCTTTTATAAAGTCTGGTTCATTACATAGCACAAAGCCCAGAATAGCCTGTTCCCTTGTGGGCTCCATCACAAGCTGTTCCAAAAAGCCACACTGCAAACATTCCATGAATTCTCTTTCTTTGGATCCACCAGCAACATTATTCACCCAATCCACCTGCATGTTGAAGTCCCCCATGATCACCGTGACCTTGCCTTTCTGACATGCCCTATTTATTTCTCGGTGCATCTTGCGCCCCGGTCCTGATCACTGTTAGGAGGTCTGTACATAACTCCCATTCCAGTTTTTTTTGCCTTTGTGTTTCCTCAATTCCACCCACACAGACTCCACATCTTCTGACCCTGTGTCGTTTAGTGCCGTAGATCTAATTCCATTCTTAACTAACAAGGCAACCCCACCCCCTCTGCCCACCTCCCTGTCTTTTTGATGTGTTGTGAATCCTTGGATATTTAACTGCCAGCCCTGAGCTCCCTGCAACCATGTCTCTGTGATGCCTACCACATCATAATCATTCAAGAGGATTTGTGCTGTTAATTCATCTACTTTGTTGCGAATGCTAAGAGCATTTAGATGAAGTGTCTTAATGCTAGCTTTCTTATCATTATGAGAGAGGTTGGAAATCCCAAGATGTCTTAAGTTATCCTTCCTTTTTGCTGTATTCCTAGTCTGCCTCGAGCTTAAATCCACCTGTACTCATGCTATCCTGTTGCTTATCTTTCCATTTAACTCCATACTCCCTGTCTCTTTCACTTCCCCTTCCCCCCGACTCACGAGTTTAAAGCCCTACTGACCACCCTATTTATCTTTTTCGCTAGAACACTGGTTCCAGATCGGTTCAGGTGGAGACCGTCCCAACGGTACAGATCCCCCCGGTTCCAAAACTGATGCCAATGCCCCATGAAATGAAATCCCTCTTTCCCACACCAATCCCTTACCAATGTGTTGACTTGCCTAACTTTCTTTTCCCTACACCAATTGGCACGTGGCTTGGGCAGTAATCCGGAGATTATGACCCTTGAGGACCTGTACTTCAATTTCTTTCCTCGTGTTTCATAATCCCTGAACTGGTCCTCTACCCTAGCTTTGCCCATGTCGTTAGTCCCAACGTGGACCACAACAACTGGATCCTCCCCCGCCCGCTCTAATATCCTTTCAACCCGGTTGGAGATGTCCCGCACCCTGGCAGGCAACACACCATGCGGGTCTCCCGATGCGGCTTGCACAGGATACTATCTGTCCCTCTAATTATAGAATCCCCTATAACACCTACCTGTCTTTTTGCTCCCCCCCCCCCTTGAATGACCTTGTGCCCCACGGTGCCATGGTCAGCTGGCTCATCCTGTCCACAGTCCATTCCCTCAACCGTACACGGAGCAAGAATCTCATACCTGTTGCAGTTGTCTGTCCGGACAGATCTGAAAAGATACTGACGTGTCTGCGTCTACCACCTCCGCTGGCACCGCGTTCCAGGCACCCACCACCCTCTGTGTAGAGAACTTTCCACACATATCTCCCATAAACGTTCGTCCTCTCACTCTGAACTCATGACCCCTAGTAATTGAGTCCCCCACTCTGGGGGGGAAAAAGCTTCTTGCTATCCACCCTGTCTATCCCCTCATGATTTTGTAGACCTCAATCAGGTCCCCCCTAATCACCATCTTTCTCATGAAAATAATCCTATTCTACTCAACCTCTCTTCATAGCTAGCATCCTCCATACCAGGCAACATCCTGGTGAACCTCCACTGCACCCTGTCCAAAGCGTCCACGTCCTTTTGGTAATGTACACAGTACTCTAAATGTGGCTGAACCAAAGTCTCATACAACTGTACATGACCTGCCAACTCTTGTCCTCAATACCCCGTCCGATGAAGGAAAGCATGCCGTATGCCTTCTTGACCACCCTATTGACCTGGCTTGCCACCTTCAGGGAACAATGGACCTGAACACCCAGATCTCTCTGTTCATCACTTTTCCCTAGGACTTTACCATTTACTGCATAGTTCACCCTTGAATTAAATCTTCCAAAATGCATCACCTCGCATTTGCCCGGATTGAACTCCATCTGACATTTATCTGCCACACTCTCGAGTCTATTTATATTCTGCTGTAATCTCTGACAGTCCCCCTCACTTTCTGCTGCTCCACCAATCTTAGTGTCATCTGCAAACTTGCTGATCAGATGACCTACACCTTCCTCCAAATCATTTACGCATATCACAAAACAACAGTGGTCCCAGCACAGAACCTTGTGGAACACCACTGGTCACAGGTGTCCAATTTGAGAAAATCCTTTCTACCACTGCTCTCTGTCTCCTGTTGCCTAGCCCATTTTTTTTTGTGTCCGTCGAGCGAGCGCACCCTTGACCCCATGCGACTTGACTTTCCCCATCAGCCTGCCATGGGGAACCTTATCAAACGCCTTACTGAAGTCCATGTAAATAACGTCTACAGCCTTTCCCTTTCAATCAACTTTGTCATGTCGTCAAAGAATTCTATAAAGTTGGTAAGACATGACCTTCCCTGCACAAAACCATGTTGCCTATCACTGATAAGCTGATGTGCTTCCAAATGGGAATAGATCCTATCCCTCAGTACCTTCTCCAGTAGCTTCCCAACCACTGACGTCAGTCTCACCGGTCGATAATTACCTGGATTATCCTTGCTACCCTTCTTGAACAAGGCGACAACATTAGCAAGTCTCCAGTCCGCCGGGACCTCACCCGTGTCTAAGGATGCTGCAAAGATATCTGTTAAGGCCCCGGCTACTTCCTGTCTCGCTTCCCTCAATAACCTGGGATAGATCCCCACCTTAATGCCTTTTAGGAGACCCAACACTTCCTCCTTCCTTGTGTCAACTTGACCTAGAGTAAGCAAATGTCTATCCCTCACATCACCATCTGTCATGTCCCTCCCCTTCATCAATACCGATGCAAAGTATTCGTTAAGAATGTCACCCATTTTCTCTGACTCAGTGCATAACTTTCCTTCTTTGTCCTTAAGTGGGCCAATCCTTTCTCTAGTTACCCTCTTGCTCTTTATATATGAATAAAAGGCTTTGGGATTTTCCTTAACCATGCTTGCCAGCAATATCTCATGTCTTCTCTTCGCCCTCTTAATCCCTTGTTTCAGATGCGCTCGAAATTCCCCGTGTTCTTCCAAAGCTTCATCTCTCTTAAGTCGCCTCGAATCTATGCTTCCTTTTTGCACTTGGCTAGTCTCACAATTTCACCTGTCATCCATGGTTCCCGAATCTTGCCTTTTCTGTTGCTGATTTTCCCAGGAACATGTCTCTCCTGCATACTAATCAACCGCTCTTTAAAAGCCTCCCATATATCAAATGTGGATTTACCTTCAAACATTTTCTCCTGATCTAAATTCCACAGATGCTACTGAACCTTGGTATAGTTGGCCTTCCCCCAGTTTAGAACTCTTCCTTTAGGACCACTCCCATCCTTGTCCATGAGTATTGTAAAACTTAGGGAATTGTGGTCGCTATTTCCAAAGTCGTCCCCTGCTGTAATTTCAACCACCAGGCAGGTTCATTCCCCAACACCAGGTCCAGTATGGCCCCTTGCCGAGTTGGACTACACACACACTGCTCTAGAAAACCCTCCTGGACACACCTTACAAATTCTGCTCCATCTTGCCCCCTAGTTCTGAGTGAATCCCAGTCAATGTTGGGATAATTAAAATCTCCCATCACCACCACCCTGTTTCTCCAACACCTTTCCATTATCTGTTTACATATTTGTACCTCTATCTCACGCTCGCTGTAGGGAGACCTGTAGTACAGCCCCAACATTGTTACTGCATCCTTCCTATTTCTGAGTTCTACCCATATTGCCTCAATGCTTGAGCCCTCCATGGGGCCCTCCTTCAGTACAGCTGTGATATGGTCTTCGACCAGTATTGCAACTAACATTAAATAGTAGACAGTAGATCACTGGAAAAGGAGGCTGAAGAATCAGTATGAGGAATGAAGAAATGGAAGAGGAACTGAACAGGTACTTTGTATCAGTCTTCATGGTGGAAAACACCAATCGCATACTAGAACTTTGAGAGTTAGGGGCAGTGGTGAATATAATAGCCGTAACTAAGGAAAAGGTGCTGGGGAAGCAGAAAAGTCTGAAGGTGGACCAATCACCCCTGGACCAGATGGACTGTACTGTAGACTTCTGAAGGAGATAGCTGAAGAAATTGTTGAGGCATTAGTGGTGATCTTTCAGGAATCACTGGTGATAGGGAGGATCTTGGGGGCTTGGAAAATGGCTAAAGCAACACCCCTGTTTGAGAAAAGAGAGAGACAGAAGAAGGGAAATTATAGGTCAGTTAGCCTGACCTCAATCATTGGTAAGATTTTAGAGTCCGTTCTTAAGGTTGAGATTGCAGAGACCTTGGAAGTAAATGACAAAATCGGGCTGATTCAGCATAGCTTCATCGAGGGGAAGTTATACCTGACAAATCTGTTAGAATTCTTTGAGTAGAAAGTGGGCAAGTTAGACAAAAGGGAGCCAGTGAATGGGATTTGTTTGGATTTCCAGAATGCTGTTGAGAAGGTATCAAATAAGATGAGAGCCCATAGTGTTTGGGCAAGTTACTGCCATTGACATTGAGCATTGGCTGACTGGCAGAAGGCAGAGAGTGTAGATAAAGGGGTCTTTTACAGGATGGCAGCTGGTGACGAGTAGAGTCCCACAGGGATCAATGTTGGTACCACAACAGTTCATGTAATACATTGATGATATGGATGAAGCAACTGAGACATTTTTGCTGAGTTTACAGTTGGCACAGTGACAGATGGAGGGAGAGATAGCAGTGAGGAAGTTGCAGAAGGACTTGCATAGACTCTGAGAGTGGGCAAAGAAGTGGCAGACAGAATACTGTGTGGGACACTGTGAGGTTATGTGCTTTGGTAGTAAAAATGGAGGCATAGATTATTTTCTAAATGAGAAAGGGCATTTGAAGTCTGAAGCACAACTGTCCCTCGTTGCCTTTGAGAAGGTAGTAGTGAGTTTCCTTCTTGAACTGCTACAAGTACATTTGCTCAAGATAGATACAATGCCACTAGGGAGGGAATTTTGGATTTTGACCCAGCGTGTTATCAGCTGAGCCTGAACATTGTCCAGGTCAATCTGCACAAAACAACCCTTTTTTAACCCCTGGAATTAACATTGTGAACGTTCTGAAAACCGCTGTTGTAAGCATATCTTAATAGGCTTAATAGACCAAAACTGTAAGCTTGTTCAAAGTCCTCTTCAGGTTAACATGCAGGTTCAGTTGACAGTTAGGAATGTAAATGCAATGTTAGCATTCATTTCAAGAGGGCTGGAATACAAGTGCAGGAATGTACTGCTGAGGCTGTATATGGCTCTGGTCAGACCCTATTTGGAACATTGTGACCAATGTTTGGCTCCATATCGAAACAAGGAGTCTGCCAGTTCTTTGCCCACTCACCTAGCCTGTCCAAGTCCTTCTGCAGCTTCCCCACTTCCTCACTACTATTTGTCCCTCCATCTGCTGACATTGGAGGGAGTCCAGAGGAAGTTGGCAAGAATCATTCTGAGTATGACGAGCTTGTCTTACGAGGAGTGGTTCAGGACTCTGGGTCTGTACTCGGTGGAGTTTAGAAGGATGAGGGGAGAATGTGGAGAGGCCTGGAGAGACATGGATGTGGGGAAGATGTTTCCATGAGTAGGAGAGACTTAAATCTTTGGGCACACCCTCAGAGTCGAATGGATAACCCTTTAGAACTGAGATGAGGAATTTCTTCAGCCAGTGGATGGTGAATCTGTGGAATTCATTGTTGCGGAAGGCTGTGAAGGCCAAGTCATTGAGTCTGTTGAAGATATGAGTTGGATAGGCTCTTGGTTAGTAAGGGGATCAAGAGTTAGGGGGAGAAAGCGGGAGATTGGATGGTGGAGCAGAGAGTCAGTTGCAACTGCTCAAATATTGAGGCTGGGATTTCAGCAAAGGTAATGTTGAGGGGGGACGGTTAGATGCTCACTTGTCGGAGATGGTCATTATCTGTCACTTATATGGACGTTTTTTTTTGAAAACTCTGTTGTGGATGTGGGCATCACTGGCTCGGCCAGCATTTATTATCTGTCCCTAGTTGCCCTTAGGAAGGTAGTGGTGACCTGCCTTCTTGAACTGCTACAAGTACATTTGCTTTCGGTAGATACAATACGATTAGGGAGGGGATTTCTGAGAACGCTGTTGTAAGCATATCCTAGCTTAATAGACCAAAACTGTACGCTGTGCACCTTGAGTGGCGTCACCAGTCTTGTGTGGAAAGATTTTCACTCCTCCCCTCCTTGAAATAAAGATTTGCACCTCACGTGCCTTCTAAAATACATGCTGTGCATAGAAGCTAAATTTTTGTGCTTCATGTACATGCCTCTTGCTGCGTTCTGCTGGGATCTTTTAAGAATCTAGAAAAGATTACAGCCAATACATCCATTTGGGCAGCACGGTGACTCAGTGGTTCGCTCTGCAGCCTCACGGCGCCAGGGGCCCGGGTTCGACTCCAGCCTCGGGTAACTGTCTGTGCGGAGTTTGCACATTCTCCCTGTGTCTGCATGGGTTTCCTCCATGTGCTCCAATTTCCTCCCACAGTCCAAAGATGTGCAGGCGAGGTGGATCGGACATGCTAAATCGCCGGTAGTGTTCAGGGGTGTGTGTGGGTTATAGGGGTGGGATGGGATGCTGCAAGGGGCGAAGTGGACTTGTTGGTCCGACGGACCTGTTTCCACACTGCAGGGAACCGAATCTAATCTAATGTCTGCAGTCAACTCTTATAATCCTCCATGTTATCATCTAATTTAGTCTGAAGGGATGCCTGACAACTAATGAAGTGAGGGAACAGGTTTTATGTCTGTATTAATTGAGGATGAATTGATTGTGAGTTGGCTGTATAAATATGGGAGCTAGTAATTAGGGGTTGACGTTTATGGAGTATTTTTAAAAGAAATAAAGCTCTGATGGTACGATGTTGGGTTGGACTCTTTGCATACCTGGAATCCAATTCTTCAGGTCCAGGGAACCTATTAACTTAGTCTTCTCAGTTTTCCTCAATGTTTTCTTGAGGATTTCCTTCTCCCTTTCGCTCCCTACTTTTCGCCCATTGGTTTTTTTTTGTATGTTTTCTACTGTGAAATCAGATAGAAAATATTGGTTCAAAGCTTGTGCCATTACCTTCATTTCCCCAGTCTCACCCTCTCATGAGCCATTATTCACTGTATTTACTCTTTTCCTTTTTATAGATTTGTGGAAGCTTTTACTGTATTTGTATTAATGTCTCCCTCATTATTATTTTGGTCATCTTTTGTTCACATCTGAAATAGTTTCAGTTCCACAATTTTCCAATCTTTCTTTCAATTTATACTATCTTTAACTTTCTTAGATAGCAACAGATGGCACCATGGTGCATTCTAGCTGTACATCCTTTCATTCTAAATTGACAATATTTTTGTTCAGAGTTATGAAATATCCCCTGAAACATCTGCCATTGCTTCTCTATGGTCTTTTAAACTATTTTCCCAGTTCAACTCTGCCTTTATACTCCTGAGTTATCTTCAATGAAAGTTAAAGATATTAAACAGTTTCAGACCAAATTCTCATCCTCGTCCTTGATGTAAAATTCTACCACATCCTGATCATTCTTATCCAGAGAATCCTGTACTATGTTATGGTTGATGAGTTGTATCGCAAAACATACTACCAGGTCTAAAATATCTTAAAACTGTGCCACTGGAACCAAGCAGGGATTAAGACTCCAAATGCACTCTATGAATATATCCTGAGGGGTAGATAACTGTTCTTAACATCAAGGTGCCATTCAACCAAATATGACATCAAGGAGCCGTCGCAAAGCTGCAGTCAGTAAGAATCAGGTGAAAAACCCTCTGCCGGCTGGAACCTTACCATAAAGGAAGTGGTTGTGGTTGTTGGAAGTCAGTTGCCCCAACTCCAAAGCATCACTGCGGGGGTTACGTAAATTTGTGCCCTGAGCTCAACCATCTTCAACTGTTTCATCAAATGCCAAATGCCATCCCTCCGTCAGAATGCCATACGTGGGGATGTTCTCAGTTGATTGTGCCATGTTCAGCACCACTCATAGCTCCTCAGATGCTGAAGTAGTCCATGTCCACAGAACATAAGTGATGAGAAGCAAGTGGTAGTTGTGCTGTGCAACTTACGGGCAATGAACGTCACCATTAAGGAGAATCTAACCATTGCCCCATGACTTACACTCCTTTACTGCCAATATGCTGAGGCTTATCAGGTTTCCAGAAACTGAATTGGACCAAACTTGTAATTATTGTGACGACAAGAGCAGGTCAGAGGTTAAGAATTCTGCAGTGAATAATGAGCCCCCTACCTACACAAAGCCTGTCCACCATCTATAAAGCCCAAGTCAGGAATGTAATCTCCACTGGTCAGGACTGGTGCAGCTCCATCAACACTCAGGAAGCTTGAATCATATGGACAAAGCAGCCTGTTGGATTGGTACCCCACCCACCACCTTCAACATCTGTTCTATCATCAGTAATGTATAATTAGTGCCCCATGCAAGTTTCCCTCCAAGCCACACACACTATCCTGACTCGGAACTATATCGCTGTTCATTAATAGTCATTGAGTGAAGATTCTGGAGCTTCTTTCTGAACAGCACTACTCTAAGGACTGCAGTTATTCAAGAAGGCAGCTCACCACCACCTTCTCCAGGGTAATTGGGCTTAGCCAGCAACATCCACATCCCGTGAATAAAAAAGAATCTTCCAGGCTATCTGTGCCAATTGGGTTCACAGTTTATGATAACATCTTTCTTACAAGATCCCATTACTTCTTGGTCTATCGACTGTATGCTATCCTGGACTGTACCTTCTGTCAGGGGATCTATGAATCTGAAACTGTCACAGCTGTGACTTCTTTCCTTTGCTGTTCCTTATCTCTACCCAAACTGATTGTCTATTTTGCCTGGGAGCCAGTTGGCTGGTTTGTAATTCAGAGTGATACCAACAGCCTGGGATCCGACACTGTCTGAAGTTACAATGAAGGAATCTTCTTCTCAACCTCTCTCCTCATCTGAGGTGTGGTAACCTTCCAATTTCAACCACCTCCAGTTATCTCTCTCGACTGTGAGAGCAGACCTGTGGTCCCAACTGGGACTATAGTGACTTTGAATCTCCAAACCAAGATAATTTCTCACCAATGTATTGATCTCATCTTTGACACAAGACAAAAAAACAAACAAATTAAACCCAATGAGATGAATTTTGGATCACTGGATTACATGGCATAATTGGACAACGAAATGCACTATTGTTAAAATAATTCGGAATTCAACCAGAAAGGCCACTAATGTGAATCCTGGATCTGTGTATCATTTGAAATTATTTAATTGGATAGTTTCAGTATTTGGCCACAGGATGGAGAAATCTGCTGAGGTGATGTACCCAGAAGATAGAAAGATGATAGAAATGTTTGGAGAGATATGGGCCAAGCACAGGCAGGTGGAACTAGTTCAGTTTGGGATTGTGATCAGCATAGGCTGGTTGGACCAAAGGATCTGTTTTCATGCTGTATGACTCTATGAAACTCAAGCTTAATTGTCCAAAACTCACATTCAGACATATCTAACCTTGATCATAATCTTACAGAAAGATAGCCGACTTTATCCCTCAGAGTTGCAGACTCTTCAATTTTACATCCTCAAAGACATTTAGCAGGAATAGCATGGATTATAGAGTGAGTTGAGTAGATTAGTTCATTATTAATTCTTAACTAAATTTGATTTATTTTACATTTTTAGACAACATCAGGTGAAGATGTGCGTGATTTCACCAAGGTGCTGAAAAATAACTTCAGATCAAAGAAATACTTTGCCAAACATCCTCGCTTGGGTTATTTACCACTACAAACAGTCCTAGAAGGTGAGAACCTTGAGATGTAAGTTTATTGATGTGAGATTTACTAATGTATCAATGCCCATTTGGGGGTTGACAAATATTGCAGCATTATTCGTTCTGCAGCTTAGCAGGAGAGTGAGGTTGTCCATTTGCGCCGATATCAGAAGTACACAATACAAGAACAAGAGGGGCTTAACTGATAGCATCGGTCCTCTCGCCTTCAAAACAGTGTAGTTACTCAGAGTGCATCTGCTGTGGACTTGTTGATACTGTCACTAACGTGCAACCTTCCTTGATATCTTTCTCTGTCCTCCAGTTCTGTCTTTTAAAAACTACAATCAATTACCCTCTCCTCAAAAGGAAAGAACCTTTGGCTGAACAGAGAACAAAGAACAGTACAGGCCCTTCGGCCCACGATGTTATGCCGACCTATTATCCCACTCATATCAAACTACCCTGCATACCCTTCATTTTACTATCCTTCATGTGCCGATCCAAGAGTCGTTTAAAAGTCTTGAAATGTATCTGACTGCACTACCACTGCTAGCAGCGCATTCCACACACCCGCCACACTCTGTGTAAAGAACCTACCTCTGACATCTCCCCTATTCCTTCCTCCAGTCACCTTAAAATTTCTCCCCCTCGTAATAGTCATTTCTGCCCTGGGAAAAAAAATCTTACTATCCACTCCAGCTATGCCTCTCATCATCTTGCATACCTCTATCAAGTCACCTCTCATTCTTCTTTGCTCCAATGGAAAAAGTCCTCGCCCCCCCTCAATGTTTCATCATAAGACGTGCCGTCCATTCCATGCAGCATCCTGCTAAATCTCCTCTGCACCCTCTCTAAAGCTTCCACATCCTTCCTATAATGAAGCAACCAGAATTGAACTCAATATTCTAAGCGCTGCTCCATCCCCACAAACTAATGCTCGATTCCAAATCCCTTTTCTCTTGATGCTTTAAATTCAATGCTGTCTTTCGTGTAATTTCATATTTGAATTCACTGGTCCTGAGCCGCTCGCGGCGATGTGCCCCCGCGGTCCTGCTACAGTGCTTTGAGATGGAAACAAACATGACTGATGAAGGTCCACCAGTTGATGTAGTACGTTTAGATTTCAAAAAAGCATTTGATAAATTACAACTCATAAGGTGACTCAAAAGAAAGCAGCCCATGGGTTCAAGGGTAGTATATTAGGATGGACAGAGGACTGCATCGCAAACAGAAGTAGAGAAGGGGCAGCAGGATGGTAACTTATAACTGGTGTCCGGCCACAGGGCCCCTGCTGCGGAGGCCGTACACCTAATGTTGCCTGGGTTGATTTCAGAAATGGAGGAGGGGATTGCCATGCTTAGGAATGTTGGGCGGATGGGATTTATAAGATTGAGAGAAATCTTATTTTTTCAGCATTTAAGATTCTTAAGAGGCTTGATAGTGTATATCCGTAGAGAATGCTCCCATTTGTGAAATATTTTATGACCAGAGGCCACATTTTCATATTAGTTGCCTGTTAATTCAGGGGAAGAATTACTTCTTTCAGGTGGTAGCAATCTATTCAACACTTTAGCAGAGAAGGTTTTCGAGGTAATGCCATCAATTATATGCTCGGCTGAGATGGCCCGTTTAATTTTCAAATCAAGAAACAACAATAATGAGGAAAGGGTAGTCTTCACAGTGGAAGATACTTCAAGGATCCCCTTATCCCTGTATTCTTTAGTAATGAATTAAATACATCACTACCACACCATCACTACCATTACAGAAGTAGTAGTAGACAATCTAATGGAGTAAAAGCAGATCAGACTCTTTGCCCTGATGGTTTACTTTCTATGATTCCAAACAAAGGAGCTTCAGAGTTGGTGTATGCATTGATTGTAATTTCTGAAAAAGGTTTCGATTCTCGAGAAGCATCTGAGGGCTGGAAAACTGCCGATGTGACATCCCTATTTAAAAAGGAGAGAGGCAAATTGTTGGAAATATGTGGCAATCAACTGTGAAGAAAATAATAGCAGGACATTTGGAAAATCAGAATCTAATCAAACAGAATCACCATAGCCTGACGAAAGAGAAATTATGTCTGGCTAATTTGTTTGGGTTTTTCGAGGAAGTCCCAACCAGAATTAGTAGAGGAAAACCAGTAAATGTGTTGTATTTGGACTTTGAGCAAACATTTGAGAATGTACTCAAAAGTAATAAGCTAAGAGCTGAGGTTTTGAAGGTAGTATATTGCTATGGATCAGTATGCTTTGCATGGCCAGGAAGGAGAGATCACATCTACAGTGAAATGCACCAAGTGAATAGATATTTTGGGGAATTTGGTGGCAATGTGGTAAGTCAGTGCAGAGGGTAAGAGGTGCTATTTGCTTGCTTTTTTTGCCTGATAGTTGGTCAGCTTTTTTTTTTGAGACAGGACAAATTGAAGCCAGAAGCGGGGACCCAGAAGGTGAACCCGGTTCATTGGTTGGTGATAGCTACTGGTTTAAGAATCTATTATCGGTAATTTTCAGATTGAAAGTAAATCGGAGAAATATATACAGGCTACAAACTAATGTTTTTAAATCAAATTAAGATTTAAGTAATTGAAATGGAGATGCCGGGCCAATGATGATTTAAACCTCCATGACGGGGGAATGGTCAGACACCATACTCCAGCTCAGGGTTGATGAACTGGAATCTCAGTTTCGACCAATCAACAAATCATGCGGGGGAGAGTTACCAGGGAATGCTCTGTTTCCGGAGGCAGTCACACACCTTAGATTAACTACCTGAAGCTCGGTCAGTGGCCAGGGACGTGAGACTGTGACTAAGGACAGGGCAGGTGGAAGGATCCAGGATGTCGTGCAGAAGGAACCTTGGCCTTTGATCTTATCGAACAGGTTTGAGATTCTTTCTTCCTGTGTGGATGAGAGGTCAGGGTATATGGAAGATGAGTAAACTGACTATAGCACGGTGGTACAGGGGGACATTCAAGAGGGGATAAAAAGTGAAATGTAGTTATAATCAGAGGTAGTATAGTTAGCGGAATGAACATTGTTGGTTGTGACTAGGATCGAGAGTCTCGAAAGTAGTGTTGCCTGCCTGGCGCCCAGGTTTAGGATATTCCGTCTTGGCTACCAAGGAATTTGAAGTGGGAGGTGTAGAAATCCAGCTATCGTGGTGGACACAGGTACCATTGATATGGAAGAAAGAGGAAAGAGGTTCTGCTGAGGGATTATGAGCACTGAGGTGCTGAGTGAGAAGGCAGAACCAAAAGGTAATAATCTCGGGATTCTTATCTGAGCAATTTGGCACGGTGTGAACAAAACTGAAGATGTAAATGCATTGTTCAAATGATGGCATGGCAGAAATGTGTTTGAATTCATGGGACATTGGCATTGGTATGGGGAAGGAGGGAGTTGTTCCGGTGGCATAGGCTTGATGAGAATCATATTGGGACAAGTATCCTGGCAAAAGACATAGCTAGGTCTGGGGGTAGGGCATCAAAGTGAAAAGTGTGGAGCGGGTGAGTCCAGTTGCATGGAAAATTATGGAAAAAGTTAGAAGCTAGTAAGTGCTCAGCAAAGTTTCCAGAGCAAGTAATAGGACAAAAAGTATGGAAATAGTCAGGAGTCTCATTTCAGGTGCAGCAGATAAGAAGGGTGGCCATAAATGCCAGACTGAAGGTCTTTTATTTAATTGTAGGGAGTGTATTAAACCAAGTGAATGAGTTTGTGGTGCAGATTGAAATTGACAGATGTATTGTTCTGGGTATCACAGACATGTGGTTGTAAGGGGATAAGTGTTGGGAACTAAATATCCAATGATACATGTCCTATCGAAAGAACAGACAAATGGACAGAGATGCCAGGGTTGGCTTGTGAGTAAGAAATGGGGCAACGCTGAAGGAACCACAGGTCTTGAGCTTGTTTATTAATGACTTTGAGGAAAATGTGAATGTGCTGTGGCTAAATTTGTAGATGACTCAAAAATATTTGCAAAGACAAGGCATGGCACAGAAACAGAGATTTACCAGGATGTTACTTGGATTGGAATGTATTAGCTTTCAGGAGGGCTTGGTGGCAATGTTGTACAATAATAAATGTAATGAGATCAACCATGATCTCACTGAATGGTGGAGGAAATTCAATGGGCCAAATGACTTTTTGAGTGAGTCTTGTTGTTTGACAATGAATTCGTAAAGGTGTTTTTTTTTGTCTCTTGGATGAGATGTAAAAATGAAATGTGTACGCTTCCTTTTCATCTGGCAATAAATTATCGTTCTGAACGATTTCCATTGACTAGTGGCAATCTGACAAGCATCACGATGTAAAGAGATTCTTAGCTTCTTTTTAATTGTCAAGTTATTCTTTGGAATTAATTCAGCATATATTTTTGCATCTCAGGAATTATATTCATCACTGCATCTCAAAAAGTACTCTGTTGTATGATAACAGCATTTTAAAGAACACTCTTCAATGGTTGTGATTTTCAGTTGCCATAACACACATTAAATTACATTGTTGGCCAATCTGTCCATGATTATTTCATTGTCTTACATTTCAAACAGACAAGGAAATATTGGTGATGCAATGAAGAGTTTGATGATAAAATATAATTACTGTTACGGTTTCCTCTTGGACGAAATATTCTCATCAAATTGACTGGTCAAGGAAATGGGACACTGACTGTGAGTACTTTGAGTGTTTAAGTGATTCCTAAAATGAAAATTATGACCTTGATTTCTCTTGCATGCAGATATGAAGAGACTATTTTAAAAATCCTCTCGGTTCGTGGTTCAGGCATAAAGGTGTCACATGCATATTTATGTATATACATGTACATGTGTAATCTGAAAAGAAAATGACGATAAATCACTTGTTACAAGGTGAGAATGAGTTATCCAGACAGTAAGAACTGCCAAAGTTGGTGTCTGAGATAACACATTGTGGAGCTGGGGGAAAGCAGGCAGCATCAGAGGCTCAAGAAAGTTGATGTTTTGGGTCAGGACCCTTCCTCCAAAATGGAGGGTGGACGGGAGCTCAGAAACAAATAGTGTGGAGAGGGAGGAGGTGCTGGGGAAGGTAGGTGGGATGGTGATAAATGAGTACTATCCAGATTGGAACAGATTTACCCCAGAAGGTATTGAATACAAGTTCCAAATCACTCTCAAAATCCTAGTGACTGTTAACATTCATGTTTTTTTTGTCTGTGTGTTTCAGTAGTTGCATGTCAGTTTGAATGGTTCATTGAGAGTGAGGAACCTATGGACTCACACACACCATCATGGAATTTAATTCAAAGAGTGACTCCTCTTCAAAGTACTTAGTCGCTTTTAAAATCTTGACCATTTCTGCTGTCTAGTTGAACAAGTGTAGCTGAATACTGCTTCAATAGGAATTAGTGTTTAATAGGAACATATTTGTGAAACTTACAGTTCCTCAAGCTTTAGCATAAACTGGTGGAGACTTTCGGCGCTTGCAAAAAGGCTCACCTCTCTTAATACTGAAGGAAAATTGGAGTTTAAAAGTAAGTTCATCCGCTGTCAGGGAATGAAATGTTAATGTTGACTTGAATATAATTTTTTAAAAAGTAATATATTTGTGTAGCACTAAACTCAAATTAAAATTTGGATATGCCAGTTGACTCCTGTTTGACACTGTATGGAATGGCGGTGACATCAGATTCAGTGATGATTGAGAATCTAAAGAATATGAGGATAAGATTTAACATCCAAATATCATTGAACTCTTCAAGGAATGTATTACTGGAAAAGGGGGAAAGCATGTATGTCTATAAGAATTGAATACACTCTGAAGGCGGTGGCACAGATGAAACAGACCTGTGTGCTAAAACTTATCACAAATTTCACATTGAATGGAGCAGTTTAAACAGGCTGGAGGAAGCAGACATGCCAGCGCAAACTTTTGAATTTGTGCATTCTGTTCATAAACATCAGCAAAATTGTGGGAACCTGTTTATTCTTTCTCTTTTATTGCACAGAACCATACGATTACACTAATTTTGATTAGGAATTTAAAGATTATGAGCCCTGTCCGTTTGACTCGCAGTTTGGTACCATAGGTTGGTACGATCTTCGTTCAAGAAGGAAGAGGGATGTTCCAGACACAGAAAATCGTCAAACCATTTACTACAAAGTCTGTTTCTGCTTAGTATTAATTAATGCAGTTAACATTTTCAGATCGACATGATTGCAGAATGGAGTCAATAAAACAAATTCCATCTGATATTCAACATAAATTTTAAGTTTGGGATAACAAGCTCACAAGAAAGATGACCTGGTTTTAGATATCACTTGGGACCACAGACTAACAGACAAAGGAACAAAGCAAAACGACTCTGCGATTTGATGTAGAAACTCCTGACTCCGAAGCCTGCAGCCGCCCTCCAATTCTCAAGTCAGAAGTGTGTCAATGATGGTGCAGATCCAACAACACTGGAAACGATCTTGAGTCTAGACCAAAGCAGCCCCTTGATTGGCACCGTATCCATTCTCTCCACAACCAACTCCAAGACACAATAATGTGTCCATATACAAGATGCACTGCCACATTTTTTTCCAACTATTCTTACACCCGCCTTTCCAGACTTAGAAAACTCATCTTCAAGGTCAAGGACATCAGACATGGTAGCACTAATCCCAGTAAAAATCACCTCCAAGCTACTCTCAAACTGATTTGGAAATGAATGATTGTTCCTGAGTCAATATTAGTAATCTCTTTTGGAACAGCATTGTGGGTCTGTGTACAGCAACATGAAGCTGTTCAAGAAGTCAATTTGTGCTGGACAATTAGCAACAGCTATGTCTCATTAAAGAATAAATAAATCGGAAAGAAATCCATCTGAGAGTCACAAGCAAATGGGTAACTTTTTTTTGTTCACTCTGCAGCTCGTGGGCTATTACCAATTTTGACAATGACAAATGAAGCTTTTGTTTGGTTTGCTATTGATAGCAGCTGTCCACAAAATAAAAACAATTGGCATCAGAGATAATGGGAAGTGCAGATGCTGGAGAATCCAAGATTACAAAGTGTGGAGCTGGATGAACACAGCAGGCCAAGCAGCATCTCAGGAGCACAAAAGCTGACGTTTCGGGCCTAGACCCTTCATCAGAAAAGAGGGAGGAGGAGAGGGCTCTGAAAGAAATAGGGAGAGGGGAAGGCAGATTGAAGATGGATAGAGGGGAAGATAGGTGCAGAGGAGACAGACAAGCAATAAGGAAGGGGAGGATCAAATATGAAGGTAGGCTAGCTAGTCATATCAGAAATCATAGTAACAGCTTCTTTCAATACATAAGAAACAAACGTGAGGCAAAAGTAGACACTGGGCCACTCCAAATTGATGCTGGAAGGCAAGTGGTGGGAGATAAGGAAGTAGCTGAAGAACTTAATAAGTACTTTGCGTCAGTCTTCACAGTGGAAGACATGAGTAATATGCCAACAATTAGGGAGAGCCAGGGGGCAGAGCTGAGGATGGTAGGAATTACAAAAGAGCAAGTGCTAGAAGAGCTAAAAGGTCTAAAAATTGATAAATCTCCTGGCCCCGATGGGCTATATCCTAGAGTTCTGAGGAAGGTGGCTGAGGAAATAGCAGAGGCTTTGGCTATGATCTTTCAAAAGTCACTGTAGTCAGGGAAAGTCCCAGATGATTGGAAAATTGCTGTTGTAACTCCGTTGTTTAAGAAAGGATCAAGGCAAAAGATGGAAAATTACAGGCCGATTAGCCTGACCTCGGTAGTTGATTAAAATTCTTGAATCATTGTCAAGGATGAGATTTCGAAATTCCTGGAAGTGCAGGGTCAAATTAGAACAAGTCAGCATGGATTTAGTCAGGGGAGGTCGTGCCTGAAAAACCTGTTAGAATTCTTTGAAGAGGTAACAGGTATGTTAGACCAGGGAAACCCAGCGGATGTTATCTATCAAGACTTCCAACAGGCCTTTGATAAGGTGTCTCACAGGAGGCTGCTGAGCAACGTGAGGGCCCATGGTGTTCGAGGTGAGATACTGGCCTGGATTGAGGTTTGGCTGTCTGACAGAAGGCAGAGAGTTGGGATTAAGGGCTCTTTTTCAGAATGGCAACCAGTGACGATGGTGTCCCGCAGGGTTCAGTGGTGGGGCCGCTGCTGTTCACCTTATATGTTAATGATCTGGATGAAGGGACTGGGGGCATTCTGGCGAAGTTTTCCGATGATACGAAGATAGGTAGACAGGCAGGTAGTACTGAGGAGGTGGAGAGGCGGCAGTAAGATTGAGACAGTTTAGGAGCGTGGTCCAGGAAATGGCTGATGAAATTGAATGTGAGTAAATGTGAGGTTTTTCACTTTGGTAAAAAGAATAGAGACATGGAATATTTTCTAAATGGTGAGAAAATTCGTAAAGCAGAAGTACAAAGGGATCTGGAATTCTTGGTCCAGGATTCTCTAAAAGTTAACTTGCAAGTAGAGTCCATGATTAAGAAAGCGAATGTAATGTTGTTTATCTCAAGAGGGTTGGAATATAGAAGCAGTGATGTGCTTCTGAGGCTTTATAAAGGCCTAGTTAGGCCCCATTGAGAATACCGTGTCCAATGTTGGGCCCCACACCTCAGAAAGGACATACTAGCCCTGGAGCGTGTCCAGCGGAGATTCACACGGATGATCCCTGGAATGGTAGGCTTGACATACGACGAACGGCTAAGGATCCTGGGATTGTACTCATTAGAGCTGAGAAGGTTGAGGGGAGATCTAATAGAAACTTACGAGATAATGTGTGGCTTAGAAGGGGTGGACGCTAGGAAGTTGTTTCTTTTAGGCCAGGAGACTAGGACCCGTGGGCACAGCCTTAAAATTAGAGGGGGTAAATTTAAAACGGAAATGAGACGACTTTTCTTAAGACAGAGAGTGGCGGGCTTGTGAAATTCATTGCCACGGAGTGCAGTGGGGGCCGGGACGTTGGATGCCTTCAAGGCAGAGATCAACAAATTCTTGATCTCACAGGAATCAAGGGCGACGGGGAGCGTGCAGGGAAGTGGAGTTGAAATGCCCATGAGCCATGATTTAAATGGCGGAGTGGACTTGATGGGTCGAATGGCCCTACTTAGACTCATATCTTATGGTCTTAAGTTAAAGGGTCGGACATGAAGCCAATAGAGGTGAGTGTAGGTGGGGAGAGGTCAGTCTGGGGAGGACAGACAGGTCAAGGGGGCGGGAAGCGGTTAGTAGGTCAGGAATGGGGGTTTGGCTTGAGCTGGGAGGAGGGGATCGGGGAGAGGAAGAGCAGATTAGGAACGTGGGGACGAGCTGGGCTGGTTTTGGGATGCAGTGGTGGGAGGGGAGATTTTGAAGCTTGTCAAGTCCACATTGATACCATTGGGCTGCAGAGTTCCCAAGTCTCAGTTAAGGAAGGACAATAAACACTGGTCAGTCAGTCATACATCGAACAAAAAAAGTTTATTTTTTAAAAAAAATAGGATGCATCTGTCAATCAAGTGGCAAAGTATTATCGAGTTTTGAGAAGATTTTTAGCTCAGGATTGAGGTTTTGGATGTAAGATTGCTCACTGAGCTGGAAGGTTAGTTTTCAGATGATTCGTCACCATTCCAGGCAAAATCATCAGTGAGCCTCCAGTGAAGCGCTGGTGTTCGGTCCCGCTTTCTATTCAAGTGTTTAGGTTTCCTTGGGTTGGTCATGTTATTTCCTGTTCTTTTTCTCTGAGGATGGTAGATGGATTTGGAGCCAATGTGTTCTCCCTAGTGTAGTTTGTGTATGGAATGAACTGCCAGAGGAGTGCCAGAGGCTATTATAATCACAGTATTTAAAAGTCACCTGCATGGACACATGAATAGGAACGGTCTGTAGGGATATGGGCAACATGCTGGCAAATGGAACTAGTCATTTACGATATCTGGTCGGCATGGAGGAGTTGGACTGAAGGGTCTGTTTCCCTGCTGCACAACTCTACGACTCTGTCTTCGTCTCTTTGTGTCTCTCTCTCTCGCCTTCGCTCCCCCCTCCCATTTTCTCCAAACCCACCCCTCGCCACACACACAATCTCTGTCTCTCCATCTTTCTGTGTGTGCCTCACTCTGTGTCTATGTCTCTCTCTCTCTCTCTGTTGTCTTGTCTCTGCCACCTCGCTGTGCACTTCTGTCTCTCTTTCTTTCTCTTTCACTCTGTCTCTTGTGTGTGTGTGTGTGTGTGTGTGTGTGTGTGCGCGCGCGCGCGCTCCTCTCTGTCTCTCGTCTTGTCTCTGCCTCCCTCTGTGTGTGTCTCTGCCGTTGTCTCTCCCCTGTCTCTCCGTCTCTCCGTCTCTCCCTGTGAACTTCTCCCTCTCCCCTGCCCCCACCCCCGGCGCTCTGTCTTTCTCTGTGTCTCTCTTCCTCTCGCCGTGTGTTTATCTATCCGTGCATCTCCACCCGCTCAGCAGGGAGCATTGAGTTTTTTTTTAAAAAGTTTAAAAATCTGTTTAAACCCAACCCATCCGCAATCAGACTGCATTTCTAATTCTCTCTCTCACACACACAGTCTGTCTCTTTCTCCCTCTCAGTCAATCCCCTTCCTCTCCTGTTCCTACTCATGCCTTTTCCCCCCACTCTGCCTCGGTGACGAGTCCACTGTCTGGAACCCTTTTCGCGGGAGGGGACTGAGGACCCAGCTGTTCTGCATCGGGATCAGCGTACCACTATCCCGGACCCCTACAGCCTCCAGCATGACCACTGGGCGAGGAGCAGGCATCCAGGCTGCTGGAGCGCTCGCTGCTCAGTGGCTCGGCCCTGCACCGCCTTGGCCGGGAGCGGGGATCCGAGGTGGGAGAAGGCCTCTTCGCCCGGCTCCTGGGCACAGCTACCTGCCTGAACAATAAAATGTGAGACTGGATGAACACAGCAGGCCAAGATCTTGGATTCTCCAGCATCTGCAGTTCCCACTATCTCTGGTACCTGCCTGAACAGCTGCCTGGCACCGAACCCACCCCCTCTCCTCCCCTCCTCTCTCCCCGCCCCCTCCTCCCTTCCCCACCCGCCCCTCCTCCTTCCCCCCAACCCCCTCGTCCTACCCCCCGCCCCCTCCTCCTGCTCCCTCCCTCCATTCATCCATTCCTTCCTCCTGTCAGTCCTCGCTCCCTCCCTCCAGCCATCCATTCCTCCCTCGCTCGCTCCCTCCAGCCATCCATTCCTCCCTCACTCCAGCCGTCGCACCCTCCCTCCCTCACTCCAGTCAGTCAAAACAACAAAGAAAATTACAGCACAGGAACAGGCCCTTCAGCCCTCCAAGCCTGCGCCGACCAAGATCCTCTGTCTGACCAGTCACCTATTTTCTCACGGTCTGTGTCCATTTGCTCCCTGCCCGTCTGTGTACCTGTCCAAATATATCTTAAAAGATGCTAATGTGTCTGCGTTGCCCACCTCTGCTGGCAATGCGTTCCAGGTGCCCACCAACCTCTGTGTAAAGAACTTGCCATGCATATCTCCCCTAAATTTTCCTCCTCTCGTCCACGTCCTTTTGGTAATGGACACAGTACTCTAAATGTGGCCGAACCACAGTCCTATACAACTGCAACATGACCTGCCAACTCTTGTACTCAATACCCTGTCCAATGAAGGAAAGCATGCCATATGCCGCCTTGACCACCCTATTGACCTGCATTGTCACTTTCAGGGAACAATGGACCTGAACACCCAGATCTCTCTGTTCATCAATTTCCCCCAAAACTTTTCCATTTACTGTTTCGTTTGCCCTTGAATTTGATCTTCCAAAATGCATCACCTCGCATTTGCCTGGATTGAACTCCATCTGCCATTTATCTGCCCAACTCTCCAGTCTATCTCTGTTCTGTTCTGTAATCTCTGATAGTCCCCTTCACTATCTGCTTCTCCATTCCTCCCTTGTAGTGCGATTAGGCAAGACTTAGGAGGCATAGAATGGGTTAGCAAAATGCAGGGGATGGGGACAATTGAATTGTGGAGCTGGTTTAAGGAACAGATATTGCATGTCCTTGAGAGGTACGTCCCTGTCAGGCAAGGAGGAAGCAATAAGCTAAGGGAACCGTGGTTTACTAAAAAAATTGTATCTCTTGTTCAGCAGAAGAGGGAGGCTGATGTGACGATGAGACCAGATGGTTCAGATGAGGTGATGGAGAGCTACAGATTAGCTAGGGAGGATTTAAAGAGAGAGTTAAGAAGAGCAAGGAGGGTACATGAGCAGACATTGGCTGGTAAATAAAGGAGAGCCCTAAAGCTTTCTATAGGTATGTGAGGAATAAGAGGATGACTGGGCTAGGCAAAGGGCCAGTCAAAGACAGAAGTGGGAAGTTGTGTGTGGACGCTGTGGAGATTGGAGAGGTGCTAAATGAATATTTCTCATCTGTTTTCACTGAGCGACAGGAGAATATTGCAGAGGAGGTGACTGAGTTACGGGCTACTAGAATTGAAAAGGTTACGGTTAGTAAGGATGAAGTGTTATCAATTCGACAACGTGTGAAGGTAGATAAAACCCCTGGGCCTGATGGGATTTTTCCGAGGATTGTCTGGGAAGCTAGGGAGGAGGTGGTGGAGCCTTTGGCCTTGATTTTGGAGTCCTCATTGTCTACAGGTTTTGTACCAGAGGACTGGAGAAGTGCAAATGTTGTACCCTTGTTCAAGAGGGGCAGTAAGAATGACCCAGGCAATTAAAGACCTGTGAGCCTTACGTCTGTTGTAGGAAAAATTTTGGAAAGGATTATAAGAGATAGGATTTATAATCATCTAGAAAGCAACAATGAGATTGGAGATAGTCAACATGGATTTGTCAAGGGCAGGTCGTGTCTCACAAACTTCATTGAGTGTTTTGAGAAGGTGACCAATCATGTGGATGAGGGTCGGGCAGTTGGCGTGGTGTACATGGACTTGAGTAAAGCCTTTGATAAGTTTCCCCATGGTAGGCTATTGGAGAAAATACAGAGGCACGGGATTGAGGGAGATTTCGCCATTTGGATTAGAAACTAGCTTTCAGTAAGAAGGCAATGAGTGGTGGTTGATGGAAAATATTCAGCCTGGAGTCTGATTACTAGTGGTGTGTCTCAAGGATCTGTTTTGAGACCACTGCTGTTGTCATTTTTATAAATGACTTGGATGCAGGCATTGGTGGATGGGTTAGTAAGTTTGCAGATGACACTAAAGACAATGGAGTGGTGGACATTGTGGAAGAATGTTGCAGGTTGCAGTGAGACTTGGATAAACTGCAAAATTGGGCCGAAAGGTGGCAAATGCAGATTGATACGGATAAATGTGAGGTGATTCACTTTGGGAGGAATAATAGGAAGGCAGGACACCGGGTCAACAGAAAGATTCTTGGTAGTGGAGATGAACAGAGGGATCTTGGTGTCCATGTACATAGGTTCCTGAAAACTGCCCCCCAGGTTGATAGTGCTGTTCAGAAGTCTGATGGTGTTTTAGGTTGCATTGGTAGAGGGATTGAGTTGCGGAGACGTGATGTCATTCTGCAACTCTACAAAACGCTAGTGCGGCCTCGCTTTGAATATTGCATGGTCGCTCCATTACAGGAAGGATGTGGAATCGTTGCAACAGGTGCAGAGGAGATTTACCAGAATGTTGCCTGGTCTGGAGCGAAGGTCTTATGAAGAAAGGCTGAGGAACTTGGGTGTGTTCTCATTGGAGAGAAGGAGGCTGAGAGGGGATTTAGTAGAGACATACAAGATGATCAGTGGATTAGATAGGGTGGACAGTGAGAGTCTTTTTCCGAGGATGATGACTTCAGCTGGTACAAGGGGGCACAGCTACACATTGAGGGGTGATGGATTTAAGACAGATGTCAGAGGCAAGTTCTTTTCTCAGAGAGTGGTACGGGGGTGGAATGCTCTGCCTGCCAATGTAGTTAACTCAGCCACATGAGGGGCATTTAAACAGCCCTTGGATAAGCAAATGGATGCTGATGGGATAGTGTAGGGGAATGGGCTTAGATTAGTTCACAGGTCAGCGCAACATGGAGGGCCAAAGGGCCTGTTCTGCGCTGTGTTGTTCCATGTACTATTACAGTTCACAAATCACATTTAACACTAAAATGAGTGGTAGAGTAAAGAGGATAATGAAAATCTGCAGATGGACACAAAGTTTAAGTGAATGGACAAGGGTCTTGCAGATGGAGTGCAATGATGGTAAATGTGAGGCTATCCATTTTGGTAGCAATTAGGGCAAAATGGAGTATTACTTAAATGGTGAAAAATTGTAGCATGCTGCTATGCAGAGGGAGCTGGGCAACCTTGTGTATGAATCACAGAACGTTTGCAGATGCAGCTGGTAATTGAGGCAACAAATGGAATAGTGTCCCTTATAGCTCGAGTGATGCAGTTTAAAAATCGGGAGGGGATGCTCCAGTTGTATAGGGTGCTGGTAAAGCTTGATGTAGAGTAGTTTGTACAGTTTTAGTCTCCTCACTTTAGAAAGGATGTGCTGGCACTGGAGGGGGTGCAAAGGAGCTTCACAAGAATGATTCCAGAATTGAAAATGTTGCTGTATGGGGAGAGATTGAGGAGACTAGGATTGCACTCACTGAAACTTCGAAGAATGAGGGGTGTTCTAATAGCAACTTTTAAAATGATGAAAGAAATAGATAGGAAAGATACACGGAAGTTGTTTCCACTGATGGGTGAAATTACAACTGGGGGGCACAGCCTCAAAATAAGGGTGAACAGATTTAAGACTGAATTGAGGATGAGCTGCTTCATCCAAAGGGTTGTGAATCTGTGGAATTCTCTGCTCAGTGAAACAGTTGAGGTTCCCTGATTGAATGTTTTAAAGGCCAAGACAGATAGATCTTTGAACAGGAAAGGAATTGAGGGTTATGGTGAATGGCGGGGTAAGTGGAGCTGAGTCCGCACAAAGATCAGCCATGACCTTATTGAATGGCGGAGTGAGCTGAAAGAGACAGATGACCTACTCCTGCTTTATTTCTTATGTCCGTATGTCCTTAGATTGCCATCCTTGTCATTCCTCCTTCCCTGGAATAGGCCAGTTCTAAACGCTGATCAGTAGGTCTTTAAATAACTCCCGCGTATCAAATGTCGACTTGTTCAATAAAAGCTCCTCCCAATGAATACTACTCAGCTCCTACCTAATACTCCTTCCCCCAATTTAGTAGCTTCCCACAAGTTCCTAATTGTTCATAGCTATCTTAAAATGTAAGGAGAGGCGATCACCCCGTTTGAAGAAGCTCCTGGTTCAGTGTTTTTCCCCATGTGGGAGTCAGCTACAGGTTTTCTTGTTCCAAGATTGGGGAGGAAATGGCCCAGTGGTGGTATTGCTGGACTGTTAATTCAGAGAGTTAGATAACATTCTGGGGACCTGTGTTCAAATCACAGCACAGCAGATGGTGGAATTTGAATTGAACATAAAAGAAAATCATGAATGAAGAATCTAATGATGACCATGAATCCATTGCCAAATGTCAGAAAAACCCAACTGCTTCACTGATGTCCTTTAGAAAAGCAAACTGCCATCCTTACGTGGTCTGGCCTACTTGTGACTGCAGACCCACAGCCATATGATTGACTCTGAACTGTCCCCTGGGCAACGAGGGATGGACAATAAACACTGCGTAGCTAGTGATGTCCTCCTCCCATTAACAAATAAATAAAATTGGATTCTACATCTTCTGATTGAAGATTGTTTCTTGTTCTCTCAGTAATTTCATCGCTTACAGTCAGTTTCCCTCCTGCCTGTCTTTTTGGAATGTCACGTAGCCCTGCACATTTACCTCCAGTGTTGATCTCCTTATAGCCATGTCTTTGTAATAGCTCTCAAATCATGCCCGTCAACCTGTATGTGTGCTCTTAATTTGTTGATTTTGTTCTGAATACAATGAGCACGCAAGCAAAGAGTCATTAATTTAGCTTTATAACTTTATTTGACCTCTTGACACTATTTACAGCTGTTTTCTGTTTCTCCATGCTGTCCTTTCCAGTCCCATGCTGAGTATTGTTATCCCAATAGTTCTTTAATGTCAGTGTGTGTGTATTCCTGGGCGAATATGCTCGTGTGGTCTACGGAGTTGTGGAGGTCGCAGTTCTAGGACAGCCATTTCATAGGCCTCTGCTGCAGCTAAGAAGAAAAGACAATCTCTTGCTCTGAGCTCTGCAAACCAGGGCGATGTCAAAAAGAAACAAGGTCAAAAGAGTTTCAACAAGAATCTCAAAATTAACTGCTGAATTCATATCAGCATTACAGGGATCGCCCAACTTAGTGGCCACAACATCCCACTTTCTATTCCTCACAAACAATCCAAATTCTGAACTATCCGTATCCCTCTTAACTTTTATGTTTTTTGAGCTAATTTCTTGTGTCTAACTTGTGCATATTTGTGGTGCCTTATGACTTCTTGCGTTTAGCAATTGATAAACTCTCTCTCTCTTGAATTGAGTAAAACCTAGTTTTATAGGATCCCCAGTGTGGAAACAGGCCATTCAGTTCCACAAGTCCACAGCAACCCTACAAAGAGCATCCCACCCAGACGCATCCCCATTCCCTACTCTATCCCTGTCCGCCTGCATTTCCAATGGCGAATATACCTAACCTACACATCCGTGGGCAATGTGGGTAATTCAGCATTCCCAATCCACCTAACCTACATGTTTCCGAACTGGTCAAAACAATGATTCGATATGAATTAGTTAGAATGCAGCTGTTGACTGTCATCTTCCATCCCTGTGTTGGAGCGAGATTTAACATTCAAGATCAAAAATGAAACACTTGAACAAGGTAGTTCAAATTGCGGTTGTTGACTTGCTCGCCGAGTTGGCTTGTTTTCATTGAGACGTTTCGTCACCATGATCAATGACATCATCACTAGAGCCTCCAACAAAACAATGTTACTCTACTCTGTCTGGAATTTATACTGTCCGGTCTGTTACCATGAGTACTGTCATTTCCGGTTTTGATCTGTATGGGTTTGTATGTGGGGGCCCAATTGTATCTGCTTGTTGGTTGCATTATGGGTGGAGAATCACGCCTGTCATACAAAACTGGGACAAGGTAACCATAGTAGCCCAAGCCAAGCATAGACATGCAGAGGAATCCTAGAGGCATGGTTCTCAACCCATTCTCCAGCCTCACATTCTTGGACTCTTCTATTTGAATATGATCACTCAACCATATCCTTTATGACAAACAACAGAGTCTTACATCACAAAATCTTCAGACAGGACTGTCCAGACAGATCCACTTGTTCTCATGATATCATCTTTTGCTGGAGGGATTCCGAAATGTCTACATTCTTCCTCAACTGAGCATCCTTGCGTTTGTGGTTGACAGAGATCTCAGCCATGTCCAACCCATGTCCTACACTTTGGCCTCACCCCTGATGAGGTACCCTGGTCCTCAATGACCAACCCATCAATATCCACATCGAGAAGAACATCAGCCACGATTTCTAACAAGAACCCACCACCAAGCATATATTCCCCTCCCCTCTCTTGTCAGCCTTCCGCAGGGACCATTCCGTTGGGACACCTCGATCCACTCCTTATCCATTCTCAACAGCTCCCCATAACCCAACAGCACTTTCCATGCCACCACAGAAGGCATAACATCTGCCCATTTACTTCCTCCTGCTTCACTATCCAAGGCTTCCAGGGGAAGCAGCGATTTACCCACACTTCACTCAATCTATTCTACTGTATTCACTGCTCACAATATGGTCTCCTTCTGCATCGGGGAGACGAAACACAGACTGACCAACCGCTTGGCAGAACACCTATATTCTGGCCGTAAGAATGGCCCCAGGTTTCCAATTGCCTGTCACTTGAGCGCCCCATCATGATCCCTGTCCAAAATCTCTGTCTCAGGCTTGCTGCAGTGCTCCAGTGAGTGCAAGCTAGAAGAAAAAAACCTCATGTGTGCTTTGCAGAACACCTCCGCTCGGTTCGCAGTAAACAGCAGCCCCTCACAGTCGCGAACGGTTTTAGCTCCCCCTCCCATTCCTTAGACGACATGCCCATCATGGGCCTCCTGCAGTGCCACAATGATGCCACCCGAAGGGTGCAGAGGAACAGCAACTCATATTCCACTTGGGAACGCTGCAGCCCAATGGTATCGATGTGAACTTCACAAGCTTCAAAATCTCCCCTCCCGCCACTGCATCCCAAAACGAGCCCAGCTTGTCCCGCCTCCCTAACCTGTTCTTCCTCTCACCTATCCTCTCCTCCCACCTCACGCTGCACCTCCATTTCGTACCAACTGACCTCATCCCATCTCCTTGACCTGTCTGTCCTCCCTGGACTGACCTATCCTCTCCCGACCTTCCCACCTATACTCTCCTCTCCACTTATCTTCTTTTCTCTCCATCTTCGGTCCGCCTCCCCCTCTCTCTCCCTATTTATTTCGGAACCCTGTCCCCATCTCCCTCTCTGATGAAGGGTCTCGGCCCGAAACGTCAGCTTTTGTGCTCCTGGGATGCTGCTTGGCCTGCTGTGTTCATCCAGCTTCACACTTTGTTATCTTGGATTCTCCAGCATCTGCAGTTCCCTTTGTCTCTGAATAAAGGAGAAGGGAGGTGAAGAGGAGACAGACAGGTTAAAGAGGCGGCGGATAGAGCCAGTAAAGATGAGTGTATGTGGGCAGTTAGGGAGGGGATCGGTCAGTCCAGGGAGGACGACCAGGCCAAGGGGGTGGAGCTGAGGCTGGTAGGTAGGAGATGGGGGTAGGGCTTGAGGTGGGAGAGTGGATAGGTGGGAGGAATGACAGGTTAGGGAGGTGGGGATGAGCTGCGCTGGTTTTGGGATGTAGGTGGGGAGGGGAAATTTTGAAGCTTGTGAAGTCCACACTGGTACAATTAGGCTGCAGGGTTCCCAAGCAAAATAAGTGGTACTGTTCCTGCAACCTTTGAGTGGCATTGTTGTGGCACTGCAGGAGGCCCAGGATGGGCAGATGGAATTATGGTGTTGAAGGTGGAGATGTGGTCAATAAGTAGGAGCTTGACGTAGATGCCCTTGTTATCTGGACGTTCCAGAGATGTGTGTAAAGCCAAGGAGAGGGCATCTGCCATGGATCTGCTGCATCAGTAGGTGAATTGCAGTGGATCAAGGTAATGTGGGAGGCTGGAGTTGATGTGACCCATGACCAACCTCTCAAAGCACTTCATAGTGATAAATATGGATGTCAGAGCCACTGGGCAGTCGTCATTGAGGCTTTTGAAAAAAATTGCTGACATTCAGTGCGGGGATCTTAAAGCATTCGCACGAACATCAGAAAATTGGAGAAGCCTCGAGCATATGAGCACAGGTAGCTGAGGGTAGGGAGGGCGTGAATTACAGAAATCCAAGAGGGCAAGATACAGAGAGAGAGAGAGACAGAGATCATAGTGAACAAATGATTGGCCTGGTAGGCAGTGGAAAATACATGATTTTACATGGAACATGCAGATATCTTCGAAAAACAGGACATTGAGTTTTGGAAATTAGCGTTATAGTTGATTTGGAGTGAACCAAGTTACTGTTCAGTTTGGTTGTGGCTTTTGATGAAGGGATGGTCCATCTGAGATGGAAATTGGAGGAAGATTTCAGGATTTTTTCATGTTCTTGTCTTTCTGTTATGCCCCGAGGTAAAAAGCATTGGAAATGCTGTTAATTTTTTGCACGGCGAGCTGCAGAATATTGACCAGTCTCACACCATTGCCATCACCTTGCCCTTGCAGATGCGGATAAAGTTCTCCAAGCTGACAGAAATTGAAAGCACTCGCATCCTGTGACGATGGTAAGTTTACTTTCTTTAAAAAAAATGCTTGCAGCTTAATGAGCATAATAAAGAGCACAGGGGCTCTGGTTAACACTGCTGCCTCATGGCACTAACAACTTGGGTTCAATTCCGCCCTTAGGTCACTGTCTGTGTGGAGTTTGCACATTGTCCATGTGTCTGCATGGGTTTTCTCCGGGTGCTCGAGTTTCCTCCCACGGTGAAAAGATGTGCAAGTTAGGTGGATTGGCCATGCTAAATTTCCCAAGGTGTTCAGTGATGTGTAGGTTAGGTGAGTTATAGGTGGATGGGTCTGGGTGGGATGCTTTGAGGGGCAGTGTGGACGTGTTGGGCTGACGGACCTGTTTCCACATTGTAAGGATTCCCTGAATCATGATTCTATCATTTTACTGAGCGCAAAGGTACAATATTAGCCGGTCATATTTGTCTCACCTCTTTACACATTGACAAGAAAGCTTTAATTTTAGTTTCTATGCATTTGCAAAGTGTCTGCTGTCTCTAACAAGGCTGACTATATCTCCTTCTCTAATGGGCATCTCCTGTCCCCTAACACCAAGAGGTGACACTTGCTTTTCGTTTCGTACAATCAGTAAAACAATAGCCTCCATATTACAGCCAGCGGCTTCTCTTAATGCTCACACACGGTTCTTTTTTTCCTCCAGGTATTGACCACTCATCATTTCTTATTCCTCATCTCATCTCTCTCTCACGCACTCTCTCTCTCTCTCTCTCTCTCTCTCTCTCTCTCTCTCTCTCTCTCTCTGTCATTATCTCTCCTCTCCCTGTTATCCCCCATCACTTGACTCACAGGCACAAACAGAAGTTCACAGTCACACTGTGTTGCACATGCATATCCTATCCCTCATGCTCAAACATACTATCCATACACACACAGAACCAGGAACACAGTCTCTCACTCACACATTCTGTCACATTCTCACTCATTCATACTCCGTACTGTCACACAGTCAAGCACGGTCTTGCACACATGCTGTGGCATACTTGCATGCACTGTTGCAGGATCTTTTGCCAATGCTCATACTCTCAAGTACGCACAGACACACACCACCGCCCCCCCCGACAAATCTCTCCCTCACACACTTATGCTTGAAAATTTGCTTGCTCTCAAAGTCACTCGCTCTCACAGACACTCTCACAGCCTCATGCATGCTTGTAACACTCCCTCCTTGTGCTAATTCTTTTCACACACTCTCAAGCACAGACACTGGCGCACACATTCTGTCGTGCGCACACTCACACTTTCATGCACCATCTTTGCACTCTTGAACACAATCATATGCTCACCTCTCTCTCGCACACAGTCAATTTGATTTGAGTCATCATTGTCACTTGTGCCTTGGTACACTGAGAAGTTTTCTTATGCATGCAGTACAGACAGATCATACCATACAAAGTGCATTTGTGAAATGGAACATTGTACATCTTCTCTGTAGCTGTCACTGAGAGCGAGATCCAAAGGGCCTGTTCTGTGCTGTACTGTTCTATGCTGTACTGTTCTATGTTCTATGTTCTAGATTTAAAATTTTAAGTGTTCTATTCAGATCCCCAATAACAGCGGTGAAGATGCAGTTCTTGAATCTTTTCACACATGTATACCAACTTTTTTACATCTTCCCTTCAGTCAAAGGTAGAAGAGAGTGTAATTGTTGGGTGAGAAGGGCCTTTGATTTTGTCAGTGGGTTTCCCAAGGCAGTGGGAAGTACAGGTGGAATCAATGAATGGAAGGCTGGTTTGCATAATGGACTATGCTGTGTTCACGACTCTGTAGTTTCTTATGACCTGAGGAAGAGCTGTTGCCAAACCATGCTGTGATAGGTTGCTTTCCATGGTACATCAATAATTGTTGTCCTTGTGGACACACTGAATTGCCTTAGCCTCTTGGGGAAATAGAGACATTGGTGTGCTTTTTTGCCCATTGTGACGATCTGGGTGGACCAGGAGAGATCGTTGGTGATCAACACTCTGAACTATCTCCACCTCAGCAACATCCCTCTCACTGTCTGATGCTGGCGCGCTCACACTCACATTCTGTCGCCCATTCTGTCTGTCTGTCTGTCTCTCTCTCCCTCATCGCCCATCTCTCTCGCTCTGTCTGTCGCGCGCTCGCTCTCTCCAATTCTGCCTGGAAGAAGAAAGGCAAGAGCCATAATAAATAGGGATTGTTCAGCTAGAGGAACCATGCTGTGATATGCATCCAGACAGGATGCTTTCTCTGGTACATCAATGAAAGTTGTCTTTGTGGACACACCAAACTGCCTTAGCCCCCTGGCAAGTAGAGACAAATGGTGTGCTTTTTTGCCCATTGCGACGATCTGGGTGGACCAGATTTTGCACAGTCGTACCTGTGACTCCATTGTGACATATTAACCAGGTCAACAATGTCATTAAGGGGATCCTGAAGGAGGAGGACCCTAAGACACAGCTCGATGTACACATTGGTAAGATGAGTGATTTGGTTTGGGGTAACGCTTGCACCAGGCGTTCCGAGAGCTAGGCAGTGGATTAAATAGCAGGACCTGTAAAGTTGTAATCTCTGGATTATTCCTGGTGCCACATGCTGAGAAGGCAAGAAAAAGGGGAAGAAAACAGATGAATGCTTGGCTCAAGTGTTTGTGTTTGGGGAGGGATTTAGACTCCTGGATCTGAAGGAGAATTTGTGAGGATGGTATGTCCTCTACAAGTGGGCTGGTCTGCAGCTGAAGCAGAAAGGAACCAAAATCCTTGCACAAGGGTTTGCTAATGTTGTGAGGAATTTAAGCTATCGGCCTTGCAAGCAGTGGGCAGTTGAAGAGCAGGGAATTCACTGAGGGGTGAGAAGCTAATAAAATAATAATTATATTCTGGGATTTCAACTGCACAACATTAATTGAGATTAGACAAAAGTTTGACTTGGGAAATAATTCTTTAAATACATTTGATAGATTATTTTACATGAACATGGAGATGAGCTTGTAAGGCACAGTGCAATGCTGGACCTATTTCTGGGACACAAAGCCAGTGTTCCTTTGGCCCTCGATGTTGCGCCGACCTGTGAACTAATCTTAACCCATCCCCCAACACTATCCCATTATCATCCATATGCTTATCCAAGGACTGTTTAAATGCCCCCAATGTGGCTGAGTGAACTACATCAGCAGGCAGGGCGATCCTTACCGCTCTCCGACTAAAGAACCTGCCTTTGACATCTATCTCAAATCTATTATCGCTCAATGCGTAGCTCTGCCCCCTCAGACAAGCTGATGCCACCATCCTCAGAAAAAGACTCTCACTGTCCACACTATCTAGTCCACTGATCATCTTGTATGTCTCTATTAAATCCCCTCTGAACCTTCTTCTCTCCAATGAGAACAGACCCAAGACCCTCAGCCTTTCTTCCTCAGACCTTCGCTGCAGAGCAGGCAACATCCTGGTAAATCTCCTCTGAACCTTTTCCAATGCTTCTACATCCTTCCTGTAATGGGGTGACCAGAAATGCACGCAGTATTCCAAGTAAGGCTGCACTAGCTACATCTTTCAATTTACTAGCACAGAGTACATCGCGTGCAGGATACCTATTGACCTTTAGCCCCATTAGTTTCCCTAGCACCTCTTCTCTGGTGATATTTCCTGTCTTCTTTTTGCCCCTTGTTAATTAAGTAATTTTGAGATGCTATTTGTGTCTTTTGCTGTGCAGACTGGTATAAAGTATTTATTTGTCTCATTTGCTATTTCCTGATTCCCCATTATTATTTTTGCCGCCTCCATTCTTTAAGGGATCTGCTTTCACTTTGACCTCTTCCTTCATTTGTTTAAATAAGCTCTTATTGTCTGTTTCTTTTCTATTTCTCGGCTTTGAAATCTTTCCTTATTTCTGGTTTTCTACTAACCTTGGGCACTGACTGCTGAATTGGCAGAACATTGGAGAGAATGCTTAGGATATGAAATTTTTGGTCTGATAAATAGTATTCGACATGGTGCTGTTGCCTCCGCTCCTGCTCAGGTCTCTCCCAGTTGAAATGCCAAATGTGAGCCTGCCCATGCTCTTCACAGCTGCCCTGCAGCATTAAATGGCTGGAGGCAGGACAGCGGGCACCCTCTTGGATGGAAGTTCTATCTTGTAGAACTCCTGGCCACTTAGAGCCCAGAAGAGTCTGAAGTTGCTGGTGGCTGGACGGCGGGTCCCCGACTAGAGGTGCGGAGTGGTCGAGGGTTGTTAGGGGTTTTTAAAAGGTTGGATGAGAGTTTAAGGGCATGAAGTGCCTAGGATCAGGCCAAGGGGCCTGTGAACGATGTTCCCCTACCAACTCACTTTTTCTAGACTGGATTGTGCATGTAAAGCTGACTGTCTTTCTGATTGACATCTATCTCCTGACACAATAGAGGGGATCCCTTAAATTGCCATCAATTAGTCTCAGGAGGTCAAAGGATAGGCAGGCTGCTTGACAGTTCCCCAGAACTTTCACACATGTACGCACAGTGCCCTCCAGATTTTGTGTGTTCTTCCCACCTTCGTATCTGTGGGATGGGGCTGTATAATCGAGCTCATAAGAAGTTATCCTGAGCCTTGAAATAGGACTGGAATGATGCAGCCAAATCTGGTGACTAAACTTCAAGACTAATAATTTTGGTAGTCTTGAATAATAATCATGAAATTTACCCAACTTGTTTTAAGAATGTGACATTTTATCATCAAATTTAGCTAATGCTGTTTTCATTGGAGTACAGGGGATTAATAAGTAGTGAATCGAGACATGAGGGATTACGATAGGTTGGGATAAGATAAACGTGGAAAAGCGGTGTTCCCATGGCTAATGGATGATGTTACAAGGAGAAGGGAATGCATTCATGTTTTGGGGAAAAGATGTCGGGGGATGTAAAGAGGAATTTTTTTTTAAAGCAGTGATTGTTTCTGCCTGGCATTCGATGTTTTGACAATGTTTGCCAGATTTTGTTGGCATCTTGTGAACTAACATTGAATTGATACTTGCTTAACTACTAATTGTTTTTGGTAGACACTGTAGAACATACCATATGTATGGCAAAATAGCAAAATTACAAGAGAAATCTAGTTCAAAACCGAGGTAACAGAGCACCTTTTTAAAATTAACAAGAACGTGTCATTAACACACTTAATAGCTGCGACATAGTGTGATTTAAAAGAATGCTGATAACCCGAAGTGAAGTAGGGGTTGTAAGATCCACTGTTTGAAACGAGTGAAGAGCCAATTAGATTGTACTTTGGATTTGGATGTAATGAGAATGCACGCCGGTTGAAAGAGATGGATGTTTTAGGTTAAATTGTTGTGAGTGCTGCTTCATAAATATCAAGGCGGGCTTCATAACATATAAAGCTACTGTTCCTCCACCATTGTTCCACAGAAATTACTGAAGCAAACAACAGAATATGACCAGCATCACTGACGGTTCCGTAGTTAGATTTGACATTTTACATTTGAGAAGGAAATGGCCTGTTTCCATCATTCAAGAGTATTTTTGTGAATCATTGTATTTATTTCTAGGCCAAATAAAGGAATTAATTTTATTTAATAGATCCAATAAGTTAAAACTGTAATCGAAGTTAGTTTTCTTCCTCCTTTGTAGTGGATCTGTTGGAGTTGCACACAGCACAATGTGTCTTCGATCAACACAAATTGACACAAAACGAGCAACTTCTAAATGTGACTGAAGTAATCAACTGTTCAACGACCATTTATGATGGTTTGGAACAAAATCACAAAAACTAGGTCAATGTGCCACTCTGTGTCGACATGTATCTGAACTGGCTGCTGAACGTCTTTGATACGTATGTTTGATTTACACTTGAATGTAGTATGTTTAGATTGTCCGAAGGTGCATTAAACTGCTTCCTGCATATTGGATTTTGATATATGCATGATCAGTTAAGTAAATGTGAAGATTGTCGACTGATTAAAATCAACCCTGGCATTGTTGACAGAAAGTTTCAGTGTGTTCTAATTTCATTTCAGTGAAAGAAATAATGTAGTTAAAAGTTTTAGCGACTTTTGTTTTAAATCATAAAATTGAAACTGATATACTTTTGATTCCTTTTGGTCAGATCTGTACAGGATCATGTAGACATCTCGACACTCTGATTGCAATGCTCTTCACGGTTACAAATGTTAGTGCTGGAGAATGACGTGTATAATGCGCACAATATGAACATCATCCAGTTAATGTCAAGGAATAAACGGCCAGATGTTGAATAAAATTTTGTGACCGTCAATCTCGTAGAGTCATACAGCATAGAAACACCATATCTATGCCTACCAACAAACACCAAACTGCACTAATCTCATTTATCTACACTTGGTCCAGAGCCTACTTTGACCTAGCATTTTAAATGCTCATCCCAGATGCTTTTTAAATGTTGAGAATACCTGCCTCTACTTGCCCTCTCAGGCAGCGTGCTCCATACATCTACCAGTTTTGACATGAAAAAGCTTTTCCTCAGACTTCCTCACCTTAAACTTGTGCCATCTGGTTTCATCCTCACCTTAAACTTGTGCCATCTGGTCTTCGACACATGTGCCATGGGGAAAGAATTCTCACAATGTATTCTGCCTGTGCCTGTCATAATTTTCTATGCCTCAATCAGATCAGAGGAATTGAGTATAAGAGCAAAGTGGTCCTTCTGCAGCTGTACAGGGCCCTGGTGAGACCACACCTGGAATACTGTGTGCAGTTTTGGTCTCCCAATTTGAGGAATGACATTCTTGCTATTGAGGGAGTGCAGCGTAGGTTCACAAGGTCAATTCCCGGAATGGCGGGACTATCATATGTTGAAAGATTGGAGCGACCGGGCTTGTGTCCTCTCGAGTTCAGAAGGATGAGAGGGGATCTGATTTAGACGGATAGGATTATTAATGGATTGGACACTGTGGAGGCAGGAAGCATTTTTCTGCTGATGGGTGAGTCCAAGAGGGAGAGAGAAAACAGGAAATTGTAGACCGGTTAGCCTGATGTCAGTGGTGGGAACGATGCTGGAGTGAATTATAAAAGATGAAATTACAACTCATTTGGATAGCCGTAACAGGATAAGTCAGAGTCAGCATGGATTTACAAAGGGGAAATTGTGCTTGACGAATCTTCTGGAATTTTTTGAGTATGTAACTATGAAGATAGACAAGGGAGAACCAGTGCATGTAGTGAACCTGGACTTTAAGAAAGCCTTTGATAAAGTCCCACATAGGAGACTAGTGAGCAAAGTCAGGGCACATGTTATTGGGGGCAAAATACTGACTTGGATTATAAATTGTCTGGCTGACAGGAAACAAAGAGTCATGATGAACGGGTCCCTTTCGGAATGGCAGGCAGTGGCCAGTGGGGTACCACAAGGTTCGGTGCTGGGACCACAGCTGTTTACAATATCCATTAATGATAGAGATGAAGGCATTAAAAGTAATCTTAGCAAATTTTCCAATGACACAAAGCTGGGTGGCAGTGTGAAATGTGAGGAGGATGTTATGAGAATACAGGATGACTTGGAATGGCTCGGTGAGTGGACAGATGGCTGACAGATGCAGTTTAATGTTAATAAATGTGTGGTTATCCACTTTTTTGGTAGCAAGAACAGGAAGGCAGATTACGATCTCAATGGAGTCAAGTTGGTAAAGGGGAAGTACAATGTGATCTTGGTGTTCTTGTACATTAGTCAATGAAAGCAAGCATGCAGGTACAGCAGACAGTGAAGAAAGCCATTGGCATGCTGGCCTTCATAACAAGAGGAATTGAGTATAGGAGCAAAGACGTCCTTCTGCAGCTGTACAGGGACCTAGCTTAGAAGGATGAGAGGGGGTCTGATTGAGATGCAGAAGATTATTAAAGGATTGGACACTCTGGAGGCAGGAAGCATGTTTCTGCTGATGGGTGAGTCCAGAACCAGAGGTTCTGTTCAAAAATAAGGGGTAGGCCATTTAGAACAGAGTTGAGGAAAACCTTCTTCACTCAGAGAGTGGTGGATATATGGAATGCTCTGCCCCAGAAGGCTGTGGAGGCCAAGTCTCTGGATAGTTTCGAGAAAGAGATGGATCGATCTCTTCAAGATAGTGGAATCAAGGGTTATGGGGATAAGGCAGGGACAGGATACGGATTGTGGATGATCAGTCATGATTATAATGAATGGTGGTGCTGGCTTGAAGGGCCGAATGGCCTACTCCTGCACCTGTTGTCTGTTGTAAAAGTTAATTGTTTAAGAATGATTAAGATGGTCCCATATATATGGTGTTGGCAGCTGGTTCACATTGGGAAAACAACATGGTTGATCTTGATTCTACTCCTACTTGTTACACAGAAGCCTCTTCGAGCAACAATTCTTGAATGCCACAATGATGCCACCCGAAGGTTGCAGGAACAGCAACTCATATTCAGCCTGGGAACCCTGCAGCCCAATGGTATCAATGTGGACTTCACCAGCTTCAAAATCTCCCCTTCCCCCACCGCATCCTAAAACCAGCCCAGTTCGTCCCCTCCCCCCACTGCACCACACAACCAGCCCAGCTCTTCCCCTCCACCCACTGCATCCCAAAATTAGTCCAACCTGTCTCTGCCTCCCTAACCTGTTCTTCCTCTCACCCATCCCTTCCTCCCACCCCAAGCCGCACCTCCATCTCCTACCTACTAACCTCATGCCACCTCCTTGACCTGTCCGTCTTCCTTGGACTGACCTATCCCCTCCCTACCTCCCCACCTATACTCTCCTCTCCACAAACTATCTTCTTTACTCTCCATCTTCGGTCCGCCTCCCCCTCTCTCCCTATTTATTCCAGAACCCTCACCCCGTCTGATGAAGGGTCTAGGCCCGAAACCTCAGCTTTTGTGCTCCTGAGGTGCTGCTGGGCCTGCTGTGTTCATCCAGCCTCACATTTTATTATTCTTGAATGTTGATGGGACGTTGAAATGCAGGTAGATTATCGTGATCACTTGTTGAAAATGGATAGCAGCTAGTAGTTCTCTTTCGTCTCAACTAGTGACCAGTAGGCAACGGTCAAACAGTACCTAACCCAGAGGACACAAGCTCCTCTGAGACATGATGTTAGTTGAGTCTCATGAATAACTACCTGCAGATGGACTATCTGCAGATAAAGCATGGTATTAAATCTCACATACACTGCTCTCAACTGTTTTAATCAAAGTATTTATCACTCGTTGCATAGAAACAGATCACAAAACTGAAATGGCATATGCACAAATGCCAGCATAGAAGTTCTATACAGTAGCATTTTGTTTGAAGTTGTATTTGTAAAATAAAAGGGTGAAGTATTAACTTTCACAAATCATATTAACATGCTGTAGAAAACTGTGGAAGTGAGAAATTTGTTTTTTGATTCAATACATGTCTGACAAATGACAATTCAAAGAGATCTTTGTTTCAGCTGGAGTGGGTTGTGGAGTCGACCTCATTAGGGGCATTTAAGTGACTATTTGACAGGCATATGGGTGTTAATACAAGATAGGGGTGGAGGTTAGATAGACCTGAGGTTTAGGGTAAAAGTTCAGCACAACATCATGGGCTGAAGGGCCTGTACTGTTCGATGTTCTATGTATCTTATGCTGTATTCAAATAAGTAAAGTCAGTCAGTGACATTCTGGAACTTCCTTTTCCAGGGGTAGGAGTGGAAGAATCAGAGTGTTTCTTTGAAAATTGGCTTGATGTGTCTGTCCAAGGGTCATCTGGAGGAAAAAATACAAGTGTAAGTACTAAATCTATCATTGCTGATACACATGTAAACTGTAGATTTAACTGTACGTAAACTTTGTTTAACAAACTAGCCCACTCAATAAAGTGACAAAAATTACACACCAGATGTTTACTGTATTCTCATCATCTCTGTGATGTCTGGTGAGGGTGCAAGTGAGAAGGCTCTCTGCCATTAAGTTTGAGTTAAGGCGAAGTTGCATCATTACTGAAGTTATTTATGCTGTAAATGAAGGAGAACTGTAATGTGTATATCCCATGCATTATGTTCCTGTTATTGAGTGTGTGTTTTTTGTGTGTGTGGACCTATTGATCAACTGGAATTTTTGATTATTCAGCCCATTCCTGGTACCACGGGTACTGTTTAACAAAAGGTTTGCTGTCTTAGTATATTTCTCTATTTAGTCACTGCCACTATTAATGTTAAGTTATAGCGTGGTCTTTGCAGAATCTGCACAAAGAATCAGTCAAGTGGAGAAATGCCTCAAAGAAAAGCTGTGTAATTATAGAGTCATGGATGTTTATTGCACAGGAGGAGGCCGTGTGGTCTGTCGTTAGTGCACTACTCAACAAAGATCTGTCTACATTGAACTCTCAGTACATTGATTTCCTTTTTGATTGTTTGACCCATAGCCCTGGAGCCTACGGCAACAGAAGTGAATATCTAAATACTGCTTAAATATTCGGACACTTTCTGAATCAGCCACACTTTCCGTCAGTGAGTTCATGTCAACTAATGGAAAAAGCAGCTTCCAGTTATCCTTTCTATGCCCTTCAAAATCTTAAACACCTTTTACCAGGTCCCTTTGTCTGCTCCAATCTTGTCATCGGTCAGATGGGCAGGTCAGTGGCAGATTGATATAGCCTGAAGAAGGAATAAGATAAGAGAGTACTTAATGTGGCAAAGCCTGTCGTGCCCGATGGAGGTCAGCAACGGCAGTCAGCAGTGAAGTCCACTGGCAAGGATGGGCGGGTTTTAGCCCAGCGCAGGGAATACAAACCATCACGGGGGAAGCCTCGTTCAGAGTGTCTGCAAACTCGTGGCTTAGGAGAGGACTGTAATAGAACATAGAACAGAACAGTACAGCACAGAACAGGCCCTTCAGCCCACAATGTTGTGCCGACCATTGATCCTCATGTATGCACCCTCAAATTTCTGTGACCATATGCATGTCCAGCAGTCTCTTAAATGACCCCAATGACCTTGCTTCCACAACTGCTGCTGGCAACGCATTCCATGCTCTCACAACTCTCTGTGTAAAGAACCCGCCTCTGACATCCCCTCTATACTTTCCACCAACCAGCTTAAAACTCTGACCCCTCATGCTAGCCATTTCTGCCCTGGGAAATAGTCTCTGGCTATCAACTCTATCTATGCCTCTCATTATCTTGTATACCTCAATTAGGTCCCCTCTCCTCCTCCTTTTCTCCAATGAAAAGAGACCGAGCTCAGTCAACCTCTCTTCATAAGATAAGCCCTCCAGTCCAGGCAGCATCCTGGTAAATCTCTTCTGAACCCTCTCCAAAGCATCCACATCTTTCCTATAATAGGGCGACCAGAACTGGACGCAGTATTCCAAGTGCGGTCTAACCAAAGTTTTATAGAGCTGCAACAAGATCTCATGACTCTTAAACTCAATCCCCCTGTTAATGAAAGCCAAAACACCATATGCTTTCTTAACAACCCTGTCCACTTGGGTGGCCATTTTAAGGGATCTCTGTATCTGCACATCAAGATCCCTCTGTTCCTCCACACTGCCAAGAATCCTATCCTTAATCCTCTACTCATCTTTCAAATTCGATCTTCCAAAATGCATCACCTCGCATTTCTCCAGGTTGAACTCCATCTGCCACCTCTCAGCCCATCTGCAGCGAGCAGCAGCGGAGGCAAGACGGACCCGGAAGACTGCAGCTAAGGTAAAGCAGTTTATTTTTAAAATTACTTACCGGTAGCGGGCAGCGGTGTTTTTTTTTCCTCTCAGACAAGGAGTGGGAGCAGCAGAGGAAGTGACGAGGACCAGAGGGGCAGCCGGGAAGGAAAGCAGTGACCATATATATCAGCAAGGCGGCTAAACCCGAGGCTCTACAACTGTAGTGTCTCCCACCCGCCCTCCTCCTCTAACCTAGTTAATAAGGTAAGGTTCATTCTAAACTTTCTCTATTGAATATAAGTTTGTTATTAATTTGTTATTGTTATTTGACATAAGCTTTCTACTTTAGTATTGAGTTGGCGTTCAGATAAGTGGGGTATGGATGCTAGGGCAGTTGCTTGCTCCTCCTGCAGAATGTGGCAGTTGGGAGATGTGGCACACGTGTCCGCTGGCTACATCTGCGGGAAGTGCACCCAGCTACAGCTCCTTGAAAACCGTGTTAGGGAAATGGAGCTGGAGCTGGATGAACTACGGATCATTCGGGAGGCAGAGGGGGTAATTGAGAGGAGTTATCGGGAGTTGGTCACTCCTAAGGCTCAGGTCGAGGATAGATGGGTTACAGTTAGGGGGAGGAAAGGGGACAGACAGACAGTGCAGAGATCCCCTGTGGGCATTCCCCTCAGCAATAAGTATACCGTTTTGGATACTGCTGGGGGGGATGACCTACCAGAGGAAAGCCATAGTAGTCAGTTCTCTGGCACTGAGCCTGACACTGTGGCAAAGAAGGGAAGGGGGCAAAATAGAAAAGTACTCGTGGTCGGGGACTCGATAGTTAGGGGAATCGACAGGAGATTTTGTGGGCAAGATCGGGATTCCCGGAAGGGATGTTGCCTCCCTGGTGCCAGGGTCCGGGACGTCTCCGATCGGGTGTATAAAGTTCTAAAAGGGGAGGGCGAACAGCCAGAAATCGTGTTACATATTGGCACAAATGATATAGCCAGAAATAGGTTTGAGGATATAAAAAGTGATTTCAGGGAGTTAGGATGGAAGCTGCAGAGCAGGACGAACAGAGTAGTGTTCTCTGGTTTACTACCGGTGCCACGAGATAGTGAGGTGAGGAACAGGGAGCGGGCACAGCTGAACACGTGGCTACGCAGCTGGTGTAGGAGGGAGGGCTTCAGATATGTTGATAATTGGGATGCCTTCTGGGGAAGGTGGGACCTGTACAAGAAGGACGGGTTGCATCTGAACTGGAAGGGGACCAATGTCCTGGGTGGAAGGTTTGCTCGAGTATTTCGAGAGGGTTTAAACTAGTATGGCAGGGGGGTGGGAACCTGAGCTGTATACCAGAGGTGAGCGTTGATGCAGGTGAGGCAGTAGCAAGAGGTAGACCAGCTAGTGGGAAGGATTTTCCTGGGAAGGAACCAAGGGATCGGTTAAAGTGTGTTTGCTTTAATGCAAGGAGTATCAGGAATAAAAGTGATGAACTTAGAGCATGGATCAGTACCTGGTGCTATGATGTTGTGGCCATAACAGAGACATGGGTTTCTCATGGGCAGGAATGGTTGCTGGATGTTCCAGGGTTTAGAACATTTAAAAAGAATAGGGAGGGGGGAAAAAGAGGAGGGGGTGTAGCACTACTAATCAGAGAGGGTATCACAGCTACAGAAGCTTCCTTTGTCGAGGAAGATCTGCCTACTGAGTCAGTATGGGTGGAAATTAGGAACAGCAAGGGAGTAGTCACCTCGTTAGGGGTTTACTACAGGCCCCCCAATAGCAGCAGGGAGATTGAAGAAAGCATAGGTCGACAGATTTTGGAAAAGTGTGCACGCAGTAGGGTTGTTGTAATGGGTGACTTTAACTTTCCTAATATTGATAGGAACCTCCTTAGAGCAGAAGATTTGAATGGAGCTGTTTTTGTAAGGTGTGTTCAGGAGGGTTTCCTAACGCAGTACGTTGACAGGCCGACGAGGGGAGAGGCCATTCTAGAC
Source organism: Stegostoma tigrinum (assembly GCF_030684315.1). NCBI lineage: Eukaryota > Metazoa > Chordata > Chondrichthyes > Orectolobiformes > Stegostomatidae > Stegostoma > Stegostoma tigrinum. The sequence goes on from NW_026728098.1 coordinate 245,344, forward strand.
TTGGTGCTCGGAAACGAGCCGGGGCAGGTATCAGATCTTGTGGTGGGAGAGCATTTTGGTGATAGTGACCATAACTGCCTCACATTCTACATAGCTATGGAGAAGGAGAGGATTAGGCAGAATGGGAGGATATTTAATTGGGGAAGAGGAAACTATGATGCGATTAGACATGAGTTAGGAAGCATGGACTGGGAGCAGTTGTTCCATGGTAAGGGAACTATCGACATGTGGAGACGGTTTAAGGAACAGTTGTTGGGAGTGATGAGTAAATATGTCCCTCTGAGACAGGCAAGAAGGGGTAAGATTAGGGAACCTTGGATGACGAGAGCGGTGGAGCTTCTAGTGAAAAGGAAGAAGGTAGCTTACATAAGGTGGAGGAAGCTAGGGCCAAGTTCAGCTAGAGAGGATTACATGCAGGCAAGGAAGGAGCTCAAAAATGGTCTGAGGAGAGCCAGGAGGGGGCACGAGAAAGGCTTGGCAGAAGGAATCCGGGAAAACACAAAGGCATTTTACACTTAGGTGAGGAATAAGAGAATGGTCAAAGAAAGAGTAGGGCCGATCAGGGATAGCATAGGGAACTTGTGTGTGGAGCCTGAGGAGGTAGGGGAAGCCCTAAATGAGTTTTTTGCTTCTGTCTTTACGAAAGAAACCAACTTTGTAGTGAATGAAACCTTTGAAGAGCAGGTGTGCATGCTGGAATGGATAGAGATAGACGAAGCTGATGTGCTGAAAATTTTGTCAAACATTAAGATTGACAAGTCACCAGGCCCGGATCAGATTTGTCCTCGGCTGCTTTGGGAAGCGAGAAATGCAATTGCTTCGCCACTTGCGAAGATCTTTGCATCCTCGCTCTCCACTGGAGTCGTACCTGAGGACTGGAGAGAGGCAAATGTAATTCCTCTCTTCAAGAAAGGAAATAGGGAAATCCCCGGCAATTATAGACCGGTAAGTCTCACGTCTGTCGTCTGCAAGGTGTTAGAAAGGATTCTGAGGGGTAAGATTTATGACCATCTGGAAGAGCATGGCTTGATCAAATACAGTCAACACGGCTTTGTGAGGGGTACGTCATGCCTTACAAACCTTATTGAGTTTTTTGAGGATGTGACTAGAAAAGTTGATGAGGGTCGAGCTGTGGATGTGGTGTATATGGACTTCAGTAAGGCATTTGATAAGGTTCCCCATGGTAGGCTCATTCAGAAGGTCAGGAGGAATGGGATACAGGGGAACTTAGCTGCTTGGATACAGAATTGGCTGGCCAACAGAAGACAGCGAGTGGTAGTAGAAGGAAAATATTCTGCCTGGAAGTCAGTGGTGAGTGGAGTTCCACAGGGCTCTGTCCTTGGGCCTCTACTGTTTGTAATTTTTATTAATGACTTGGACGAGGGGATTGAAGGATGGGTCAGCAAGTTTGCAGACGACACAAAGGTCGGAGGTGTCGTTGACAGTGTAGAGGGCTGTTGTAGGCTGCAGCGGGACATTGACAGGATGCAGAGATGGGCTGAGAGGTGGCAGATGGAGTTCAACCTGGATAAATGCGAGGTGATGCATTTTGGAAGGTTGAATTTGAAAGCTGAGTACAGGATTAAGGATAGGATTCTTGGCAGCGTGGAGGAACAGAGGGATCTTGGTGTGCAGATACATAGATCCCTTAAAATGGCCACCCAAGTGGACAGGGTTGTTAAGAAAGCATATGGTGTTTTGGCTTTCATTAACAGGGGGATTGAGTTTAAGAGTCGTGAGATCTTGTTGCAGCTCTGTAAAACTTTGGTTAGACCGCACTTGGAATACTGCATCCAGTTCTGGTCGCCCTATTATAGGAAAGATGTGGATGCTTTGGAGAGGGTTCAGAGGAGGTTTACCAGGATGCTGCCTGGACTGGAGGGCTTATCTTATGAAGAGAGGTTGACTGAGCTCGGTCTCTTTTCATTGGAGAAAAGGAGGAGGAGAGGGGACCTAATTGAGGTATACAAGATAATGAGAGGCATAGATAGAGTTGATAGCCAGAGACTATTTCCCAGGGCAGAAATGGCTAGCACGAGGGGTCATAGTTTTAAGCTGTTTGGAGGAAAGTATAGAGGGGATGTCAGAGGCAGGTTCTTTACGCAGAGAGTTGTGGGAGCATGGAATGCGTTGCCAGCAGCAGTTGTGGAAGCAAGGTCATTGGGGTCATTTAAGAGACTGCTGGACATGTATATGGTCACAGAAATTTGAGGGTGCATACATGAGGATCAATGGTCGGCACAACATTGTGGGCTGAAGGGCCTGTTCTGTGCTGTACTGTTCTATGTTCTATGTTCTATCTCTGCATCCTGTCAATGTCCCGCTGCAGCCTACAACAGCCCTCTACACTGTCAACGACACCTCCGACCTTTGTGTCGTCTGCAAACTTGCTGACCCATCCTTCAATCCCCTCATCCAAGTCATGAATAAAAATTACAAACAGTAGAGGCCCAAGGACAGAGCCCTGTGGAACCCCACTCACCACTGACTTCCAGGCAGAATATTTTCCTTCTACTACCACTCGCTGTCTTCTGTTGACCAGCCAATTTTGTATCCAAGCAGCTAAGTTCCCCTGTATCCCATTCCTCCTGACCTTGTGAATGAGCCTACCATGGGGAACCTTATCCAATGCCTTGCTGAAGTCCATATACATCACATCGACAGCTCGACCCTCATCAACTTTTCTAGTCACATCCTCAAAAAACTTGATAAGGTTTGTGAGGCATGACCTACCCCTCACAAAGCCGTGTTGACTGTATTTGATCAAGCCATGCTCTTCCAGATGGTCGTAAATCCTATCCTTCAGAATCCTTTCTAACACCTTGCAGACGACAGACGTGAGACTTACTGGTCTGTAATTGCCGGGTATTTCCCTATTTCCTTTCTTGAAGAGAGGGATTACATTTGCCTCTCTCCAGTCCTCAGGTACGACTCCAGTGGAGAGTAATGTTTGACTTTTTAAACTTTTGTTTTTATTCTTCTACTGTTATACTAAGAAGACTGTAGTGCTGAACATTTTAACTTATTCATTTATTTTTATCACATGGAGCATGGAACGGTACAACACAGTACAGGCCCTTCAGCCCACGATGTTGTGCCGAACTTTTACCCTAATCCTGTGGTCAATCTAACCTCCGCCCCTACCTTATACTATCATCCATGTGCTTGTCTAATAGCCGATGAAATGCCCCTATTGAGGCTGACTCCACTACCCTCTCCGGCATTGCATTCCACTCCCCTACGACTCTGAGTAAAGAAGGATGGATAAATTTTGTACTTCTGCAACTAAAATTGCGTACCAAAGTACTTTGTACCTGAGATGGCACCGTCTAAGGCAACTTTGTACTCTTTTCTTTGTACTCTTGTACCCTGTATTGAATGCATGTGATAATAAAATCTCAATCTAATGCATAGCAGGACACTGGGAAGCTTAGAGGAGAAAAGGGATCCTGGAGTGCTTGTTCATGAATTCCTGAAGGGGTCAGGTCAGGCTAGTAAGGGTTGTTACAAAGACATATGGGACACCTCCCTTTATCAGTTGTGGCATAAATTGTAAGAGTGGGAAGGTCACTTTGGAGTTGTTTAAAAGTTTGGTTAGGCCACAGCTGGAGTCGTGTGTGGCATTTTGGTCACCACCCATTAGGAAGGATGTAATTGCACTGGAGGGAATGAAAAGGATGTTGCATGTGTTGGAGCATTTTAGCTGTGAAGAAAGACTGGAAAAAATCACATTATTTTCTGTGAAGCAGAGAAGGTTTGGTGGGTGAATGGAGGTCCTGACAGAGGCATATAAGATTATGAGAGGTAAAGATGGGTTGAATAGAAAGCATTGTTCCCCTTAGTTAAAGCATCAATAACAATAGGGCATAATTTTCAAGAGAAAGACGGGAATATTTTAGAGGTTTGAGGAAAATCGTTTTCATCCAGAGTGTGGTGAAGGTCTGGAGCGCATTGCCTGGGCGGGAAGTTGAAACAGGAAACCTCACAACCTTTGAAAAGTACTTGGATGAGCAGTTGACATGTCGTAATATTTAAGAGAATGGTCTAGTGTGTAAAAATGGGACTAGTATATGTTGCAGTGTATTTTTAGAGGTACAGCCTTAGTGGGCCATAGGAGCTCTTCTGTACGATATGATTCCATGACAACCCCCAGCCCAGGCAGCTGTTTTTTTCAGTCATCTCCAGGATTACACCCTTCGTAGTGTGATCCCTTGCGTTGTTCGCCCTCCCAAGTTCATTAGCTCACACTTTTCCTGGTTGAGTTCAATTGCTGTGCTCAGCTGACCAGTCTGTTGATCTCCTCCTGAAGTTTATTCTTCCTGTCTGTCAACCAATTTTGGATCCAGTGTGCCACTTTGCCTTTGATCCCATGGCTGTTATTTACATGGCCATTCCATCGATATCCTCCTCACTAAATTAGCCATTCGCTAGCGATACAGTCATACATCCTGTGTTTAAGCCCAAATGATGAATTAACTTGACAAATTTCAAGGGTCCTTGTGGAAAGCCCTGCACAACCCCACTCAAAGCAAACATCCTGCCAAATAGATATCCCTCTACCATCAATCACCTGTGCTCTCTGCCTCAGCCAGTTTTGGCTCCAGTGTGCCTCTTTGCCTTTGATCCCATGGCTGTTGTTTTCTTGCTCAATCTGCCAAGGGGGACTTTACTAAGCCCACATCAAATGCATAATGTGACCTCATCTTAACAAATCCATAGTGTTTATCCCTGATTATTTCTTGCAAGTACATTCTACCCCTAAGAATGTCTCTTTCTAGCTTCACCAGTGCTGAGATTATTCTGACTGGCCTTTAATTTCCTGGTCTGTTCCTCTCTCCGTTTGTTAATAGTGGGACAATGTTAATAGTGTTTCATTACTTCACGTGTGATTGACAAGGCTTTGAAAATTGCTGCCAGTGGCCCAGATATCTCCTCCCTCACTTCCCCCGCTAGCTGGTATACATTTCAGTTCGCCCTGTAGATGTATCCACTTTTAAAGTTGCTCAACCAGCTGCATCTCCCTGTCTCTTAACCTCTGATGCTCCGAGGTCCTTTGCCCTGATATCTTACTTGCAGTGTCCTTTTCCATTGTAAAGATTGACACAAAATATTCATTGAGGACGGTGCCGATGTTTTTCAGGTCCACACAAAGATTACCTTTGTGAAATGAACGAGGAGATATTAGAGAGGTTTGAGATTTACAATCAAGAAAGAAATTGACAAAATGACTTCCTTGGAGAATCATACAACATCCATTGTCCATTGTTGTAAACAAACAGAAGTTTTTGTTTCCACAGTTGTTTGCAAATAGCCAATCAAGATCATAAAATAATGTTTTAAGATAATTTACAAAGCAAGGCAATTGAGGAAGATGTATTGAATGTATTGAACTCTGAACTACCTCCCTTAAGTTTAGGAATGTCAGTATTTTTCTTCTGGATAACTTTTGCAGATATCTTCAAACAAGTAGCTGAACCCACAGATTTATGTGACCAACGAAGCCTGAGCCTTTTGCTTCACGATGCAGTCCAGATCCCTCGGCAGCTGGGTGAGGTAGCTTCATTTGGAGGCAGCACCATTGAACCAAGTGTCCGCAGTTGCTTCCAACATCTAAGTGTGCTCTGCACCAATTCATAATGTCAAGCGGGTCTACTTGCCAGTATGAATTTTGAGCTCATTTTCGTTTTGTTCACCTGCACATCTGCCAATGTGATATATCGTATCCATTGCACCCGGTGTGGCCTCCGCTCCATTGGGGAAACCAAGCAGAGGCTTGGGAGCCACTTTGCAGAACACCTCCGCTTGGTTCGCAACAAACAACTGCACCTCCCAGTCGCGAACCATTTCCACTCCCCCTCTCATTCCTCAGACGACATGTCCATCATGGGCCTCCTGCAGTGCCACAATGATGCCACCCGAAGGTTGCTGGAACAGCAACTCATATTCCGCTTGGAAACCCTGCAGCCCAATGGTATCAGTGTGGACTTCACAAGCTTCAAAATCTCCCCTTCCCCCACTGCATCCCAAAACCAGCCCAGTTCTTCCCCTCCCGCCACTGCATCTCAAAACCAGCCCAGCCTGTTTCTGCTTCCCTAACTTGTTCTTCCTCCCACCCATCCCGTCCTCCCATCTCAAGCTGCACCTCCTTTTCCTACCTACTAACCTCATCCCACCTCCTTGACCAGTCTGTCTTCCCTGGACTGACCTATCCCCTCCCTACCTCCCCACCTGTACACTCCTGTCTACCTATCTTCTTTTTTATCCATCTTCGGTCCGCCTCCCCCTCTCTCCTTATTTATTCCAGTTCCCTCTCCCCATGCCCCTCTCTGATGAAGGGTCTAGGCCCGAAATGTCAGCTTTTGTGCTCCTGAGATGCTGCTTGGCCTGCTGTGTTCATCCAGCTCCACACTTTGTTATCTTGCACTATTGATATGGACTGGTTTGTCACTAGAATTTATGACCCAGGCAAAGTGTGTCACGACTTCAGTTGATCTGAGCTCTTATCAGCAGATGGAGCCTCTAGTTAATGCCTCTTCTGAATGCTGGCATCTCCGACAATCCAAATTCCTCAGTACTTCATTGAAGTATTACCCTAAAAATTATGCTTAAATATAAATTACAGCTTGAAGCCATAGCCTTCTAATTTATTGTTGAGAGCTCTACTAGTTTATGACAGAACTAGAACAGACCTGGAATGGATACGGGATGGTTTTCTTGAGCAATATGTTGAGGAACCAACTGGAAAGCAGTGCATCTAAGACTGGGTGCTGTGTAATGAGAAGGGAATCATTGCCAATCTAGCTGTGCAAGATTTCTTCGAGATGAGTGGCCGCAACATGATAGAATTTTTTCAATCAAGATGGAGAGTGTGAGAGTTGATTTGGAGACCAGGGTGCTGCATCTTAATAATGAAAGCTGAAGATATGAGGCATGAAATTAGCCTTGATAGATCACAAAGAGTTGCTTAAAGGGATGACAGTGGATACGCAATGGCAAACATTTAAGGAGCACGTGGGCGGACTGCAACAACTGTTTATTCCTGTCTGGCATGAAAGCAAAATGGGTAAGAGGACCAATCCATGACCTAACAAAGGCAATTAGCGATAGTATCTGATCCATGGAAACAACATTTGAGGATTGGCAGCATAGTAGAATTTAGCAAAGAAGGACCAAGGGATTGATTAAGAAGGGGTAAATGCAGTAAAGTAAGCATACAGGGAACATAAAGACTGACACAGCGTTTCTATAGATACGTGAAGAGAAAGAGACTGGTAAAGACAAATGTTAGGAAGGGGGTTGACCAGTCAAGGGAAGACAGACAGGTCAAGGAGGCAGGGCTGACGCTGGTAGGTAGGAGGTGGGGTGGGGTTAGGGTGTAACCCTAACCCGAACTCTCACCCTAATCTCCACCCCACCTCCTACCTACCAGCATCATCCCCTCCTCCTTGACCTGTCTGTCTTTCCTTGACTGACGAACCTCCATCATAACTCCCCAACAACACTCACCTTTACTGGCTCCAGCGCCGCCTCTTTGATCTGTCTCCACCTATCTTCTCCTCTATCCATCTTCTATCCACCTCCCCTTCTCTCTTTATTTATTTCAGAATCCCCTTCCCCTCCCCCACTTCTGAAAAAGGGCCCAAACCCGAAACGTCATCTTTCCTGCTCCTCTGATACCGCTTGGCCAGCTGTGTTCATCCGGCTTCACACCTTGTTATCTCAGATTCTCGAGCATTGGCAGTTCCTCCCATCTCTGAAATGGTCTGTTGGCCTTCGTTCTGAGAGGTTTCGAGTACAGAAGCCGGAATGTGGTGTTGCAGTTACGCAGCACCTTGGTGAAGCCGCACCTAAAATAGTGTGTGCAGTTTTGTGCTCCTTTTCTGCGGAAGGATGCTGTTGCTCTCATAGTTTATCAGTGCAGCGCATGTTTATCAGCCTGTTTCCGGGAATGGCAGGTCTGATGTATGATCAGAGATTGACTCGGTTAAGATTGTTTTCGCTGGAATTCAAATGAATGAGGTGACTTATAAAATTCGAACAGGACTGGACAGGATAGATGCAGTTCCCAGTGGTGGGTGTGTCCAGAACCAGGGGTCACAGTATGAGGATTCAGGATAGACGATTTCGGAGGTATTTCTTCACCCAAAGAATGGTGAGTCCGTGGAAATCATTACCAAAGCAAGCAGTTCATGTCAAAACATTGAACGTATTCAAGATATGGCTAGATATAACACTTGGGGTGAATGGGATCAAGAGTTATGGAGAGAAAGCAGGATTAGGCTGTTGAGTTGGATGATCAGTCATGATCATGAAGAATGGTGGAGCAGGCTGAAAGAGCCATTTGGCCTCCTCCCTGCTCCTAGCTTCCATGTTTACAATAGTCACTCTCTGAAATGCAAATCTTGAGCAATTGTGCAACTTTGAACTGGGTGCTGGTAGTTTGGTCAGTAACGAAGTTAGGTAAGGCTCAGCAGGACAGTGCTCATTGTTGTTTCTAACATTTTCACCGTGTAGGACTTAGTCCTTGCTCTGCTTCAAGCGAAGAAGTGAGCTAATTGGAGATATCTACAACTTGTTAAGGTTCCAAAGGTTTAAAGTGATGTGGGGATGTGTGGTATTGTTCATAAAGTACATCATGAAGATAAATAAGATAAAAGATAAAAGAATGACGAGAGTAAGATGAGGGCCAATCAAGGACAGTAGTGGGAAGTTGTGTGTGGAGTCAGAGGAGATAGGGGAAGCACTAATTGAATATTTTTTGACAGTATTCACTCTGGAAAACGACAATGTTGTCGAGGAGAATACTGAGATACAGGCTACTCGACTAGCGTTTTGTACAGTCACGGGATTTATAGGGATTGACTTCCGGAGCCATGATGTCATGCTCCAACTGTACAAAATGCTAGTGCGGCCTCATTTGGAATATTGCGTGCAGTTCTGGTCGCCCCATGACAGGAAAGATGTTGAAGCATTGGAAAAGGTGCAGAGGAGATTTACCAGGATGCCGCCTGGTCTGGAGCACAGGCCCTATGAAGAAAGGCTGAGAGACTTGGGTTTGTTCTCATTGGAGAAAAGGGGGGATTTAATAGAGACATATAAGATGATCAGAAAATTAGATATTGTGGACAGTGAGAGTCTTTTTCAGAGGATGATGATTTCAGCTTGTACAAGGGGGCATAGCTACAAATTGAGGGGTGATAGATTTAAGACAGATGTCAGAGGCAGGTTCTTTACTCAGAGAGTGCTATGGGCGTGGAATGCCCCGCATGCCAAAGTAGTTAACTCAGCCACATTAGGGGCATTTCAACAGTCCTTGGATAAGCATATGGATAATGATGGGATCGTGTCAGGGGAGGGGCTTAGATTAGTTCACAGGTCGGCGCAACGTCGAGGGCCGAAGGGCCTGTTCTGTGCTGTATTGTTCTATATTCTATGTTCTATAATGGATATCACAAGTAGATGACTGATGTGTATAGTGTGCATTGTCAAATGGTTCAAATTTTAGAACTGAAAAGTGCCTGGTCTACCTCAAATTGCCATGGAAAACCAAAGCTTCTCAAAAGTTTGAGCTTAAGCAAGTAAATCATGCTGCTGCTGTATAGTGGTTATGTGAATGGTATTTTCCCCTAGCAGTATGCTGTTGTCAGTCCAAAAATAATTCTCATTGCATTGACCAACATTGTCTATGAAATTTGCAGCCAGTCTTATGCCAGACATATAGGTCATATGTGATAATGATTGGCCGACTGAAAACTGCTTGTTTGTAATGAGCAGAGCACACCGCACCGGCATGTGTGAGATGCTTTCTCTTTTCCACAACCAAGGACCCCAACATGGTTCGCAGAACTTTCACTTTGATCCATTTCACAAAATTCGGCCCTCATCCATTCCACCTATCCCAGAATCATAAATTCTCCTTATTCTCAGCTTGTCCCTCCATCAACCTCTGCGTTCAGCAGATTATCTTCCAGCATCTTCACCAGTATCCCCTTTCAGCATTCCAAAGTGACCATTCCCTCTGTAGTCCACTCCTCAGTCACCAAGCAAGGTCCCAAATACACTTGTAAAGTGAAACAGCGATTTACCCGTACTTCATCTGTTCAAACATACAGGTATATTCAATTTTTCCAGTGTTTTCTCTGCAAAGGGGAAATGATACATTGATTAGGTGATTATCCTGCGGTACACCCTCATTCAGTCCACAAGCATGACCTGAGTTCCTGTTCCTTGCTGTTTTCATTTTCTATTTTGCTCCCACTTGGACCTTGGCTGTTCATCCTTCCCCTGAAGAATTTCATGCAATTTCATGAATATTCACTACATTCTCCAAATTCCCAAAGCTACCTCAACCACACTTCCACACATATTGTTTCTTGTAAGGTCTCCCTTCCATCTTCCCTGATTCTTGGCCTCTATCACATCTGTCCTGACAAACAAACAAGCCTTCACTTGCAGAAGTCCAAAGTGAAACACCTGCTAATAGCAGGGGCTGTTCAGTCATGACCAGTTTAAGATAAACAGTTGAACTTTTAACGGGGCTCATTTGCACCTGCTAGAAGTGACATACATTGACACTCAATGACCTGTTCTCTGTAAACAGAAATGTTTTAAAACTTCCACCTTCTTTGAATTAGCCAGAAGATTGTACAGCCTGTATTCCCTGTTCCTTTCTCCTTATTGGCACAGAGGCTCAATGGTTAGCACTGCTGCCTGTCAGGGACCCAGGTTCAATTCCATTCTCGGGGAACTGTCTGTCTGGAGGTTGCACATTCTCTCTGTGCCTGTGTGGGTTTCCACGAGGTTCTGCGTGAGTTTACAACAGGTCTCTGATTCCGTCCCACAGCCTAAAGATGTGTGTATTCGGTGGATTAGCCATGAGAAATGTAGGGTTACAGGGCTAAAGCAAGGGGGTGAGTCTGGGTGACATGCTCTTTGGAGGGTCGATGTGGACGTCTAGGGCCAAATGGCCTGTTTCCACACCGCCAGGGATTCTATTGACAGCTCGACCATTCAGAGTGGACTTGTCAACCACACGACATGTTTTTCTTCTCGTATAAATTATTCCAATTGTTTGAAATATCATGTTCGTGCATTTGTTCCATTGGGTGTAAGACAAAAATGCTTTGGTAATAAAAGTCTCTCTGAAATGAAAGACACAAATGTAAGGTATTTCCGGCTGGTAGACAGGAGGTCGGAAAACTCCCAAAAATTCTCAAGGGAATGCTTGTGATGAGGTGGAGGGTAGAAGAAATTATGTTACGAAACATTATTTTTTGCAAAAGCTTGGTAACACAATGGTAATTTTTTTTTAAAAAATCAAAGGTTGTGTCCAGAAGAGGTGTGAATAGCTACATAGGCATCTGAATGCAAAAAGGGATACAGGAGCAAGATGGAAGCGTAGGTTCTGATCTAAATTGGTTGAACTTAATATTGGACCAGAAGGCTAGAAAGTGACAAGACAGATGATGAAGTCTTGTTCCTCAAACTTATATTAAGGTTGTTGACTAATTGATTGATTTATTGTCACGTGTACCAAAGTAGAGTGAAAATCTTTATTTATGAGTGGTACAGACAGATCATAGTAAGCGAAGGATGTACAGATGAAAATGACAGAGGCATGCAGGTTACACTGAACAGAGTATGCGCTCAGTGAGATCAATGTTAGCAAGATCAGCGTTATTTCAGGCTAGAGAGTCTATTTATCAGTCTGATAACAACTGGGAAGAAGCTGTTCCTAAAACTGTTGGTGTGTGTGTGTTCAGGCTTCTGTACCTGGTGCCTGATGGAAGAGGATGTAGGAGATCATTACGTAGGTGCGATGGGTCTTTGGTGATGCTGGCTACCTTTCCGCATCAGTGAGCCATGTAAATGGAGTCCTTGGATGAGAGGTTGGCTTCCGTGATGAACTGGGCTGTGCACACCCGCTTCTGTAGTTTCTCACAGTCCTGGGCAGAATAGTTGCCATACCAGGCCATTATACACTTGGACAATGTGCTTTTAATGGTGCATCTGTAGAAATTGGCCAGGCCAAATTTTCTGAGCCGCCTGAGGGAAGGAGAGGCATTGTTGTGCCGCCTTGACCAACGTATTTTCGTGGCAAGTCCAGGACGGGTTGTTGATTATCGTCATACCAGGGAACTTGACACGCTCCACCCTCTCAACCTCAGTTCCATTGATATACATCAGGGCGTGTTCTCCTCCTGTCTTTTGAAATCAGTGATCAGTTCTTTAGTTTTGCCGACATCGAGAGAGAGGTTGTTCTCTGCACCACGTCACCAAACCCTTTGCCTCCCTTCTGTATTTTGATTCATTGTTAGATATCCATCCCACTGCAGTGGTGTCGTCAGTTAACTTGCAGATGGCGTTAATTTGGAATTTGGCAACACAGTCATGGGTGCACAAGGAGTGCAGTAGGGGGCTGAGGAAACATCCTTAGAGGGCACTAGTGTTATTGTGGAGGAGGGGCAGTTACCTATCTTCACTGTGGTTTTGGGTCAGAAAGTTGAGGATCCAGTAGCAGAGGGCAGAGCAGAGACCTAGGTCATAGAGTTTTGAGATAATAAAATGTGAGGCTGGATGAACACAGCAGGCCAAGCAGCATCTCAGGAGCACAAAAGCTGACGTTTCGGGCCTAGACCCTTCATCAGAGAGGGGGATGGGGGGAGGGAACTGGAATAAATAGGGAGAGAGGGGGAGGCGGACCGAAGATGGAGAGTAAAGAAGATAGGTGGAGAGAGTGTAGGTGGGGAGGTAGGGAGGGGATAGGTCAGTCCAGGGAAGACGGACAGGTCAAGGAGGTGGGATGAGGTTAGTCGGTAGCGGGGGGTGCGGCTTGGGGTGGGAGGAAGGGATGGGTGAGAGGAAGAACCGGTTAAGGAGGCAGAGACAGGTTGGACTGGTTTTGGGATGCAGTGGGTGGGGGGGAAGAGCTGGGCTGGTTGTGTGGTGCAGTGGGGGGAGGGGACGAGCTGGGCTGGTTGAGGGATGCAGTAGGGGAAGGGGAGATTTTGAAACTGGTGAAGTCCACATTGATACCATATGGCTGCAGGGTTCCCAGCCGGAATATGAGTTGCTGTTCCTGCAACCTTCGGGTGGCATCATTGTGGCAGTGCAGGAGGCCCATGATGGACATGTCATCAAGAGAATGGGAGGGGGAGTGGAAATGGTTTGCGACTGGGAGGTGCAGTTGTTTTTTGCGAACTGAGCGGAGGTGTTCTGCAAAGCGGTCCCCAAGCCTCCGCTTGGTTTCCCCAATGTGGAGGACATTGGGGAAACCAAGCGGAGGCTTGTGGACCGCTTTGCAGAACACCTCCGCTCAGTTCGCAAAAAACAACTGCACCTCCCAGTCGCAAACCATTTCCACTCCCCCTCCCATTCTCTTGATGGCATGTCCATCATGGGCCTCTTGCACTGCCACAATGATGCCACCCGAAGGTTGCAGGAACAGCAACTCATATTCCGCCTGGGAACCCTGCAGCCATATGGTATCAATGTGGACTTCACCAGTTTCAAAATCTCCCCTTCCCCTACTGCATCCCTCAACCAGCCCAGCTCGTCCCCTCCCCCCACTGCACCACACAACCAGCCCAGCTCTTCCCCCCCACCCACTGCATCCCAAAACCAGTCCAACCTGTCTCTGCCTCCCTAACCGGTTCTTCCTCTCACCCATCCCTTCCTCCCACCCCAAGCCGCACCCCCCGCTACCTACTAACCTCATCCCACCTCCTTGACCTGTCCGTCTTCCCTGGACTGACCTATCCCCTCCCTACCTCCCCACCTACACTCTCTCCACCTATCTTCTTTACTCTCCATCTTCGGTCCGCCTCCCCCTCTCTCCCTATTTATTCCAGTTCCCTCCCCCATCCCCCTCTCTGATGAAGGGTCTAGGCCCGAAACGTCAGCTTTTGTGCTCCTGAGATGCTGCTTGGCCTGCTGTGTTCATCCAGCCTCACATTTTATTATCTTGGAATCTCCAGCATCTGCAGTCCCCATTATCTCTCATAGAGTTTTGAGATCAGTCTGGAGGGGATAATAGTGTTGAAGGTGGAGCTGCAGTCAATGAGCAGGATTCCTACATAGCTCATTGTGCACATTGCTGCCAACAACATCGGTAGAAAGAGGGTTCACTGAATCCCTACAGTTTAGAAACATTCAGCCCAACAGGACCACACCTACCCCTGCAAGGCTAACAAACCTGGTAGCTATGGACAATTTAGTGTGGTCAATCCACCTAATTTGCACATCTTTGGACTGTGGTAGGAAACTGGAGCACCTAGCGAAAACCCTCACAGACATGGGGAGAATGTGTAAACGAAGAGTCACCCAAGGGTGGAATTGAGCCCAGGTCCCTGGTACTGTGAGGCAGTAGTGCCAACCACTGCACCACCTTGTTGCCCTTGAGACTTTCTCCAAGGCTACCCTTGTGTCTTAAGGGACTCTTTTCCCCCCATTCTCACTAACACATTTATTATGTCGTACAATCCCGTAGCAGCAATATCTTTTAGAGTGTGGGAAGAAATGGGAGTAACTGGAGGAAATTCAAACAGTCATGGGGAGAATGTGCAAACTCCACACAGACAGTTGTCCACAACTGGAATCGATCCTGGGTCCCTGTCACTGTAAGGCAGTGGTGCTAACCACTCAGCCACTGTGCTGTGGCATTTAGGTCCTGCAAAATGAGTACAAGAACTAGAATGATGAATATTCAACCTTTCGCACAAAAAGTTGGTCAGAGCTAGGACCCATACTAATCACTGTAACACTGTTTCTGAGACAACAAGGTGGAGAGCTGGATGGACACAGCAGGACAAGCAGCATCAGAGGAGTAGGAAAGCTGATGTTTCTGAAGAAGGGTCTAGGCCCGAAACGTCAGCTTTCCTACTCCTCTGATGCTGCTTGGCCTGCTGTGTTCATCCAGTTGTACACCTCGTTAACTCCGATTCTCCAGCATGTGCAGTTCCTGCTATCTCTCCAGAACACTGTTTTTGTTTTGTTCACAGCAGTGACAGAACACAGTTTGAGAGAAAATAATGCAGCCATATACACAACATTGATGAAAGATACTTTCTCATTTCCAAATGTTAAGGAAAGCGTTGTATGAAAATTATATTCTGTCACAGAATTTGGACACACTCTGGTTTCTTCCTGTGTTACCTAAAACGTATGCCATGTTTTTCGACCTTTGATTTCTCAGCATTTCTTCTTCTTTTGTAATGTAGTGCTGGAGGGAAACCATAATCCCAGATTGTAAGTGCTTTGAGCTTCAACATTGTCTGAGAACCCCCTCACTGTCTCTGAATACCCAAACTGATCAATAATAATCATCCTAATTGTCTGTCTTGACCTTACTGCAGCATTGCTTATTGTGTCACTGGCGGGTGACAGATCACATTGACATTTCACATCATGAAAGTAGCTGCATGAATATTTGTATTCTTGGTTCTACATTAGTGAGTTTTTGTTGCAACGTTTTGGTCTGGAAGTAAGAGGCATCTCAAAGAATGTGCTATCTGTGCTTTTGTGGAATCTGCTTTTGTGCTTTGACTTTGGGTTAAGCAATGTAACATGTCCTTGCTGATTTTCCATATTTAATTCAATTAGAATTTCATTGACTCTAGGTTTTACTCTTGAAATATGATCAATGAGCAGAAGGCTATTCAGTCCATTGAGTCTGCCACTCAATGAGATCATAAAATACTGATATTCCTCGATACCACTTTCCTGCCGTTTCCCTATAGCGTTTGATTCTCATACTGTTAAAAATACTCCAGTCTGAGCGTCTTAACTTTTGTACATCCCTCTGCAGGCAGTCTGGCAGTCTCATCACTTGTCTTCCATACCTATTTTTGTGTTTTCTGTAAGCTCGGTAATAGTACATTCACTTTCATCACTATGTCATTAATATTTATTCGCAACAAGAATGGCCGTGGCATTGATCCGTATGGCAGTTCACTGTTTACAGCTTGCCGACCTGGAAATGACTCCCCCTGTACCAAATGTCTGTTCTCTATTATTTGGTCAATCCCCTATCCATGTTAATATATTTCCCCAAAACTATGTGGTCTTATTAAAAGTCTTATCTGCTTGAAGTGTGATTATTTTTACAAATACCTTTTTGAATGTTACACCCTTTTATTTGTACTACTTGTAATCTCCTCATGGAATTCTTATAAATCTGTCATGCACAATTTCCTGTTTATCAAGCCGTAGTGACTGTGATTGTATTATGTATTTTAAGTGCTCTGCAATTACATCTTTTCTGATAGGCTGTTGCATTTTCCAATAACAGACATTAAGCTAACTGGCCAGTAGTTATCTTTTTTGTCTCCTTTCCTTTCTAAAATAAAGGTACTAGTCATAGAATCCCTGCAGCATGAGAGCAGGCCACTTGGCCCATTGTGTCCAAACTGACTCTCGGAAGAGCATGGCACCCAGATTCAACCAGCTGCCCAGCCCCTGCAACCTTGCATTTCCCATGGCTAATCCACCTAATCTGTGCATGTTTGGATTGTGGGAAGAGACCAGAGCAGCTGGAAGAAACCCACACAGACACGGGGATAAGGTGCAGATTCCTCACAGAAAATCACCTGTGGATGGGATTGAATCCAGGTCCCTGCCACTGTGAAACAGCATGCGACCCACTGAGCCACCATACTGCCCTGTGGGGCACTGGGACTTTTTGAAAAGCCAAGGATACTGGAGAGATTGTGATCAGTGCATCAACTATCACTATAGCTATTACTTTTAATATCCTAGGATGCAGCACTTCGGGCCCAGGGGACCTAATGATCTTTAACCCAGTTAGTTTCCCTCATATCTTTTCTTTAGGGATAGTTGTTGTTTTATATCCTGTCCTATCATTTGCCCTTTGATTATGCAGGAATTTTGGAACACTGTCAGTGTCTTTTACTGTGACTGTATTCATTTGTGGGACATGTGTGTCACTGCCTGGCCAGTATTTCTTGCCCATCCTGAGTTGCCTCTTGAGAAGGTGATGGTGAGCTGCCTTCTTGAACCACTGCATTCTTCCTGCTGTGGGTTGACCCGCAGCGCGATTAGGTAGGGAATTCCGGGATTTTGAGGGGAAGGAATGGCAATGTATTTCCAAGTCAAGATGGTGAGGGACTTGGAAGCGGTGGTGTTCCCATATGTCTGCTGCCCTTGTCCTTCTGGATGGAAGTGGTCTTGGGTTTAGAAGGTGCTGTCTGAGGAGCGTTGGTGAATTTCTGCAGTGCATCTTGTAGTTAGTACCCACCGCTGCTACTGAGCATTGCAGATGGAGGGAGTGGATACTTGTAGATGTTGTACTGGCTGCTTTGTCCTGGATGGTGTCAAGCTTCTTGAGTGTTGTTGGAGCTGCACTCATCCAGGCAAGTGGGGGAGTGTTCCATCGCATTCCTGACTTGTGCCTTTTAGATGGCGGACAGGCTTTGAGGAGTCAGGGGGTGAGTTATTTGATGTGATATTCCCAGCATCTGGCCTCCTCATGTGGCCACTATCTTAATGTGATGACCAGTTGAGTTTCTGGTCAATGGTAACGCCCAGCTGAGAGTGAGGGATTCATTGATGGTAACACTATTGAATGTCAAGAGATGGTCAGAGCCTGGCATTTGTGTGGCGCAAATGTCACTTGGTACTTGTCAACCCAAGCCTGGATATTGTCCAGATCTTGTTGCACGTGAACTTGGACTGCTTCAGTGTCTGAGAAGTCAAATGGTGCTGAACATTGTGCAAACATCAGCAAACATCCCCACTTCTGACCTTATGATGGCGGGAAGGTCATTGATGAAGTAGCCGAAGATGGTTGGGCCGAGGACACTACCCTGAGGAACTCCTGCAGAGATCTTCTGGAGCTGAAATGATTGACTGCCAGCAACCACAACCACCTTCCCATGTGTCAGGTATAACTCCAACCACCGGTGAGTTTGCCTGTGAAACCCATTGATTCCCATTTTGCTAGGGCACCTTGATGCCACACTCGGTCAGATGCAGCCTAGATGTGAAGGGTTGTCGCTCTCACTTCAGCTCTGGAATTCAGCTCTTTTGTCCACGTTTGAACCAAGGCTGTGATGGGGTCAGGAGCTGAGTGGCCACGGCAGAACCCAAACTGGGCGTAACTGAGTAGGTTATTTCTGAGCAGGTGCTGCCTGATAGCACTGTTGATGACACCTTCCATCACTTTACTGATGATTGAGAGTAGACTAATGGAGCAGTAATTGGCTGGCCTGGTTTTGTCCTGCTTTTTCTGTACAGGACATACTTGGGCAATTTTCTACATTGTCGGGTAGATACCAGTGTTGAAACAAACTAGAACAGCTTGGCTCGGGCAGCAGCAAGTTCTGGAGCACAAATCTTCAGTACTGTTGCTGAAATGTTGCCAGGACCCATAGCCTTTGCAGTATCCAGTGTCCCTAACCATTTCTTGATATCACATGGAGTGAATTGAATTGACAGAAGACTGGTATCTGCAATAGTGGGGATCACTGGAGGAGGCCGAGTTTGATCACCCATTCAGCACTTGTGGCTAAAGATTTCTGCAAATGCTTCAGCCTTATGTTTTGCACTGATGTGCTTGGTTCTTCCATCGTTGAGGATGGGGACATTTGTGGTGCCTCCTCCTCCTCCTCCAGTGAGTTGTTTAATTGTCCATTGCCATTCATGACTGGATGTGGCAGGGCTGCAGAACTTAGATCAGATCCATGGTGAGATTGATTAGCTCTGCCTATCACTTGCTGCTTTCGCTATTTGGCATGCAAGTAGTCCTGTTTGGTGGCTTCACCAAGTTGATTCCTCATCTTCAGGTAAGCCTGGTGCTGCTCCTGGCATGCCCTCCTGCACTCTCCATTAAACCAGGATTGATGGTAACGGTTGAGTGAGGGACATACTGAGCCACGAAGGTTGTAGATTGTGCTAGAGTTCAATTCTGCTGCTGTTGATGGCCCACAGCACCTCATGGATGCCCAGCCTTGTGTTGCTAGATCTATGTGAAGTCTGTCCCATTTACTGCAGTGATAGTGCCACACACATGATGGAGGTTGTTCTCAATGTGATGGCGGGACGTTGTTCCACAAGGACTGTGCGATGGTCACTCTTACTGATACTGACATGGACAGATGCAACTGCAGTTACAGTGAAATCAGCATCAAAAGTTGAGTCGTTTAGTGAAGTTTAGATTTTGGCCTTCTGAAGTGCTGATCTCACTGAATTGCTTACTTCAGTGAGATAAGCACTTCAGGAGGCCAAAATCTAAACTTCACTAAACGACTCAACTTTTGATGCTGATTTCACTGAAATGCTTCTATCAGTCAGATAGGCACATCAGAAGGCCAAACTCTCAACTTCACCAAACCACCCAACTTTCGATCCTGGATATACCCAAATGCTTATTTCAGTGAGATAAGAACTTCTGAAGACCAAAATCTAAACTTCACCAAACCACTAAACTTTCGATGCTGGGTTCACTGAAGTGCTTATTTCAGTGAGATAAGCACTTCACTACGCCAAAATCCCAACATCACCAAGCGACTCAACTTTTGATGCTGGTTCCACTGAATTGCTTATTTCAGTGAGATAAGCACTTCAGAAGGCCAAAATCTAAACTTCACCAAAACACCCAACTTTCAATGCTGGGTTCACTGAAGTGCTAATTTCAGTGAGATAAGCACTTCAGAAGATCAAAATCTGAACATCTCAAAACCACTCAACTTTCGATGCTGTGTTCACTGAAGTGCTTATTTCAGTGAGATAAGCACTTCAGAAGACCAAAATCTAAACTTCACCAAACCACCCAACTTTCAATGCTGGGTTCACTGAAGTGCTTATTTCAGTGAGATAAGCACTTCAGAAGACCAAAATCTCAACATCACAAAACCACTCAAATTTCGATGCTGGGTTCACTGAAGTGCTTATTTCATTGAGATAAGCACTTCACTTCGCCAAAATCCCAACCTCACCAAACGACTCAACTTTTGATGCTGGTTCCACTGAATTGCTTATTTCAGTCAGATAAGCAATTCAGAAGGCCAAAATCTCAACTTCACAAAACCAGCCAACTTTCGATACTGGATTTACCCAAAGGCTTATTTCAGTGAGATAAGCACTTCAGAAGACCAAAATCTAAACTTCACCAAAACACCCAACTTTCAATGCTGGGTTCACTGAAGTGCTTATTTCAGTGAGATAAGCACTTCAGAAGATCAAAATCTAAACATCTCAAAACCATTCAACTTTCGATGCTGTGTTCACTGAAGTGCTTATTTCAGTGAGATAAGCACTTCAGAAGACCAAAATCTCAACATCACTAAACCACTCAAATTTCGATGCTGGGTTCACTGAAATGCTTATTTCATTGAGATAAGCACTTCACTTCGCCAAAATCCCAACCTCACCAAACGACTCAACTTTTGATGCTGGTTCCACTGAATTGCTTATTTCAGTGAGATAAGCACTTCAGAAGGCCAAAATCTAAACATCACTAAACGACTCAACTTTTGATACTGATTTCACTGAAATGCTTCTTTCAGTCAGATAAGCACATCAGAAGGCCAAAATCTCAACTTCACCAAACCACCCAACTTTCGATCCAGGATTTACACAAATGCTTATTTCAGTGAGATAAGCACTTCAGAAGACTAAAATCTTAACTTCACCAAACCACTCAACTTTCGATGCTGGGATCACTGAAGTGCTTATTTCAGTGAGATAAGCACTTCAGAAGACCAAAATCTAAACTTCACCAAACCACCCAACTTTCAATGCTGGGTTCACTGAAATGCTTCTTTCAGTCAGATAAGCACTTCAGAAGAACAAAATCTCAACATCTCAAAACCACTCAACTTTCGATGCTGGGTTCACTGAAGTGCTTATTTCAGTGAGATAAGCACTTCAGAAGACCAAAATCTCAACATCACCAAACCACTCAAATTTCGATGCTGGGTTCACTGAAGTGCTTATTTCAGTGAGATAAGCACTTCAGAAGACCAAAATCTCAACTTCACCAAACCACCCAACTTTCAATGCTGGGTTCACTGAAGTGCTTATTTCAGTGAGATAAGTACTTCAATACGCCAAAATCCCAACCTCACCAAGCGACTCAACTTTTGATGCTGGTTCAACTGAAGTGCTTATTTCAGTGAGATAAGCACTTCAGAAGGCCAAAATCTAAACTTCACTAAACGACTCAACTTTTGATGCTGATTTCACTGAAATGCTTCTTTCAGTCAGATATTCACATCAGAAGGCCAAAATCTCAACTTCACCAAACCACCCAACTTTCGATCCAGGATATACCCAAAGGCTAATTTCAGTGAGATAAGCACTTCAGAAGACAAAAATCTAAACTTCACCAAACCACTCAACTTTCGATGCTGGGATCACTGAAGTGCTTGTTTCAGTGAGATAAGCACTTCAGAATGCCAAAATCCCAACCTCACCAAACGACTCAACTTTTGACACTGGTTTCACTGAAATGCTTCTTTCAGTCAGATAAGCACTTCAGAAGGCCAAAATCTCAACTTCACAAAACCAGCCAACTTTCGATACTGGATTTACCCAAATGCTTATTTCAGTGAGATAAGCACTTCAGAAGACCAAAATCTAAACTTCACCAAACCACCCAACTTTCAATGCTGGGTTCACTGAAGTGCTTATTGCAGTGAGATAAGCACTTCAGAAGACCAAAATCTAAACTTCACCAAAACACCCAACTTTCAATGCTGGGTTCACTGAAGTGCTTATTTCAGTGAGATAAGCACTTCAGAAGACCAAAATCTCAACATCACAAAACCACTCAAATTTCGATGCTGGGTTCACTGAAGTGCTTATTTCATTGAGATAAGCACTTCACTTCGCCAAAATCCCAACCTCACCAAACGACTCAACTTTTGATGCTGGTTCCACTGAATTGCTTATTTCAGTGAGATAAGCACTTCAGAAGGCCAAAATCTAAACATCACTAATCGACTCAACTTTTGATGCTGATTTCACTGAAATGCTTCTTCGAGTCAGATAAACACATCAGAAGGCCAAAATCTCAACTTCACCAAACCACCCAACTTTCGATCCAGGATTTACACAAATGCTTATTTCAGTGAGATAAGCACTTCAGAAGACTAAAATCTTAACTTCACCAAACCACTCAACTTTCGATGCTGGGATCACTGAAGTGCTTATTTCAGTGAGATAAGCACTTCAGAAGACCAAAATCTAAACATCACCAAACCAACCAACTTTCAATGCTGGGTTCACTGAAGTGCTTATTTCAGTGAGATAAGCACTTCAGAAGACCAAAATCTAAACTTCACCAAACCACCCAACTTTCAATGCTGGGTTCACTGAAATGCTTCTTTCAGTCAGATAAGCACTTCAGAAGAACAAAATCTCAACATCTCAAAACCACTCAACTTTCGATGCTGGGTTCACTGAAGTGCTTATTTCAGTGAGATAAGCACTTCAGAAGACCAAAATCTCAACATCACCAAACCACTCAAAATTCGATGCTGGCTTCACTGAAGTGCTTATTTCAGTGAGATAAGCACTTCAGAAGACCAAAATCTAAACTTCACCAAACCACTCAACTTTCGATGCTGGGATCACTGAAGTGCTTATTTCAGTGAGATAAGCACTTCAGAAGAGCAAAAACTCAACTTCACAAAACCACTCAACTTTCGATGCTGGGCTCACTGCAGTGCTTATTTCAGTGAGATAAGCACTTCAGACTGCCAAAATCCCAACCTCACCAAACGACTCAACTTTTGATACTGGTTTCACTGAAATGCTTCTTTCAGTCAGATAAGCAATTCAGAAGGCCAAAATCTCAACTTCACAAAACCAGCCAACTTTCGATACTGGATTTACCCAAATGCTTATTTCAGTGAGATAAGCACTTCAGAAGACCAAAATCTAAACTTCACCAAAACGCCCAACTTTCAATGCTGGGTTCACTGAAGTGCTTATTGCAGTGAGATAAGCACTTCAGAAGATCAAAATCTAAACATCTCAAAACCATTCAACTTTCGATGCTGTGTTCACTGAAGTGCTTATTTCAGTGAGATAAGCACTTCAGAAGACCAAAATCTCAACATCACCAAACCACCTAACTTTCAATGCTGGGTTCACTGAAATGCTTCTTTCTGTCAGATAAGCACTTCAGAAGACCAAAATCTCAACATCACCAAACCACTCAAATTTCGATGCTGGGTTCACTGAAGTGCTTATTTCAGTGAGATAAGCACTTCAGAAGACCAAAATCTCAACATCACCAAACCACCCAACTTTCGATCCAGGATAGACCCAAAGGCTAATTTCAGTGAGATAAGCACTTCAGAAGACAAAAATCTAAACTTCACCAAACCACTCAACTTTCGATGCTGGGATCACTGAAGCGCTTATTTCAGTGAGATAAGCACTTCAGAAGAGCAAAAACTCAACTTCACAAAACCACTCAACTTTCGATGCTGGGCTCACTGCAGTGCTTATTTCAGTGAGATAAGCACTTCAGAATGCCAAAATCCCAACCTCAACAAACGACTCAACTTTTGATACTGGTTTCACTGAAATGCTTCTTTCAGTCAGATAAGCAATTCAGAAGGCCAAAATCACAAGTTCACAAAACCAGCCAACTTTCGATACTGGATTTACCCAAATGCTTATTTCAGTGAGATAAGCACTTCAGAAGACCAAAATCTAAACTTCACCAAAACACCCAACTTTCAATGCTGGGTTCACTGAAGTGCTTATTTCAGTGAGATAAGCACTTCAGAAGATCAAAATCTAAACATCTCAAAACCATTCAACTTTCGATGCTGTGTTCACTGAAGTGCTTATTTCAGTGAGATAAGCACTTCAGAAGACCAAAATCTAAACTTCACCAAACCACCCAACTTTCAATGCTGGGTTCACTGAAGTGCTTATTTCAGTGAGATAAGCACTTTAGAAGACCAAAATCTCAACATCACAAAACCACTCAAATTTCGATGCTGGGTTCACTGAAGTGCTTATTTCATTGAAATAAGCACTTCACTTCGCCAAAATCCCAACCTCACCAAACGACTCAACTTTAGATGCTGGTTCCACTGAATTGCTTATTTCAGTGAGATAAGCACTTCAGAAGGCCAAAATCTAAACATCACTAACCGACTCAACTTTTGATGCTGATTTCACTGAAATGCTTCTTTCAGTTTGATAAGCACATCAGAAGGCCAAAATCTCAACTTCACCAAACCACCCAACTTTCGATCCAGGATTTACACAAATGCTTATTTCAGTGAGATAAGCACTTCAGAAGACCAAAATCTAAACTTCACCAAACCACCCAACTTTCAATGCTGGGTTCACTGAAGTGCTTAGTTCAGTGAGATAAGCACTTCAGAAGACCAAAATCTCAACATCACAAAACCACTCAAATTTCGATGCTGGGTTCACTGAAGTGCTTATTTCATTGAGATAAGCACTTCACTTCGCCAAAATCCCAACCTCACCAAACGACTCAACTTTTGATGCTGGTTCCACTGAATTGCTTATTTCAGTGAGATAAGCACTTCAGAAGGCCAAAATCTAAACATCACTAATCGACTCAACTTTTGATACTGATTTCACTGAAATGCTTCTTTCAGTCAGATAAGCACATCAGAAGGCCAAAATCTCAACTTCACCAAACCACCCAACTTTCGATCCAGGATTTACACAAATGCTTATTTCAGTGAGATAAGCACTTCAGAAGACTAAAATCTAAACTTCACCAAACCACTCAACTTTCGATGCTGGGATCACTGAAGTGCTTATTTCAGTGAGATAAGCACTTCAGAAGACCAAAATCTAAACTTCACCAAACCACCCAACTTTCAATGCTGGGTTCACTGAAATGCTTCTTTCAGTCAGATAAGCACTTCAGAAGAACAAAATCTCAACATCTCAAAACCACTCAACTTTCGATGCTGGGTTCACTGAAGTGCTTATTTCAGTGAGATAAGCACTTCAGAAGACCAAAATCTCAACATCACCAAACCACTCAAATTTCGATGCTGGGTTCACTGAAGTGCTTATTTCAGTGAGATAAGCACTTCAGAAGACCAAAATCTCAACTTCACCAAACCACCCAACTTTCAATGCTGGGTTCACTGAAGTGCTTATTTCAGTGAGATAAGTACTTCAATACGCCAAAATCCCAACCTCACCAAGCGACTCAACTTTTGATGCTGGTTCAACTGAAGTGCTTATTTCAGTGAGATAAGCACTTCAGAAGGCCAAAATCTAAACTTCACTAAACGACTCAACTTTTGATGCTGATTTCACTGAAATGCTTCTTTCAGTCAGATATTCACATCAGAAGGCCAAAATCTCAACTTCACCAAACCACCCAACTTTCGATCCAGGATATACCCAAAGGCTAATTTCAGTGAGATAAGCACTTCAGAAGACAAAAATCTAAACTTCACCAAACCACTCAACTTTCGATGCTGGGATCACTGAAGTGCTTATTTCAGTGAGATAAGCACTTCAGAATGCCAAAATCCCAACCTCACCAAACGACTCAACTTTTGACACTGGTTTCACTGAAATGCTTCTTTCAGTCAGATAAGCACTTCAGAAGGCCAAAATCTCAACTTCACAAAACCAGCCAACTTTCGATACTGGATTTACCCAAATGCTTATTTCAGTGAGATAAGCACTTCAGAAGACCAAAATCTAAACTTCACCAAACCACCCAACTTTCAATGCTGGGTTCACTGAAGTGCTTATTGCAGTGAGATAAGCACTTCAGAAGACCAAAATCTAAACTTCACCAAAACACCCAACTTTCAATGCTGGGTTCACTGAAGTGCTTATTTCAGTGAGATAAGCACTTCAGAAGACCAAAATCTCAACATCACAAAACCACTCAAATTTCGATGCTGGGTTCACTGAAGTGCTTATTTCATTGAGATAAGCACTTCACTTCGCCAAAATCCCAACCTCACCAAACGACTCAACTTTTGATGCTGGTTCCACTGAATTGCTTATTTCAGTGAGATAAGCACTTCAGAAGGCCAAAATCTAAACATCACTAATCGACTCAACTTTTGATGCTGATTTCACTGAAATGCTTCTTCGAGTCAGATAAACACATCAGAAGGCCAAAATCTCAACTTCACCAAACCACCCAACTTTCGATCCAGGATTTACACAAATGCTTATTTCAGTGAGATAAGCACTTCAGAAGACTAAAATCTTAACTTCACCAAACCACTCAACTTTCGATGCTGGGATCACTGAAGTGCTTATTTCAGTGAGATAAGCACTTCAGAAGACCAAAATCTAAACATCACCAAACCAACCAACTTTCAATGCTGGGTTCACTGAAGTGCTTATTTCAGTGAGATAAGCACTTCAGAAGACCAAAATCTAAACTTCACCAAACCACCCAACTTTCAATGCTGGGTTCACTGAAATGCTTCTTTCAGTCAGATAAGCACTTCAGAAGAACAAAATCTCAACATCTCAAAACCACTCAACTTTCGATGCTGGGTTCACTGAAGTGCTTATTTCAGTGAGATAAGCACTTCAGAAGACCAAAATCTCAACATCACCAAACCACTCAAAATTCGATGCTGGCTTCACTGAAGTGCTTATTTCAGTGAGATAAGCACTTCAGAAGACCAAAATCTAAACTTCACCAAACCACTCAACTTTCGATGCTGGGATCACTGAAGTGCTTATTTCAGTGAGATAAGCACTTCAGAAGAGCAAAAACTCAACTTCACAAAACCACTCAACTTTCGATGCTGGGCTCACTGCAGTGCTTATTTCAGTGAGATAAGCACTTCAGACTGCCAAAATCCCAACCTCACCAAACGACTCAACTTTTGATACTGGTTTCACTGAAATGCTTCTTTCAGTCAGATAAGCAATTCAGAAGGCCAAAATCTCAACTTCACAAAACCAGCCAACTTTCGATACTGGATTTACCCAAATGCTTATTTCAGTGAGATAAGCACTTCAGAAGACTAAAATCTAAACTTCACCAAAACGCCCAACTTTCAATGCTGGGTTCACTGAAGTGCTTATTGCAGTGAGATAAGCACTTCAGAAGATCAAAATCTAAACATCTCAAAACCATTCAACTTTCGATGCTGTGTTCACTGAAGTGCTTATTTCAGTGAGATAAGCACTTCAGAAGACCAAAATCTCAACATCACCAAACCACCTAACTTTCAATGCTGGGTTCACTGAAATGCTTCTTTCTGTCAGATAAGCACTTCAGAAGACCAAAATCTCAACATCACCAAACCACTCAAATTTCGATGCTGGGTTCACTGAAGTGCTTATTTCAGTGAGATAAGCACTTCAGAAGACCAAAATCTCAACATCACCAAACCACCCAACTTTCGATCCAGGATAGACCCAAAGGCTAATTTCAGTGAGATAAGCACTTCAGAAGACAAAAATCTAAACTTCACCAAACCACTCAACTTTCGATGCTGGGATCACTGAAGCGCTTATTTCAGTGAGATAAGCACTTCAGAAGAGCAAAAACTCAACTTCACAAAACCACTCAACTTTCGATGCTGGGCTCACTGCAGTGCTTATTTCAGTGAGATAAGCACTTCAGAATGCCAAAATCCCAACCTCAACAAACGACTCAACTTTTGATACTGGTTTCACTGAAATGCTTCTTTCAGTCAGATAAGCAATTCAGAAGGCCAAAATCACAAGTTCACAAAACCAGCCAACTTTCGATACTGGATTTACCCAAATGCTTATTTCAGTGAGATAAGCACTTCAGAAGACCAAAATCTAAACTTCACCAAAACACCCAACTTTCAATGCTGGGTTCACTGAAGTGCTTATTTCAGTGAGATAAGCACTTCAGAAGATCAAAATCTAAACATCTCAAAACCATTCAACTTTCGATGCTGTGTTCACTGAAGTGATTATTTCAGTGAGATAAGCACTTCAGAAGACCAAAATCTAAACTTCACCAAACCACCCAACTTTCAATGCTGGGTTCACTGAAGTGCTTATTTCAGTGAGATAAGCACTTTAGAAGACCAAAATCTCAACATCACAAAACCACTCAAATTTCGATGCTGGGTTCACTGAAGTGCTTATTTCATTGAAATAAGCACTTCACTTCGCCAAAATCCCAACCTCACCAAACGACTCAACTTTAGATGCTGGTTCCACTGAATTGCTTATTTCAGTGAGATAAGCACTTCAGAAGGCCAAAATCTAAACATCACTAACCGACTCAACTTTTGATGCTGATTTCACTGAAATGCTTCTTTCAGTTTGATAAGCACATCAGAAGGCCAAAATCTCAACTTCACCAAACCACCCAACTTTCGATCCAGGATTTACACAAATGCTTATTTCAGTGAGATAAGCACTTCAGAAGACCAAAATCTAAACTTCACCAAACCACCCAACTTTCAATGCTGGGTTCACTGAAGTGCTTAGTTCAGTGAGATAAGCACTTCAGAAGACCAAAATCTCAACATCACAAAACCACTCAAATTTCGATGCTGGGTTCACTGAAGTGCTTATTTCATTGAGATAAGCACTTCACTTCGCCAAAATCCCAACCTCACCAAACGACTCAACTTTTGATGCTGGTTCCACTGAATTGCTTATTTCAGTGAGATAAGCACTTCAGAAGGCCAAAATCTAAACATCACTAATCGACTCAACTTTTGATGCTGATTTCACTGAAATGCTTCTTTCAGTCAGATAAGCACATCAGAAGGCCAAAATCTCAACTTCACCAAACCACCCAACTTTCGAACCAGGATTTACACAAATGCTTATTTCAGTGAGATAAGCACTTCAGAAGACTAAAATCTTAACTTCACCAAACCACTCAACTTTCGATGCTGCGATCACTGAAGTGCTTATTTCAGTGAGATAAGCACTTCAGAAGAACAAAATCTCAACATCTCAAAACCACTCAACTTTCGATGCTGGGTGCACTGAAGTGCTTATTTCAGTGAGATAAGCACTTCAGAAGACCAAAATCTCAACATCACCAAACCACTCAAATTTCGATGCTGGGCTCACTGCAGTGCTTATTTCAGTGAGATAAGCACTTCAGATTGCCAAAATCCCAACCTCACCAAACGACTCAACTTTGGATGCTGGGCTCACTGCAGTGCTTGTTTCAGTGAGATAAGCACTTCTGAATGCCAAAATCCCAACCTCACCAAACGACTCAACTTTTGATACTGGTTTCATGAAATGCTTCTTTCAGTCAGATAAGCACTTCAGAAGGCCAAAGTCTCATCTTCACAAAAGCAGCCAACTTTCGATACTGGATTTACCCAAATGCTTATTTCAGTGAGAGAAGCACTTCAGAAGACCAAAATCTAAACTTCACCAAACCACCCAACTTTCAATGCTGGGTTCACTGAAGTGCTTATTTCAGTGAGATAAGCACTTCAGAAGACCAAAATCTAAACTTCACCAAACCACTCAACTTTCAATGCTGGGTTCACTGAAGTGCTTATTTCAGTGAGATAAGCACCTCAGAAGACCAAAATCTCAACATCTCAAAACCACTCAAATTTCGATGCTGTGTTCACTGAAGTGCTTATTTCAGTGAGATAAGCACTTCACTTCGCCAAAATCCCAACCTCACCAAACGACTCAACTTTTGATACTGGTTTCATGAAATGCTTCTTTCAGTCAGATAAGCACTTCAGAAGGCCAAAATCTCATCTTCACAAAACCAGCCAACTTTCGATACTGGATTTACCCAAATGCTTATTTCAGTGAGAGAAGCACTTCAGAAGACCAAAATCTAAACTTCACCAAACCACCCAACTTTCGATGCTGGGATCACTGAAGTGCTTATTTCAGTGAGATAAGCACTTCAGAAGACCAAAATCTAAACTTCACCAAACCACCCAACTTTCGATGCTGGGTTCACTGAAATGCTTCTTTCAGTCAGATAAGCACATCAGAAGAACAAAATCTCAACATCTCAAAACCACTCAACTTTCGATGCTGGGTTCACTGAAGTGCTTATTTCAGTGAGATAAGCACTTCAGAAGACCAAAATCTCAACATCACCAAACCACTCAACTTTCGATGCTGGGTTCACTGAAGTGCTTATTTCAGTGAGATAAGTACTTCAATACGCCAAAATCCCAACCTCACCAAGCGACTCAACTTTTGATGCTGGTTCCACTGAATTGCTTATTTCAGTGAGATAAGCACTTCAGAAGGCCAAAATCTAAACTTCACTAAACGACTCAACTTTTGATGCTGATTTCACTGAAATGCTTCTTTCAGTCAGATATTCACATCAGAAGGCCAAAATCTCAACTTCACTAAACCACCCAACTTTCGATCCAGGATATACCCAAAGGCTAATTTCAGTGAGATAAGCACTTCAGAAGACAAAAATCTAAACTTCACCAAACCACTCAACTTTCGATGCTGGGATCACTGAAGTGCTTATTTCAGTGAGATAAGCACTTCAGAAGAGCAAAAACTCAACTTCACAAAACCACTCAACTTTCGATGCTGGGCTCACTGCAGTGCTTATTTCAGTGAGATAAGCACTTCAGAATGCCAAAATCCCAACCTCACCAAACGACTCAACTTTTGATGCTGGTTTCACTGAAATGCTTCTTTCAGTCAGATAAGCACTTCAGAAGGCCAAAATCTCAACTTCACAAAACCAGCCAACTTTCGATACTGGATTTACCCAAATGCTTATTTCAGTGAGATAAGCACTTCAGAAGACCAAAATCTAAACTTCAACAAACCACCCAACTTTCAATGCTGGGTTCACTGAAGTGCTTATTGCAGTGAGATAAGCACTTCAGAAGACCAAAATCTAAACTTCACCAAAACACCCAACTTTCAATGCTGGGTTCACTGAAGTGCTAATTTCAGTGAGATAAGCACTTCAGAAGATCAAAATCTAAACATCTCAAAACCACTCAACTTTCGATGCTGGGTGCACTGAAGTGCTTATTTCAGTGAGATAAGCACTTCAGAAGACCAAAATCTCAACATCACCAAACCACTCAAATTTCGATGCTGGGCTCACTAAAGTGCTTATTTCAGTGAGATAAGCACTTCAGATTGCCAAAATCCCAACCTCACCAAACAACTCAACTTTCGATGCTGGGCTCACTGCAGTGCTTGTTTCAGTGAGATAAGCACTTCAGAATGCCAAAATCCCAACCTCACCAAACGACTCAACTTTTGATACTGGTTTCATGAAATGCTTCTTTCAGTCAGATAAGCACTTCAGAAGGCCCAAATCTCATCTTCACAAAACCAGCCAACTTTCGATACTGGATTTACCCAAATGCTTATTTCAGTGAGAGATGCACTTCAGAAGACAAAAATCTAAACTTCACCAAACCACCCAACTTTCAATGCTGGGTTCACTGAAATGCTTCTTTCTGTCAGATAAGCACTTCAGAAGACCAAAATCTAAACATCTCAAAACCACTCAAATTTCGATGCTGTGTTCACTGAAGTGCTTATTTCAGTGAGATAAGCACTTCACTTCGCCAAAATCCCAACCTCACCAAACGACTCAACTTTTGATGCTGGTTCCACTGAATTGCTTATTTCAGTGAGATAAGCACTTCAGAAGGCCAAAATCTAAACATCAGTAAACGACTCAACTTTTGATACTGATTTCACTGAAATGCTTCTTTCAGTCAGATAAGCACATCAGAAGGCCAAAATCTCAACTTCACCAAACCACCCAACTTTCGATCCAGGATTTACACAAATGCTTATTTCAGTGAGATAAGCACTTCAGAAGGCCAAAATCTAAACATCAGTAAACGACTCAACTTTTGATACTGATTTCACTGAAATGCTTCTTTCAGTCAGATAAGCACATCAGAAGGCCAAAATCTCAACTTCACCAAACCACCCAACTTTCGATCCAGGATTTACACAAATGCTTATTTCAGTGAGATAAGCGCTTCAGAAGACTAAAATCTTAACTTCACCAAACCACTCAACTTTCGATCCAGGATTTACACAAATGCTTATTTCAGTGAGATAAGCACTTCAGAAGACCAAAATCTAAACTTCACCAAACCACCTAACTTTCAATGCTGGGTTCACTGAAATGCTTCTTTCAGTCAGATAAGCACTTCAGAAGAACAAAATCTCAAAACCACTCAACTTTCGATGCTGGGTTCACTGAAGTGCTTATTTCAGTGAGATAAGCACTTCAGAAGACCAAAATCTCAACATCACCAAACCACTCAAATTTCGATGCTGGGTTCACTGAAGTGCTTATTTCAGTGAGATAAGCACTTCAGAAGACCAAAATCTCAACTTCACCAAACCACCCAACTTTCGATCCAGGATATACCCAAAGGCTAATTTCAGTGAGATAAGCACTTCAGAAGACAAAAATCTAAACTTCACCAAACCACTCAACTTTCGATGCTGGGATCACTGAAGTGCTTATTTCAGTGAGATAAGCACTTCAGAATGCCAAAATCGCAACCTCACCAAACGACTCAACATTTGATACTGGTTTCACTGAAATGCTTCTTTCAGTCAGATAAGCAATTCAGAAGTCCAAAATCTCAACTTCACAAAACCAGCCAACTTTCGATACTGGATTTACCCAAATGCTTATTTCAGTGAGATAAGCACTTCAGAAGACCAAAATCTAAACTTCACCAAAACACCCAACTTTCAATGCTGGGTTCACTGAAGTGCTTATTTCAGTGAGATAAGCACTTCAGAAGATCAAAATCTAAACATCTCAAAACCATTCAACTTTCGATGCTGTGTTCACTGAAGTGCTTATTTCAGTGAGATAAGCACTTCAGAAGACCAAAATCTAAACTTCACCAAACCACCCAACTTTCAATGCTGGGTTCACTGAAGTGCTTATTTCAGTGAGATAAGCACTTCAGAAGACCAAAATCTCAACATCACAAAACCACTCAAATTTCGATGCTGGGTTCACTGAAGTGCTTATTTCATTGATATAAGCACTTCACTTCGCCAAAATCCCAACCTCACCAAACGACTCAACTTTTGATGCTGGTTCCACTGAATTGCTTATTTCAGTGAGATAAGCACTTCAGAAGGCCAAAATCTAAACATCATTAACCGACTCAACTTTTGATGCTGATTTCACTGAAATGCTTCTTTCAGTTTGATAATCACATCAGAAGGCCAAAATCTCAACTTCACCAAACCACCCAACTTTCGATCCAGGATTTACACAAATGCTTATTTCAGTGAGATAAGCACTTCAGAAGACTAAAATCTTAAATTCACCAAACCACTCACCTTTCGATGCTGGGATCACTGAAGTGCTTATTTCAGTGAGATAAGCACTTCAGAAGACCAAAATCTAAACTTCACCAAACCACCCAACTTTCGATGCTGGGTTCACTGAAATGCTTCTTTCAGTCAGATAAGCACTTCAGAAGAACAAAATCTCAACATCTCAAAACCACTCAACTTTCGATGCTGGGTTCACTGAAGTGCTTATTTCAGTGAGATAAGGACTTCAGAAGACCAAAATCTCAACATCACCAAACCACTCAACTTTCGATGCTGGGTTCACTGAAGTGCTTATTTCAGTGAGATAAGTACTTCAATACGCCAAAATCCCAACCTCACCAAGCGACTCAACTTTTGATGCTGGTTCCACTGAATTGCTTATTTCAGTGAGATAAGCACTTCAGAAGGCCAAAATCTAAACTTCACTAAACGACTCAACTTTTGATGCTGATTTCACTGAAATGCTTCTTTCAGTCAGATATTCACATCAGAAGGCCAAAATCTCAACTTCACCAAACCACCCAACTTTCGATCCAGGATATACCCAAAGGCTAATTTCAGTGAGATAAGCACTTCAGAAGACAAAAATCTAAACTTCACCAAACCACTCAACTTTCGATGCTGGGATCACTGAAGCGCTTATTTCAGTGAGATAAGCACTTCAGAAGAGCAAAAACTCAACTTCACAAAACCACTCAACTTTCGATGCTGGGCTCACTGCAGTGCTTATTTCAGTGAGATAAGCACTTCAGAATGCCAAAATCCCAAGTTCACAAAACCAGCCAACTTTCGATACTGGATTTACCCAAATGCTTATTTCAGTGAGATAAGCACTTCAGAAGACCAAAATCTAAACTTCACCAAAACACCCAACTTTCAATGCTGGGTTCACTGAAGTGCTTATTTCAGTGAGATAAGCACTTCAGAAGATCAAAATCTAAACATCTCAAAACCATTCAACTTTCGATGCTGTGTTCACTGAAGTGCTTATTTCAGTGAGATAAGCACTTCAGAAGACCAAAATCTAAACTTCACCAAACCACCCAACTTTCAATGCTGGGTTCACTGAAGTGCTTATTTCAGTGAGATAAGCACTTTAGAAGACCAAAATCTCAACATCACAAAACCACTCAAATTTCGATGCTGGGTTCACTGAAGTGCTTATTTCATTGAAATAAGCACTTCACTTCGCCAAAATCCCAACCTCACCAAACGACTCAACTTTAGATGCTGGTTCCACTGAATTGCTTATTTCAGTGAGATAAGCACTTCAGAAGGCCAAAATCTAAACATCACTAACCGACTCAACTTTTGATGCTGATTTCACTGAAATGCTTCTTTCAGTTTGATAAGCACATCAGAAGGCCAAAATCTCAACTTCACCAAACCACCCAACTTTCGATCCAGGATTTACACAAATGCTTATTTCAGTGAGATAAGCACTTCAGAAGACCAAAATCTAAACTTCACCAAACCACCCAACTTTCAATGCTGGGTTCACTGAAGTGCTTAGTTCAGTGAGATAAGCACTTCAGAAGACCAAAATCTCAACATCACAAAACCACTCAAATTTCGATGCTGGGTTCACTGAAGTGCTTATTTCATTGAGATAAGCACTTCACTTCGCCAAAATCCCAACCTCACCAAACGACTCAACTTTTGATGCTGGTTCCACTGAATTGCTTATTTCAGTGAGATAAGCACTTCAGAAGGCCAAAATCTAAACATCACTAATCGACTCAACTTTTGATGCTGATTTCACTGAAATGCTTCTTTCAGTCAGATAAGCACATCAGAAGGCCAAAATCTCAACTTCACCAAACCACCCAACTTTCGAACCAGGATTTACACAAATGCTTATTTCAGTGAGATAAGCACTTCAGAAGACTAAAATCTTAACTTCACCAAACCACTCAACTTTCAATGCTGCGATCACTGAAGTGCTTATTTCAGTGAGATAAGCACTTCAGAAGAACAAAATCTCAACATCTCAAAACCACTCAACTTTCGATGCTGGGTGCACTGAAGTGCTTATTTCAGTGAGATAAGCACTTCAGAAGACCAAAATCTCAACATCACCAAACCACTCAAATTTCGATGCTGGGCTCACTGCAGTGCTTATTTCAGTGAGATAAGCACTTCAGATTGCCAAAATCCCAACCTCACCAAACGACTCAACTTTGGATGCTGGGCTCACTGCAGTGCTTGTTTCAGTGAGATAAGCACTTCTGAATGCCAAAATCCCAACCTCACCAAACGACTCAACTTTTGATACTGGTTTCATGAAATGCTTCTTTCAGTCAGATAAGCACTTCAGAAGGCCAAAGTCTCATCTTCACAAAAGCAGCCAACTTTCGATACTGGATTTACCCAAATGCTTATTTCAGTGAGAGAAGCACTTCAGAAGACCAAAATCTAAACTTCACCAAACCACCCAACTTTCAATGCTGGGTTCACTGAAGTGCTTATTTCAGTGAGATAAGCACTTCAGAAGACCAAAATCTAAACTTCACCAAACCACTCAACTTTCAATGCTGGGTTCACTGAAGTGCTTATTTCAGTGAGATAAGCACCTCAGAAGACCAAAATCTCAACATCTCAAAACCACTCAAATTTCGATGCTGTGTTCACTGAAGTGCTTATTTCAGTGAGATAAGCACTTCACTTCGCCAAAATCCCAACCTCACCAAACGACTCAACTTTTGATACTGGTTTCATGAAATGCTTCTTTCAGTCAGATAAGCACTTCAGAAGGCCAAAATCTCATCTTCACAAAACCAGCCAACTTTCGATACTGGATTTACCCAAATGCTTATTTCAGTGAGAGAAGCACTTCAGAAGACCAAAATCTAAACTTCACCAAACCACCCAACTTTCGATGCTGGGATCACTGAAGTGCTTATTTCAGTGAGATAAGCACTTCAGAAGACCAAAATCTAAACTTCACCAAACCACCCAACTTTCGATGCTGGGTTCACTGAAATGCTTCTTTCAGTCAGATAAGCACATCAGAAGAACAAAATCTCAACATCTCAAAACCACTCAACTTTCGATGCTGGGTTCACTGAAGTGCTTATTTCAGTGAGATAAGCACTTCAGAAGACCAAAATCTCAACATCACCAAACCACTCAACTTTCGATGCTGGGTTCACTGAAGTGCTTATTTCAGTGAGATAAGTACTTCAATACGCCAAAATCCCAACCTCACCAAGCGACTCAACTTTTGATGCTGGTTCCACTGAATTGCTTATTTCAGTGAGATAAGCACTTCAGAAGGCCAAAATCTAAACTTCACTAAACGACTCAACTTTTGATGCTGATTTCACTGAAATGCTTCTTTCAGTCAGATATTCACATCAGAAGGCCAAAATCTCAACTTCACCAAACCACCCAACTTTCGATCCAGGATATACCCAAAGGCTAATTTCAGTGAGATAAGCACTTCAGAAGACAAAAATCTAAACTTCACCAAACCACTCAACTTTCGATGCTGGGATCACTGAAGTGCTTATTTCAGTGAGATAAGCACTTCAGAAGAGCAAAAACTCAACTTCACAAAACCACTCAACTTTCGATGCTGGGCTCACTGCAGTGCTTATTTCAGTGAGATAAGCACTTCAGAATGCCAAAATCCCAACCTCACCAAGCGACTCAACTTTTGATGCTGGTTCCACTGAATTGCTTATTTCAGTGAGATAAGCACTTCAGAAGGCCAAAATCTAAACTTCACTAAACGACTCAACTTTTGATGCTGATTTCACTGAAATGCTTCTTTCAGTCAGATATTCACATCAGAAGGCCAAAATCTCAACTTCACCAAACCACCCAACTTTCGATCCAGGATATACCCAAAGGCTAATTTCAGTGAGATAAGCACTTCAGAAGACAAAAATCTAACCTTCACCAAACCACTCAACTTTCGATGCTGGGATCACTGAAGTGCTTATTTCAGTGAGATAAGCACTTCAGAAGAGCAAAAACTCAACTTCACAAAACCACTCAACTTTCGATGCTGGGCTCACTGCAGTGCTTATTTCAGTGAGATAAGCACTTCAGAATGCCAAAATCCCAACCTCACCAAACGACTCAACTTTTGATGCTGGTTTCACTGAAATGCTTCTTTCAGTCAGATAAGCACTTCAGAAGGCCAAAATCTCAACTTCACAAAACCAGCCAACTTTCGATACTGGATTTACCCAAATGCTTATTTCAGTGAGATAAGCACTTCAGAAGACCAAAATCTAAACTTCACCAAACCACCCAACTTTCAATGCTGGGTTCACTGAAGTGCTTATTGCAGTGAGATAAGCACTTCAGAAGACCAAAATCTAAACTTCACCAAAACACCCAACTTTCAATGCTGGGTTCACTGAAGTGCTAATTTCAGTGAGATAAGCACTTCAGAAGATCAAAATCTAAACATCTCAAAACCACTCAACTTTCGATGCTGGCTGCACTGAAGTGCTTATTTCAGTGAGATAAGCACTTCAGAAGACCAAAATCTCAACATCACCAAACCACTCAAATTTCGATGCTGGGCTCACTAAAGTGCTTATTTCAGTGAGATAAGCACTTCAGATTGCCAAAATCCCAACCTCACCAAACGACTCAACTTTCGATGCTGGGCTCACTGCAGTGCTTGTTTCAGTGAGATAAGCACTTCAGAAGGCCAAAATCTAAACATCAGTAAACGACTCAACTTTTGATACTGATTTCACTGAAATGCTTCTTTCAGTCAGATAAGCACATCAGAAGGCCAAAATCTCAACTTCACCAAACCACCCAACTTTCGATCCAGGATTTACACAAATGCTTATTTCAGTGAGATAAGCACTTCAGAAGACTAAAATCTTAACTTCACCAAACCACTCAACTTTCGATGCTGGGATCACTGAAGTGCTTATTTCAGTGAGATAAGCACTTCAGAAGACCAAAATCTAAACTTCACCAAACCACCTAACTTTCAATGCTGGGTTCACTGAAATGCTTCTTTCAGTCAGATAAGCACTTCAGAAGAACAAAATCTCAACATCTCAAAACCACTCAACTTTCGATGCTGGGTTCACTGAAGTGCTTATTTCAGTGAGATAAGCACTTCAGAAGACCAAAATCTCAACATCACCAAACCACTCAAATTTCGATGCTGGGTTCACTGAAGTGCTTATTTCAGTGAGATAAGCACTTCAGAAGACCAAAATCTCAACTTCACCAAACCACCCAACTTTCGATCCAGGATATACCCAAAGGCTAATTTCAGTGAGATAAGCACTTCAGAAGACAAAAATCTAAACTTCACCAAACCACTCAAATTTCGATGCTGGGTTCACTGAAGTGCTTATTTCAGTGAGATAAGCACTTCAGAAGACCAAAATCTCAACTTCACCAAACCACCCAACTTTCAATGCTGGGTTCACTGAAATGCTTCTTTCAGTCAGATAAGCAATTCAGAAGGCCAAAATCTCAACTTCACCAAACCACCCAACTTTCGATCCAGGATTTACACAAATGCTTAT
This sequence comes from Stegostoma tigrinum, assembly GCF_030684315.1. Lineage (NCBI taxonomy): Eukaryota > Metazoa > Chordata > Chondrichthyes > Orectolobiformes > Stegostomatidae > Stegostoma > Stegostoma tigrinum. Next base: position 284,118 of record NW_026728098.1, read on the forward strand.
TTCAGTGAGATAAGCACTTCAGAAGACCAAAAACTCAACTTCACTAAACCACTCAACTTTCGATGCTGGGCTCACTGCAGTGCTTATTTCAGTGAGATAAGCACTTCAGAATGCCAAAATCCCAACTTCACCAAACGACTCAACTTTTGATACTGGTTTCACTGAAATGCTTCTTTCAGTCAGATAAGCAATTCAGAAGGCCAAAATCTCAACTTCACAAAACCAGCCAACTTTCGATACTGGATTTACCCAAATGCTTATTTCAGTGATATAAGCACTTCAGAAGACCAAAATCTAAACTTCAACAAAACACCCAACTTTCAATGCTGGGTTCACTGAAGTGCTTATTTCAGTGAGATAAGCACTTCAGAAGATCAAAATCTAAACATCTCAAAACCATTCAACTTTCGATGCTGTGTTCACTGAAGTGCTTATTGCAGTGAGATAAGCACTTCAGAAGACCAAAATCTAAACTTCACCAAACCACCCAACTTTCAATGCTGGGTTCACTGAAGTGCTTATTTCAGTGAGATAAGCACTTCAGAAGACCAAAATCTCAACATCACAAAACCACTCAAATTTCGATGCTGGGTTCACTGAAGTGCTTATTTCATTGATATAAGCACTTCACTTCGCCAAAATCCCAACCTCACCAAACGACTCAACTTTTGATGCTGGTTCCACTGAATTGCTTATTTCAGTGAGATAAGCACTTCAGAAGGCCAAAATCTAAACATCATTAACCGACTCAACTTTTGATGCTGATTTCACTGAAATGCTTCTTTCAGTTTGATAAGCACATCAGAAGGCCAAAATCTCAACTTCACCAAACCACCCAACTTTCGATCCAGGATTTACACAAATGCTTATTTCAGTGAGATAAGCACTTCAGAAGACTAAAATCTTAACTTCACCAAACCACTCACCTTTCGATGCTGGGATCACTGAAGTGCTTATTTCAGTGAGATAAGCACTTCAGAAGACCAAAATCTAAACTTCACAAAACCACCCAACTTTCGATGCTGGGTTCACTGAAATGCTTCTTTCAGTCAGATAAGCACTTCAGAAGAACAAAATCTCAACATCTCAAAACCACTCAACTTTCGATGCTGGGTTCACTGAAGTGCTTATTTCAGTGAGATAAGCACTTCAGAAGACCAAAATCTCAACATCACCAAACCACTCAACTTTCGATGCTGGGTTCACTGAAGTGCTTATTTCAGTGATATAAGTACTTCAATACGCCAAAATCCCAACCTCACCAAGCGACTCAACTTTTGATGCTGGTTCCACTGAATTGCTTATTTCAGTGAGATAAGCACTTCAGAAGGCCAAAATCTAAACTTCACTAAACGACTCAACTTTTGATGCTGATTTCACTGAAATGCTTCTTTCAGTCAGATACTCACATCAGAAGGCCAAAATCTCAACTTCACCAAACCACCCAACTTTCGATCCAGGATATACCCAAAGGCTAATTTCAGTGAGATAAGCACTTCAGAAGACAAAAATCTAACCTTCACCAAACCACTCAACTTTCGATGCTGGGATCACTGAAGTGCTTATTTCAGTGAGATAAGCACTTCAGAAGAGCAAAAACTCAACTTCACAAAACCACTCAACTTTCGATGCTGGGCTCACTGCAGTGCTTATTTCAGTGAGATAAGCACTTCAGAATGCCAAAATCCCAACCTCACCAAACGACTCAACTTTTGATGCTGGTTTCACTGAAATGCTTCTTTCAGTCAGATAAGCACTTCAGAAGGCCAAAATCTCAACTTCACAAAACCAGCCAACTTTCGATACTGGATTTACCCAAATGCTTATTTCAGTGAGATAAGCACTTCAGAAGACCAAAATCTAAACTTCACCAAACCACCCAACTTTCAATGCTGGGTTCACTGAAGTGCTTATTGCAGTGAGATAAGCACTTCAGAAGACCAAAATCTAAACTTCACCAAAACACCCAACTTTCAATGCTGGGTTCACTGAAGTGCTAATTTCAGTGAGATAAGCACTTCAGAAGATCAAAATCTAAACATCTCAAAACCACTCAACTTTCGATGCTGGCTGCACTGAAGTGCTTATTTCAGTGAGATAAGCACTTCAGAAGACCAAAATCTCAACATCACCAAACCACTCAAATTTCGATGCTGGGCTCACTAAAGTGCTTATTTCAGTGAGATAAGCACTTCAGATTGCCAAAATCCCAACCTCACCAAACGACTCAACTTTCGGTGCTGGGCTCACTGCAGTGCTTGTTTCAGTGAGATAAGCACTTCAGAAGGCCAAAATCTAAACATCAGTAAACGACTCAACTTTTGATACTGATTTCACTGAAATGCTTCTTTCAGTCAGATAAGCACATCAGAAGGCCAAAATCTCAACTTCACCAAACCACCCAACTTTCGATCCAGGATTTACACAAATGCTTATTTCAGTGAGATAAGCACTTCAGAAGACTAAAATCTTAACTTCACCAAACCACTCAACTTTCGATGCTGGGATCACTGAAGTGCTTATTTCAGTGAGATAAGCACTTCAGAAGACCAAAATCTAAACTTCACCAAACCACCTAACTTTCAATGCTGGGTTCACTGAAATGCTTCTTTCAGTCAGATAAGCACTTCAGAAGAACAAAATCTCAACATCTCAAAACCACTCAACTTTCGATGCTGGGTTCACTGAAGTGCTTATTTCAGTGAGATAAGCACTTCAGAAGACCAAAATCTCAACATCACCAAACCACTCAAATTTCGATGCTGGGTTCACTGAAGTGCTTATTTCAGTGAGATAAGCACTTCAGAAGACCAAAATCTCAACTTCACCAAACCACCCAACTTTCGATCCAGGATATACCCAAAGGCTAATTTCAGTGAGATAAGCACTTCAGAAGACAAAAATCTAAACTTCACCAAACCACTCTAATTTCGATGCTGGGTTCACTGAAGTGCTTATTTCAGTGAGATAAGCACTTCAGAAGACCAAAATCTCAACTTCACCAAACCACCCAACTTTCAATGCTGGTTTCACTGAAATGCTTCTTTCAGTCAGATAAGCAATTCAGAAGGCCAAAATCTCAACTTCACCAAACCACCCAACTTTCGATCCAGGATTTACACAAATGCTTATTTCAGTGAGATAAGCACTTCAGAAGACTAAAATCTTAACTTCACCAAACCACTAAACTTTCGATGCTGGGATCACTGAAGTGCTTATTTCAGTGAGATAAGCACTTCAGAAGAACAAAATCTCAACATCTCAAAACCACTCAACTTTCGATGCTGGGTGCACTGAAGTGCTTATTTCAGTGAGATAAGCACTTCAGAAGACCAAAATCTCAACATCACCAAACCACTCAAATTTCGATGCTGGGTTCACTGAAGTGCTTATTTCAGTGAGATAAGCACTTCAGAAGATCAAAATCTAAACATCTCAAAACCATTCAACTTTCGATGCTGTGTTCACTGAAGTGCTTATTTCAGTGAGATAAGCACTTCAGAAGACCAAAATCTAAACTTCACCAAACCACCCAACTTTCAATGCTGGGTTCACTGAAGTGCTTATTTCAGTGAGATAAGCACTTCAGAAGACCAAAATCTCAACATCACAAAACCACTCAAATTTCGATGCTGGGTTCACTGAAGTGCTTATTTCATTGATATAAGCACTTCACTTCGCCAAAATCCCAACCTCACCAAACGACTCAACTTTTGATGCTGGTTCCACTGAATTGCTTATTTCAGTGAGATAAGCACTTCAGAAGGCCAAAATCTAAACATCATTAACCGACTCAACTTTTGATGCTGATTTCACTGAAATGCTTCTTTCAGTTTGATAAGCACATCAGAAGGCCAAAATCTCAACTTCACCAAACCACCCAACTTTCGATCCAGGATTTACACAAATGCTTATTTCAGTGAGATAAGCACTTCAGAAGACTAAAATCTTAACTTCACCAAACCACTCACCTTTCGATGCTGGGATCACTGAAGTGCTTATTTCAGTGAGATAAGCACTTCAGAAGACCAAAATCTAAACTTCACAAAACCACCCAACTTTCGATGCTGGGTTCACTGAAATGCTTCTTTCAGTCAGATAAGCACTTCAGAAGAACAAAATCTCAACATCTCAAAACCACTCAACTTTCGATGCTGGGTTCACTGAAGTGCTTATTTCAGTGAGATAAGCACTTCAGAAGACCAAAATCTCAACATCACCAAACCACTCAACTTTCGATGCTGGGTTCACTGAAGTGCTTATTTCAGTGATATAAGTACTTCAATACGCCAAAATCCCAACCTCACCAAGCGACTCAACTTTTGATGCTGGTTCCACTGAATTGCTTATTTCAGTGAGATAAGCACTTCAGAAGGCCAAAATCTAAACTTCACTAAACGACTCAACTTTTGATGCTGATTTCACTGAAATGCTTCTTTCAGTCAGATATTCACATCAGAAGGCCAAAATCTCAACTTCACCAAACCACCCAACTTTCGATCCAGGATATACCCAAAGGCTAATTTCAGTGAGATAAGCACTTCAGAAGACAAAAATCTAAACTTCACCAAACCACTCAACTTTCGATGCTGGGATCACTGAAGTGCTTATTTCAGTGAGATAAGCACTTCAGAAGAGCAAAAACTCAACTTCACAAAACCACTCAACTTTCGATGCTGGGCTCACTGCAGTGCTTATTTCAGTGAGATAAGCACTTCAGAATGCCAAAATCCCAACCTCACCAAACGACTCAACTTTTGATGCTGGTTTCACTGAAATGCTTCTTTCAGTCAGATAAGCACTTCAGAAGGCCAAAATCTCAACTTCACAAAACCAGCCAACTTTCGATACTGGATTTACCCAAATGCTTATTTCAGTGAGATAAACACTTCAGAAGACCAAAATCTAAACTTCACCAAACCACCCAACTTTCAATGCTGGGTTCACTGAAGTGCTTATTGCAGTGAGATAAGCACTTCAGAAGACCAAAATCTAAACTTCACCAAAACACCCAACTTTCAATGCTGGGTTCACTGAAGTGCTAATTTCAGTGAGATAAGCACTTCAGAAGATCAAAATCTAAACATCTCAAAACCACTCAACTTTCGATGCTGGGTTCACTGAAGTGCTAATTTCAGTGAGATAAGCACTTCAGAAGACCAAAATCTCAACATCACCAAACCACTCAAATTTCGATGCTGGGCTCACTGCAGTGCTTGTTTCAGTGAGATAAGCACTTCAGAATGCCAAAATCCCAACCTCACCAAACGACTCAACTTTTGATACTGGTTTCATGAAATGCTTCTTTCAGTCAGATAAGCACTTCAGAAGGCCAAAATCTCATCTTCACAAAACCAGCCAACTTTCGATACTGGATTTACCCAAATGCTTATTTCAGTGAGAGATGCACTTCAGAAGACCAAAATCTAAACTTCACCAAACCACCCAACTTTCAATGCTGGGTTCACTGAAGTGCTTATTTCAGTGAGATAAGCACTTCAGAAGACCAAAATCTAAACATCTCAAAACCACTCAAATTTCGATGCTGTGTTCACTGAAGTGCTTATTTCAGTGAGATAAGCACTTCACTTCGCCAAAATCCCAACCTCACCAAACGACTCAACTTTTGATGCTGGTTCCACTGAATTGCTTATTTCAGTGAGATAAGCACTTCAGAAGGCCAAAATCTAAACATCAGTAAACGACTCAACTTTTGATACTGATTTCACTGAAATGCTTCTTTCAGTTTGATAAGCACATCAGAAAGCCAAAATCTCAACTTCACCAAACCACCCAACTTTCGATCCAGGATTTACACAAATGCTTATTTCAGTGAGATAAGCACTTCAGAAGGCCAAAATCTAAACATCAGTAAACGACTCAACTTTTGATACTGATTTCACTGAAATGCTTCTTTCAGTCAGATAAGCACATCAGAAGGCCAAAATCTCAACTTCACCAAACCACCCAACTTTCGATCCAGGATTTACACAAATGCTTATTTCAGTGAGATAAGCACTTCAGAAGACTAAAATCTTAACTTCACCAAACCACTCAACTTTCGATGCTGGGATCACTGAAGTGCTTATTTCAGTGAGATAAGCACTTCAGAAGACCAAAATCTAAACTTCACCAAACCACCTAACTTTCAATGCTGGGTTCACTGAAATGCTTCTTTCAGTCAGATAAGCACTTCAGAAGAACAAAATCTCAACATCTCAAAACCACTGAACTTTCGATGCTGGGTTCACTGAAGTGCTTATTTCAGTGAGATAAGCACTTCAGAAGACCAAAATCTCAACATCACCAAACCAATCAAATTTCGATGCTGGGTTCACTGAAGTGCTTATTTCAGTGAGATAAGCACTTCAGAAGACCAAAATCTCAACTTCACCAAACCACCCAACTTTCGATCCAGGATATACCCAAAGGCTAATTTCAGTGAGATAAGCACTTCAGAAGACCAAAATCTAAACTTCACCAAACCACTCAACTTTCAATGCTGGGTTCACTGAAGTGCTTATTTCAGTGAGATAAGCACCTCAGAAGACCAAAATCTCAACATCTCAAAACCACTCAAATTTCGATGCTGTGTTCACTGAAGTGCTTATTTCAGTGAGATAAGCACTTCACTTCGCCAAAATCCCAACCTCACCAAACGACTCAACTTTTGATACTGGTTTCATGAAATGCTTCTTTCAGTCAGATAAGCACTTCAGAAGGCCAAAATCTCATCTTCACAAAACCAGCCAACTTTCGATACTGGATTTACCCAAATGCTTATTTCAGTGAGAGAAGCACTTCAGAAGACCAAAATCTAAACTTCACCAAACCACCCAACTTTCGATGCTGGGATCACTGAAGTGCTTATTTCAGTGAGATAAGCACTTCAGAAGACCAAAATCTAAACTTCACCAAACCACCCAACTTTCGATGCTGGGTTCACTGAAATGCTTCTTTCAGTCAGATAAGCACATCAGAAGAACAAAATCTCAACATCTCAAAACCACTCAACTTTCGATGCTGGGTTCACTGAAGTGCTTATTTCAGTGAGATAAGCACTTCAGAAGACCAAAATCTCAACATCACCAAACCACTCAACTTTCGATGCTGGGTTCACTGAAGTGCTTATTTCAGTGAGATAAGTACTTCAATACGCCAAAATCCCAACCTCACCAAGCGACTCAACTTTTGATGCTGGTTCCACTGAATTGCTTATTTCAGTGAGATAAGCACTTCAGAAGGCCAAAATCTAAACTTCACTAAACGACTCAACTTTTGATGCTGATTTCACTGAAATGCTTCTTTCAGTCAGATATTCACATCAGAAGGCCAAAATCTCAACTTCACCAAACCACCCAACTTTCGATGCTGGGCTCACTGCAGTGCTTATTTCAGTGAGATAAGCACTTCAGAATGCCAAAATCCCAACCTCACCAAACGACTCAACTTTTGATGCTGGTTTCACTGAAATGCTTCTTTCAGTCAGATAAGCACTTCAGAAGGCCAAAATCTCAACTTCACAAAACCAGCCAACTTTCGATACTGGATTTACCCAAATGCTTATTTCAGTGAGATAAGCACTTCAGAAGACCAAAATCTAAACTTCAACAAACCACCCAACTTTCAATGCTGGGTTCACTGAAGTGCTTATTGCAGTGAGATAAGCACTTCAGAAGACCAAAATCTAAACTTCACCAAAACACCCAACTTTCAATGCTGGGTTCACTGAAGTGCTAATTTCAGTGAGATAAGCACTTCAGAAGATCAAAATCTAAACATCTCAAAACCACTCAACTTTCGATGCTGGGTGCACTGAAGTGCTTATTTCAGTGAGATAAGCACTTCAGAAGACCAAAATCTCAACATCACCAAACCACTCAAATTTCGATGCTGGGCTCACTAAAGTGCTTATTTCAGTGAGATAAGCACTTCAGATTGCCAAAATCCCAACCTCACCAAACAACTCAACTTTCGATGCTGGGCTCACTGCAGTGCTTGTTTCAGTGAGATAAGCACTTCAGAATGCCAAAATCCCAACCTCACCAAACGACTCAACTTTTGATACTGGTTTCATGAAATGCTTCTTTCAGTCAGATAAGCACTTCAGAAGGCCCAAATCTCATCTTCACAAAACCAGCCAACTTTCGATACTGGATTTACCCAAATGCTTATTTCAGTGAGAGATGCACTTCAGAAGACAAACATCTAAACTTCACCAAACCACCCAACTTTCAATGCTGGGTTCACTGAAATGCTTCTTTCTGTCAGATAAGCACTTCAGAAGACCAAAATCTAAACATCTCAAAACCACTCAAATTTCGATGCTGTGTTCACTGAAGTGCTTATTTCAGTGAGATAAGCACTTCACTTCGCCAAAATCCCAACCTCACCAAACGACTCAACTTTTGATGCTGGTTCCACTGAATTGCTTATTTCAGTGAGATAAGCACTTCAGAAGGCCAAAATCTAAACATCAGTAAACGACTCAACTTTTGATACTGATTTCACTGAAATGCTTCTTTCAGTCAGATAAGCACATCAGAAGGCCAAAATCTCAACTTCACCAAACCACCCAACTTTCGATCCAGGATTTACACAAATGCTTATTTCAGTGAGATAAGCACTTCAGAAGGCCAAAATCTGAACATCAGTAAACGACTCAACTTTTGATACTGATTTCACTGAAATGCTTCTTTCAGTCAGATAAGCACATCAGAAGGCCAAAATCTCAACTTCACCAAACCACCCAACTTTCGATCCAGGATTTACACAAATGCTTATTTCAGTGAGATAAGCGCTTCAGAAGACTAAAATCTTAACTTCACCAAACCACTCAACTTTCGATCCAGGATTTACACAAATGCTTATTTCAGTGAGATAAGCACTTCAGAAGACCAAAATCTAAACTTCACCAAACCACCTAACTTTCAATGCTGGGTTCACTGAAATGCTTCTTTCAGTCAGATAAGCACTTCAGAAGAACAAAATCTCAACATCTCAAAACCACTCAACTTTCGATGCTGGGTTCACTGAAGTGCTTATTTCAGTGAGATAAGCACTTCAGAAGACCAAAATCTCAACATCACCAAACCACTCAAATTTCGATGCTGGGTTCACTGAAGTGCTTATTTCAGTGAGATAAGCACTTCAGAAGACCAAAATCTCAACTTCACCAAACCACCCAACTTTCGATCCAGGATATACCCAAAGGCTAATTTCAGTGAGATAAGCACTTCAGAAGACAAAAATCTAAACTTCACCAAACCACTCAACTTTCGATGCTGGGATCACTGAAGTGCTTATTTCAGTGAGATAAGCACTTCAGAATGCCAAAATCGCAACCTCACCAAACGACTCAACATTTGATACTGGTTTCACTGAAATGCTTCTTTCAGTCAGATAAGCAATTCAGAAGTCCAAAATCTCAACTTCACAAAACCAGCCAACTTTCGATACTGGATTTACCCAAATGCTTATTTCAGTGAGATAAGCACTTCAGAAGACCAAAATCTAAACTTCACCAAAACACCCAACTTTCAATGCTGGGTTCACTGAAGTGCTTATTTCAGTGAGATAAGCACTTCAGAAGATCAAAATCTAAACATCTCAAAACCATTCAACTTTCGATGCTGTGTTCACTGAAGTGCTTATTTCAGTGAGATAAGCACTTCAGAAGACCAAAATCTAAACTTCACCAAACCACCCAACTTTCAATGCTGGGTTCACTGAAGTGCTTATTTCAGTGAGATAAGCACTTCAGAAGACCAAAATCTCAACATCACAAAACCACTCAAATTTCGATGCTGGGTTCACTGAAGTGCTTATTTCATTGATATAAGCACTTCACTTCGCCAAAATCCCAACCTCACCAAACGACTCAACTTTTGATGCTGGTTCCACTGAATTGCTTATTTCAGTGAGATAAGCACTTCAGAAGGCCAAAATCTAAACATCATTAACCGACTCAACTTTTGATGCTGATTTCACTGAAATGCTTCTTTCAGTTTGATAAGCACATCAGAAGGCCAAAATCTCAACTTCACCAAACCACCCAACTTTCGATCCAGGATTTACACAAATGCTTATTTCAGTGAGATAAGCACTTCAGAAGACTAAAATCTTAACTTCACCAAACCACTCACCTTTCGATGCTGGGATCACTGAAGTGCTTATTTCAGTGAGATAAGCACTTCAGAAGACCAAAATCTAAACTTCACCAAACCACCCAACTTTCGATGCTGGGTTCACTGAAATGCTTCTTTCAGTCAGATAAGCACTTCAGAAGAACAAAATCTCAACATCACCAAACCACTCAACTTTCGATGCTGGGTTCACTGAAGTGCTTATTTCAGTGAGATAAGTACTTCAATACGCCAAAATCCCAACCTCACCAAGCGACTCAACTTTTGATGCTGGTTCCACTGAATTGCTTATTTCAGTGAGATAAGCACTTCAGAAGGCCAAAATCTAAACTTCACTAAACGACTCAACTTTTGATGCTGATTTCACTGAAATGCTTCTTTCAGTCAGATATTCACATCAGAAGGCCAAAATCTCAACTTCACCAAACCACCCAACTTTCGATCCAGGATATACCCAAAGGCTAATTTCAGTGAGATAAGCACTTCAGAAGACAAAAATCTAAACTTCACCAAACCACTCAACTTTCGATGCTGGGATCACTGAAGTGCTTATTTCAGTGAGATAAGCACTTCAGAAGAGCAAAAACTCAACTTCACAAAACCACTCAACTTTCGATGCTGGGCTCACTGCAGTGCTTATTTCAGTGAGATAAGCACTTCAGAATGCCAAAATCCCAACCTCACCAAACGACTCAACTTTTGATGCTGGTTTCACTGAAATGCTTCTTTCAGTCAGATAAGCACTTCAGAAGGCCAAAATCTCAACTTCACAAAACCAGCCAACTTTCGATACTGGATTTACCCAAATGCTTATTTCAGTGAGATAAGCACTTCAGAAGACTAAAATCTAAACTTCACCAAACCACCCAACTTTCAATGCTGGGTTCACTGAAGTGCTTATTGCAGTGAGATAAGCACTTCAGAAGACCAAAATCTGAACTTCACCAAAACACCCAACTTTCAATGCTGGGTTCACTGAAGTGCTAATTTCAGTGAGATAAGCACTTCAGAAGATCAAAATCTAAACATCTCAAAACCACTCAACTTTCGATGCTGGGTGCACTGAAGTGCTTATTTCAGTGAGATAAGCACTTCAGAAGACCAAAATCTCAACATCACCAAACCACTCAAATTTCGATGCTGGGCTCACTAAAGTGCTTATTTCAGTGAGATAAGCACTTCAGATTGCCAAAATCCCAACCTCACCAAACGACTCAACTTTCGATGCTGGGCTCACTGCAGTGCTTGTTTCAGTGAGATAAGCACTTCAGAATGCCAAAATCCCAACCTCACCAAACGACTCAACTTTTGATACTGGTTTCATGAAATGCTTCTTTCAGTCAGATAAGCACTTCAGAAGGCCCAAATCTCATCTTCACAAAACCAGCCAACTTTCGATACTGGATTTACCCAAATGCTTATTTCAGTGAGAGATGCACTTCAGAAGACAAAAATCTAAACTTCACCAAACCACTCAACTTTTGATGCTGGTTCCACTGAATTGCTTATTTCAGTGAGATAAGCACTTCAGAAGGCCAAAATCTAAACATCAGTAAACGACTCAACTGTTGATACTGATTTCACTGAAATGCTTCTTTCAGTCAGATAAGCACATCAGAAGGCCAAAATCTCAACTTCACCAAACCACCCAACTTTCGATCCAGGATTTACACAAATGCTTATTTCAGTGAGATAAACACTTCAGAAGGCCAAAATCTAAACATCAGTAAACGACTCAACTTTTGATACTGATTTCACTGAAATGCTTCTTTCAGTCAGATAAGCACATCAGAAGGCCAAAATCTCAACTTCACCAAACCACCCAACTTTCGATCCAGGATTTACACAAATGCTTATTTCAGTGAGATAAGCACTTCAGAAGACTAAAATCTTAACTTCACCAAACCACTCAACTTTCGATGCTGGGATCACTGAAGTGCTTATTTCAGTGAGATAAGCACTTCAGAAGACCAAAATCTAAACTTCACCAAACCACCTAACTTTCAATGCTGGGTTCACTGAAATGCTTCTTTCAGTCAGATAAGCACTTCAGAAGAACAAAATCTCAACATCTCAAAACCACTCAACTTTCGATGCTGGGTTCACTGAAGTGCTTATTTCAGTGAGATAAGCACTTCAGAAGACCAAAATCTCAACATCACCAAACCACTCAAATTTCGATGCTGGGTTCACTGAAGTGCTTATTTCAGTGAGATAAGCACTTCAGAAGACCAAAATCTCAACTTCACCAAACCACCCAACTTTCGATCCAGGATATACCCAAAGGCTAATTTCAGTGAGATAAGCACTTCAGAAGACAAAAATCGAAACTTCACCAAACCACTCAAATTTCGATGCTGGGTTCACTGAAGTGCTTATTTCAGTGAGATAAGCACTTCAGAAGACCAAAATCTCAACTTCACCAAACCACCCAACTTTCAATGCTGGGTTCACTGAAATGCTTCTTTCAGTCAGATAAGCAATTCAGAAGGCCAAAATCTCAACTTCACCAAACCACCCAACTTTCGATCCAGGATTTACACAAATGCTTATTTCAGTGAGATAAGCACTTCAGAAGACTAAAATCTTAACTTCACCAAACCACTCAACTTTCGATGCTGGGATCACTGAAGTGCTTATTTCAGTGAGATAAGCACTTCAGAAGACAAAAATCTAAACTTCACCAAACCACCCAAATTTCAATGCTGGGTTCACTGAAATGCTTCTTTCAGTCAGATAAGCACTTCAGAAGAACAAAATCTCAACATCTCAAAACCACTCAACTTTCGATGCTGGGTTCACTGAAGTGCTTATTTCAGTGAGATAAGCACTTCAGAATACCAAAATCTCAACATCACCAAACCACTCAAATTTCGATGCTGGGTTCACTGAAGTGCTTATTTCAGTGAGATAAGCACTTCAGAAGACCAAAATCTCAACTTCACCAAACCACCTAACTTTCAATGCTGGGTTCACTGAAGTGCTTATTTCAGTGAGATAAGCACTTCAGAAGAGCAAAAACTCAACTTCACAAAACCACTCAACTTTCGATGCTGGGCTCACTGCAGTGCTTATTTCAGTGAGATAAGCACTTCAGAATGCCAAAATCCCAACCTCACCAAACGACTCAACTTTTGATGGTGGTTTCACTGAAATGCTTCTTTCAGTCAGATAAGCACTTCAGAAGGCCAAAATCTCAACTTCACAAAACCAGCCAACTTTCGATACTGGATTTACCCAAATGCTTATTTCAGTGAGATAAGCACTTCAGAAGACCAAAATCTAAACTTCACCAAACCACCCAACTTTCAATGCTGGGTTCACTGAAGTGCTTATTGCAGTGAGATAAGCACTTCAGAAGACCAAAATCTAAACTTCACCAAAACACCCAACTTTCAATGCTGGGTTCACTGAAGTGCTAATTTCAGTGAGATAAGCACTTCAGAAGATCAAAATCTAAACATCTCAAAACCACTCAACTTTCGATGCTGGGTGCACTGAAGTGCTTATTTCAGTGAGATAAGCACTTCAGAAGGCCAAAATCTAAACATCACTAACCGACTCAACTTTTGATGCTGATTTCACTGAAATGCTTCTTTCAGTTTGATAAGCACATCAGAAGGCCAAAATCTCAACTTCACCAAACCACCCAACTTTCGATCCAGGATTTACACAAATGCTTATTTCAGTGAGATAAGCACTTCAGAAGACTAAAATCTTAACTTCACCAAACCACTCACCTTTCGATGCTGGGATCACTGAAGTGCTTATTTCAGTGAGATAAGCACTTCAGAAGACCAAAATCTAAACTTCACCAAACCACCCAACTTTCGATGCTGGGTTCACTGAAATGCTTCTTTCAGTCAGATAAGCACTTCAGAAGAACAAAATCTCAACATCACCAAACCACTCAACTTTCGATGCTGGGTTCACTGAAGTGCTTATTTCAGTGAGATAAGTACTTCAATACGCCAAAATCCCAACCTCACCAAGCGACTCAACTTTTGATGCTGGTTCCACTGAATTGCTTATTTCAGTGAGATAAGCACTTCAGAAGGCCAAAATCTAAACTTCACTAAACGACTCAACTTTTGATGCTGATTTCACTGAAATGCTTCTTTCAGTCAGATATTCACATCAGAAGGCCAAAATCTCAACTTCACCAAACCACCCAACTTTCGATCCAGGATATACCCAAAGGCTAATTTCAGTGAGATAAGCACTTCAGAAGACAAAAATCTAAACTTCACCAAACCACTCAACTTTCGATGCTGGGATCACTGAAGTGCTTATTTCAGTGAGATAAGCACTTCAGAAGAGCAAAAACTCAACTTCACAAAACCACTCAACTTTCGATGCTGGGCTCACTGCAGTGCTTATTTCAGTGAGATAAGCACTTCAGAATGCCAAAATCCCAACCTCACCAAACGACTCAACTTTTGATGCTGGTTTCACTGAAATGCTTCTTTCAGTCAGATAAGCACTTCAGAAGGCCAAAATCTCAACTTCACAAAACCAGCCAACTTTCGATACTGGATTTACCCAAATGCTTATTTCAGTGAGATAAGCACTTCAGAAGACCAAAATCTAAACTTCACCAAACCACCCAACTTTCAATGCTGGGTTCACTGAAGTGCTTATTGCAGTGAGATAAGCACTTCAGAAGACCAAAATCTGAACTTCACCAAAACACCCAACTTTCAATGCTGGGTTCACTGAAGTGCTAATTTCAGTGAGATAAGCACTTCAGAAGATCAAAATCTAAACATCTCAAAACCACTCAACTTTCGATGCTGGGTGCACTGAAGTGCTTATTTCAGTGAGATAAGCACTTCAGAAGACCAAAATCTCAACATCACCAAACCACTCAAATTTCGATGCTGGGCTCACTAAAGTGCTTATTTCAGTGAGATAAGCACTTCAGATTGCCAAAATCCCAACCTCACCAAACGACTCAACTTTCGATGCTGGGCTCACTGCAGTGCTTGTTTCAGTGAGATAAGCACTTCAGAATGCCAAAATCCCAACCTCACCAAACGACTCAACTTTTGATACTGGTTTCATGAAATGCTTCTTTCAGTCAGATAAGCACTTCAGAAGGCCCAAATCTCATCTTCACAAAACCAGCCAACTTTCGATACTGGATTTACCCAAATGCTTATTTCAGTGAGAGATGCACTTCAGAAGACAAAAATCTAAACTTCACCAAACCACTCAACTTTTGATGCTGGTTCCACTGAATTGCTTATTTCAGTGAGATAAGCACTTCAGAAGGCCAAAATCTAAACATCAGTAAACGACTCAACTGTTGATACTGATTTCACTGAAATGCTTCTTTCAGTCAGATAAGCACATCAGAAGGCCAAAATCTCAACTTCACCAAACCACCCAACTTTCGATCCAGGATTTACACAAATGCTTATTTCAGTGAGATAAACACTTCAGAAGGCCAAAATCTAAACATCAGTAAACGACTCAACTTTTGATACTGATTTCACTGAAATGCTTCTTTCAGTCAGATAAGCACATCAGAAGGCCAAAATCTCAACTTCACCAAACCACCCAACTTTCGATCCAGGATTTACACAAATGCTTATTTCAGTGAGATAAGCACTTCAGAAGACTAAAATCTTAACTTCACCAAACCACTCAACTTTCGATGCTGGGATCACTGAAGTGCTTATTTCAGTGAGATAAGCACTTCAGAAGACCAAAATCTAAACTTCACCAAACCACCTAACTTTCAATGCTGGGTTCACTGAAATGCTTCTTTCAGTCAGATAAGCACTTCAGAAGAACAAAATCTCAACATCTCAAAACCACTCAACTTTCGATGCTGGGTTCACTGAAGTGCTTATTTCAGTGAGATAAGCACTTCAGAAGACCAAAATCTCAACATCACCAAACCACTCAAATTTCGATGCTGGGTTCACTGAAGTGCTTATTTCAGTGAGATAAGCACTTCAGAAGACCAAAATCTCAACTTCACCAAACCACCCAACTTTCGATCCAGGATATACCCAAAGGCTAATTTCAGTGAGATAAGCACTTCAGAAGACAAAAATCGAAACTTCACCAAACCACTCAAATTTCGATGCTGGGTTCACTGAAGTGCTTATTTCAGTGAGATAAGCACTTCAGAAGACCAAAAACTCAACTTCACCAAACCACCCAACTTTCAATGCTGGGTTCACTGAAATGCTTCTTTCAGTCAGATAAGCAATTCAGAAGGCCAAAATCTCAACTTCACCAAACCACCCAACTTTCGATCCAGGATTTACACAAATGCTTATTTCAGTGAGATAAGCACTTCAGAAGACTAAAATCTTAACTTCACCAAACCACTCAACTTTCGATGCTGGGATCACTGAAGTGCTTATTTCAGTGAGATAAGCACTTCAGAAGACAAAAATCTAAACTTCACCAAACCACCCAAATTTCAATGCTGGGTTCACTGAAATGCTTCTTTCAGTCAGATAAGCACTTCAGAAGAACAAAATCTCAACATCTCAAAACCACTCAACTTTCGATGCTGGGTTCACTGAAGTGCTTATTTCAGTGAGATAAGCACTTCAGAATACCAAAATCTCAACATCACCAAACCACTCAAATTTCGATGCTGGGTTCACTGAAGTGCTTATTTCAGTGAGATAAGCACTTCAGAAGACCAAAATCTCAACTTCACCAAACCACCTAACTTTCAATGCTGGGTTCACTGAAGTGCTTATTTCAGTGAGATAAGCACTTCAGAAGAGCAAAAACTCAACTTCACAAAACCACTCAACTTTCGATGCTGGGCTCACTGCAGTGCTTATTTCAGTGAGATAAGCACTTCAGAATGCCAAAATCCCAACCTCACCAAACGACTCAACTTTTGATGCTGGTTTCACTGAAATGCTTCTTTCAGTCAGATAAGCACTTCAGAAGGCCAAAATCTCAACTTCACAAAACCAGCCAACTTTCGATACTGGATTTACCCAAATGCTTATTTCAGTGAGATAAGCACTTCAGAAGACCAAAATCTAAACTTCACCAAACCACCCAACTTTCAATGCTGGGTTCACTGAAGTGCTTATTGCAGTGAGATAAGCACTTCAGAAGACCAAAATCTAAACTTCACCAAAACACCCAACTTTAAATGCTGGGTTCACTGAAGTGCTAATTTCAGTGAGATAAGCACTTCAGAAGATCAAAATCTAAACATCTCAAAACCACTCAACTTTCGATGCTGGGTGCACTGAAGTGCTTATTTCAGTGAGATAAGCACTTCAGAAGACCAAAATCTCAACATCACCAAACCACTCAAATTTCGATGCTGGGCTCACTAAAGTGCTTATTTCAGTGAGATAAGCACTTCAGATTGCCAAAATCCCAACCTCACCAAACGACTCAACTTTCGATGCTGGGCTCACTGCAGTGCTTGTTTCAGTGAGATAAGCACTTCAGAATGCCAAAATCCCAACCTCACCAAACGACTCAACTTTTGATTCTGGTTTCATGAAATGCTTCTTTCAGTCAGATAAGCACTTCAGAAGGCCAAAATCTCATCTTCACAATACCAGCCAACTTTCGATACTGGATTTACCCAAATGCTTATTTCAGTGAGAGATGCACTTCAGAAGACCAAAATCTAAACTTCACCAAACCACCCAACTTTCAATGCTGGGTTCACTGAAGTGCTTATTTCAGTGAGATAAGCACTTCAGAAGACCAAAATCTAAACTTCACTAAACGACTCAACTTTTGATGCGGATTTCACTGAAATGCTTCTTTCAGTCAGATATTCACATCAGAAGGCCAAAATCTCAACTTCACCAAACCACCCAACTTTCGATCCAGGATTTACACAAATGCTTATTTCAGTGAGATAAGCACTTCAGAAGACTAAAATCTTAACTTCACCAAACCACTCACCTTTCGATGCTGGGATCACTGAAGTGCTTATTTCAGTGAGATAAGCACTTCAGAAGACCAAAATCTAAACTTCACCAAACCACCCAACTTTCGATGCTGGGTTCACTGAAATGCTTCTTTCAGTCAGATAAGCACTTCAGAAGAACAAAATCTCAACATCACCAAACCACTCAACTTTCGATGCTGGGTTCACTGAAGTGCTTATTTCAGTGAGATAAGTACTTCAATACGCCAAAATCCCAACCTCACCAAGCGACTCAACTTTTGATGCTGGTTCCACTGAATTGCTTATTTCAGTGAGATAAGCACTTCAGAAGGCCAAAATCTAAACTTCACTAAACGACTCAACTTTTGATGCTGATTTCACTGAAATGCTTCTTTCAGTCAGATATTCACATCAGAAGGCCAAAATCTCAACTTCACCAAACCACCCAACTTTCGATCCAGGATATACCCAAAGGCTAATTTCAGTGAGATAAGCACTTCAGAAGACAAAAATCTAAACTTCACCAAACCACTCAACTTTCGATGCTGGGATCACTGAAGTGCTTATTTCAGTGAGATAAGCACTTCAGAAGAGCAAAAACTCAACTTCACAAAACCACTCAACTTTCGATGCTGGGCTCACTGCAGTGCTTATTTCAGTGAGATAAGCACTTCAGAATGCCAAAATCCCAACCTCACCAAACGACTCAACTTTTGATGCTGGTTTCACTGAAATGCTTCTTTCAGTCAGATAAGCACTTCAGAAGGCCAAAATCTCAACTTCACAAAACCAGCCAACTTTCGATACTGGATTTACCCAAATGCTTATTTCAGTGAGATAAGCACTTCAGAAGACCAAAATCTAAACTTCACCAAACCACCCAACTTTCAATGCTGGGTTCACTGAAGTGCTTATTGCAGTGAGATAAGCACTTCAGAAGACCAAAATCTGAACTTCACCAAAACACCCAACTTTCAATGCTGGGTTCACTGAAGTGCTAATTTCAGTGAGATAAGCACTTCAGAAGATCAAAATCTAAACATCTCAAAACCACTCAACTTTCGATGCTGGGTGCACTGAAGTGCTTATTTCAGTGAGATAAGCACTTCAGAAGACCAAAATCTCAACATCACCAAACCACTCAAATTTCGATGCTGGGCTCACTAAAGTGCTTATTTCAGTGAGATAAGCACTTCAGATTGCCAAAATCCCAACCTCACCAAACGACTCAACTTTCGATGCTGGGCTCACTGCAGTGCTTGTTTCAGTGAGATAAGCACTTCAGAATGCCAAAATCCCAACCTCACCAAACGACTCAACTTTTGATACTGGTTTCATGAAATGCTTCTTTCAGTCAGATAAGCACTTCAGAAGGCCCAAATCTCATCTTCACAAAACCAGCCAACTTTCGATACTGGATTTACCCAAATGCTTATTTCAGTGAGAGATGCACTTCAGAAGACAAAAATCTAAACTTCACCAAACCACTCAACTTTTGATGCTGGTTCCACTGAATTGCTTATTTCAGTGAGATAAGCACTTCAGAAGGCCAAAATCTAAACATCAGTAAACGACTCAACTGTTGATACTGATTTCACTGAAATGCTTCTTTCAGTCAGATAAGCACATCAGAAGGCCAAAATCTCAACTTCACCAAACCACCCAACTTTCGATCCAGGATTTACACAAATGCTTATTTCAGTGAGATAAACACTTCAGAAGGCCAAAATCTAAACATCAGTAAACGACTCAACTTTTGATACTGATTTCACTGAAATGCTTCTTTCAGTCAGATAAGCACATCAGAAGGCCAAAATCTCAACTTCACCAAACCACCCAACTTTCGATCCAGGATTTACACAAATGCTTATTTCAGTGAGATAAGCACTTCAGAAGACTAAAATCTTAACTTCACCAAACCACTCAACTTTCGATGCTGGGATCACTGAAGTGCTTATTTCAGTGAGATAAGCACTTCAGAAGACCAAAATCTAAACTTCACCAAACCACCTAACTTTCAATGCTGGGTTCACTGAAATGCTTCTTTCAGTCAGATAAGCACTTCAGAAGAACAAAATCTCAACATCTCAAAACCACTCAACTTTCGATGCTGGGTTCACTGAAGTGCTTATTTCAGTGAGATAAGCACTTCAGAAGACCAAAATCTCAACATCACCAAACCACTCAAATTTCGATGCTGGGTTCACTGAAGTGCTTATTTCAGTGAGATAAGCACTTCAGAAGACCAAAATCTCAACTTCACCAAACCACCCAACTTTCGATCCAGGATATACCCAAAGGCTAATTTCAGTGAGATAAGCACTTCAGAAGACAAAAATCGAAACTTCACCAAACCACTCAAATTTCGATGCTGGGTTCACTGAAGTGCTTATTTCAGTGAGATAAGCACTTCAGAAGACCAAAAACTCAACTTCACCAAACCACCCAACTTTCAATGCTGGGTTCACTGAAATGCTTCTTTCAGTCAGATAAGCAATTCAGAAGGCCAAAATCTCAACTTCACCAAACCACCCAACTTTCGATCCAGGATTTACACAAATGCTTATTTCAGTGAGATAAGCACTTCAGAAGACTAAAATCTTAACTTCACCAAACCACTCAACTTTCGATGCTGGGATCACTGAAGTGCTTATTTCAGTGAGATAAGCACTTCAGAAGACAAAAATCTAAACTTCACCAAACCACCCAAATTTCAATGCTGGGTTCACTGAAATGCTTCTTTCAGTCAGATAAGCACTTCAGAAGAACAAAATCTCAACATCTCAAAACCACTCAACTTTCGATGCTGGGTTCACTGAAGTGCTTATTTCAGTGAGATAAGCACTTCAGAATACCAAAATCTCAACATCACCAAACCACTCAAATTTCGATGCTGGGTTCACTGAAGTGCTTATTTCAGTGAGATAAGCACTTCAGAAGACCAAAATCTCAACTTCACCAAACCACCTAACTTTCAATGCTGGGTTCACTGAAGTGCTTATTTCAGTGAGATAAGCACTTCAGAAGAGCAAAAACTCAACTTCACAAAACCACTCAACTTTCGATGCTGGGCTCACTGCAGTGCTTATTTCAGTGAGATAAGCACTTCAGAATGCCAAAATCCCAACCTCACCAAACGACTCAACTTTTGATGCTGGTTTCACTGAAATGCTTCTTTCAGTCAGATAAGCACTTCAGAAGGCCAAAATCTCAACTTCACAAAACCAGCCAACTTTCGATACTGGATTTACCCAAATGCTTATTTCAGTGAGATAAGCACTTCAGAAGACCAAAATCTAAACTTCACCAAACCACCCAACTTTCAATGCTGGGTTCACTGAAGTGCTTATTGCAGTGAGATAAGCACTTCAGAAGACCAAAATCTAAACTTCACCAAAACACCCAACTTTAAATGCTGGGTTCACTGAAGTGCTAATTTCAGTGAGATAAGCACTTCAGAAGATCAAAATCTAAACATCTCAAAACCACTCAACTTTCGATGCTGGGTGCACTGAAGTGCTTATTTCAGTGAGATAAGCACTTCAGAAGACCAAAATCTCAACATCACCAAACCACTCAAATTTCGATGCTGGGCTCACTAAAGTGCTTATTTCAGTGAGATAAGCACTTCAGATTGCCAAAATCCCAACCTCACCAAACGACTCAACTTTCGATGCTGGGCTCACTGCAGTGCTTGTTTCAGTGAGATAAGCACTTCAGAATGCCAAAATCCCAACCTCACCAAACGACTCAACTTTTGATTCTGGTTTCATGAAATGCTTCTTTCAGTCAGATAAGCACTTCAGAAGGCCAAAATCTCATCTTCACAATACCAGCCAACTTTCGATACTGGATTTACCCAAATGCTTATTTCAGTGAGAGATGCACTTCAGAAGACCAAAATCTAAACTTCACCAAACCACCCAACTTTCAATGCTGGGTTCACTGAAGTGCTTATTTCAGTGAGATAAGCACTTCAGAAGACCAAAATCTAAACTTCACTAAACGACTCAACTTTTGATGCGGATTTCACTGAAATGCTTCTTTCAGTCAGATATTCACATCAGAAGGCCAAAATCTCAACTTCACCAAACCACCCAACTTTCGATCCAGGATTTACACAAATGCTTATTTCAGTGAGATAAGCACTTCAGAAGACTAAAATCTTAACTTCACCAAACCACTCACCTTTCGATGCTGGGATCACTGAAGTGCTTATTTCAGTGAGATAAGCACTTCAGAAGACCAAAATCTAAACTTCACCAAACCACCCAACTTTCGATGCTGGGTTCACTGAAATGCTTCTTTCAGTCAGATAAGCACTTCAGAAGAACAAAATCTCAACATCACCAAACCACTCAACTTTCGATGCTGGGTTCACTGAAGTGCTTATTTCAGTGAGATAAGTACTTCAATACGCCAAAATCCCAACCTCACCAAGCGACTCAACTTTTGATGCTGGTTCCACTGAATTGCTTATTTCAGTGAGATAAGCACTTCAGAAGGCCAAAATCTAAACTTCACTAAACGACTCAACTTTTGATGCTGATTTCACTGAAATGCTTCTTTCAGTCAGATATTCACATCAGAAGGCCAAAATCTCAACTTCACCAAACCACCCAACTTTCGATCCAGGATATACCCAAAGGCTAATTTCAGTGAGATAAGCACTTCAGAAGACAAAAATCTAAACTTCACCAAACCACTCAACTTTCGATGCTGGGATCACTGAAGTGCTTATTTCAGTGAGATAAGCACTTCAGAAGAGCAAAAACTCAACTTCACAAAACCACTCAACTTTCGATGCTGGGCTCACTGCAGTGCTTATTTCAGTGAGATAAGCACTTCAGAATGCCAAAATCCCAACCTCACCAAACGACTCAACTTTTGATGCTGGTTTCACTGAAATGCTTCTTTCAGTCAGATAAGCACTTCAGAAGGCCAAAATCTCAACTTCACAAAACCAGCCAACTTTCGATACTGGATTTACCCAAATGCTTATTTCAGTGAGATAAGCACTTCAGAAGACCAAAATCTAAACTTCACCAAACCACCCAACTTTCAATGCTGGGTTCACTGAAGTGCTTATTGCAGTGAGATAAGCACTTCAGAAGACCAAAATCTGAACTTCACCAAAACACCCAACTTTCAATGCTGGGTTCACTGAAGTGCTAATTTCAGTGAGATAAGCACTTCAGAAGATCAAAATCTAAACATCTCAAAACCACTCAACTTTCGATGCTGGGTGCACTGAAGTGCTTATTTCAGTGAGATAAGCACTTCAGAAGACCAAAATCTCAACATCACCAAACCACTCAAATTTCGATGCTGGGCTCACTAAAGTGCTTATTTCAGTGAGATAAGCACTTCAGATTGCCAAAATCCCAACCTCACCAAACGACTCAACTTTCGATGCAGGGCTCACTGCAGTGCTTGTTTCAGTGAGATAAGCACTTCAGAATGCCAAAATCCCAACCTCACCAAACGACTCAACTTTTGATACTGGTTTCATGAAATGCTTCTTTCAGTCAGATAAGCACTTCAGAAGGCCCAAATCTCATCTTCACAAAACCAGCCAACTTTCGATACTGGATTTACCCAAATGCTTATTTCAGTGAGAGATGCACTTCAGAAGACAAAAATCTAAACTTCACCAAACCACTCAACTTTTGATGCTGGTTCCACTGAATTGCTTATTTCAGTGAGATAAGCACTTCAGAAGGCCAAAATCTAAACATCAGTAAACGACTCAACTGTTGATACTGATTTCACTGAAATGCTTCTTTCAGTCAGATAAGCACATCAGAAGGCCAAAATCTCAACTTCACCAAACCACCCAACTTTCGATCCAGGATTTACACAAATGCTTATTTCAGTGAGATAAACACTTCAGAAGGCCAAAATCTAAACATCAGTAAACGACTCAACTTTTGATACTGATTTCACTGAAATGCTTCTTTCAGTCAGATAAGCACATCAGAAGGCCAAAATCTCAACTTCACCAAACCACCCAACTTTCGATCCAGGATTTACACAAATGCTTATTTCAGTGAGATAAGCACTTCAGAAGACTAAAATCTTAACTTCACCAAACCACTCAACTTTCGATGCTGGGATCACTGAAGTGCTTATTTCAGTGAGATAAGCACTTCAGAACACCAAAATCTAAACTTCACCAAACCACCTAACTTTCAATGCTGGGTTCACTGAAATGCTTCTTTCAGTCAGATAAGCACTTCAGAAGAACAAAATCTCAACATCTCAAAACCACTCAACTTTCGATGCTGGGTTCACTGAAGTGCTTATTTCAGTGAGATAAGCACTTCAGAAGACCAAAATCTCAACATCACCAAACCACTCAAATTTCGATGCTGGGTTCACTGAAGTGCTTATTTCAGTGAGATAAGCACTTCAGAAGACCAAAATCTCAACTTCACCAAACCACCCAACTTTCGATCCAGGATATACCCAAAGGCTAATTTCAGTGAGATAAGCACTTCAGAAGACAAAAATCGAAACTTCACCAAACCACTCAAATTTCGATGCTGGGTTCACTGAAGTGCTTATTTCAGTGAGATAAGCACTTCAGAAGACCAAAATCTCAACTTCACCAAACCACCCAACTTTCAATGCTGGGTTCACTGAAATGCTTCTTTCAGTCAGATAAGCAATTCAGAAGGCCAAAATCTCAACTTCACCAAACCACCCAACTTTCGATCCAGGATTTACACAAATGCTTATTTCAGTGAGATAAGCACTTCAGAAGACCAAAATCTGAACTTCACCAAAACACCCAACTTTCAATGCTGGGTTCACTGAAGTGCTAATTTCAGTGAGATAAGCACTTCAGAAGATCAAAATCTAAACATCTCAAAACCACTCAACTTTCGATGCTGGGTGCACTGAAGTGCTTATTTCAGTGAGATAAGCACTTCAGAAGACCAAAATCTCAACATCACCAAACCACTCAAATTTCGATGCTGGGCTCACTAAAGTGCTTATTTCAGTGAGATAAGCACTTCAGATTGCCAAAATCCCAACCTCACCAAACGACTCAACTTTCGATGCTGGGCTCACTGCAGTGCTTCTTTCAGTGAGATAAGCACTTCAGAAGACCAAAATCTCAACTTCACAAAACCACCCAACTTTCAATGCTGGGTTCACTGAAATGCTTCTTTCAGTCAGATAAGCAATTCAGAAGGCCAAAATCTCAACTTCACCAAACCACCCAACTTTCGATCCAGGATTTACACAAATGCTTATTTCAGTGAGATAAGCACTTCAGAAGACCAAAATCTGAACTTCACCAAAACACCCAACTTTCAATGCTGGGTTCACTGAAGTGCTAATTTCAGTGAGATAAGCACTTCAGAAGATCAAAATCTAAACATCTCAAAACCACTCAACTTTCGATGCTGGGTGCACTGAAGTGCTTATTTCAGTGAGATAAGCACTTCAGAAGACCAAAATCTCAACATCACCAAACCACTCAAATTTCGATGCTGGGCTCACTAAAGTGCTTATTTCAGTGAGATAAGCACTTCAGATTGCCAAAATCCCAACCTCACCAAACGACTCAACTTTCGATGCTGGGCTCACTGCAGTGCTTGTTTCAGTGAGATAAGCACTTCAGAATGCCAAAATCCCAACCTCACCAAACGACTCAACTTTTGATACTGGTTTCATGAAATGCTTCTTTCAGTCAGATAAGCACTTCAGAAGGCCCAAATCTCATCTTCACAAAACCAGCCAACTTTCGATACTGGATTTACCCAAATGCTTATTTCAGTGAGAGATGCACTTCAGAAGACAAAAATCTAAACTTCACCAAACCACTCAACTTTTGATGCTGGTTCCACTGAATTGCTTATTTCAGTGAGATAAGCACTTCAGAAGGCCAAAATCTAAACATCAGTAAACGACTCAACTGTTGATACTGATTTCACTGAAATGCTTCTTTCAGTCAGATAAGCACATCAGAAGGCCAAAATCTCAACTTCACCAAACCACCCAACTTTCGATCCAGGATTTACACAAATGCTTATTTCAGTGAGATAAACACTTCAGAAGGCCAAAATCTAAACATCAGTAAACGACTCAACTTTTGATACTGATTTCACTGAAATGCTTCTTTCAGTCAGATAAGCACATCAGAAGGCCAAAATCTCAACTTCACCAAACCACCCAACTTTCGATCCAGGATTTACACAAATGCTTATTTCAGTGAGATAAGCACTTCAGAAGACTAAAATCTTAACTTCACCAAACCACTCAACTTTCGATGCTGGGATCACTGAAGTGCTTATTTCAGTGAGATAAGCACTTCAGAAGACCAAAATCTAAACTTCACCAAACCACCTAACTTTCAATGCTGGGTTCACTGAAATGCTTCTTTCAGTCAGATAAGCACTTCAGAAGAACAAAATCTCAACATCTCAAAACCACTCAACTTTCGATGCTGGGTTCACTGAAGTGCTTATTTCAGTGAGATAAGCACTTCAGAAGACCAAAATCTCAACATCACCAAACCACTCAAATTTCGATGCTGGGTTCACTGAAGTGCTTATTTCAGTGAGATAAGCACTTCAGAAGACCAAAATCTCAACTTCACCAAACCACCCAACTTTCGATCCAGGATATACCCAAAGGCTAATTTCAGTGAGATAAGCACTTCAGAAGACAAAAATCGAAACTTCACCAAACCACTCAAATTTCGATGCTGGGTTCACTGAAGTGCTTATTTCAGTGAGATAAGCACTTCAGAAGACCAAAATCTCAACTTCACCAAACCACCCAACTTTCAATGCTGGGTTCACTGAAATGCTTCTTTCAGTCAGATAAGCAATTCAGAAGGCCAAAATCTCAACTTCACCAAACCACCCAACTTTCGATCCAGGATTTACACAAATGCTTATTTCAGTGAGATAAGCACTTCAGAAGACTAAAATCTTAACTTCACCAAACCACTCAACTTTCGATGCTGGGATCACTGAAGTGCTTATTTCAGTGAGATAAGCACTTCAGAAGACAAAAATCTAAACTTCACCAAACCACCCAAATTTCAATGCTGGGTTCACTGAAATGCTTCTTTCAGTCAGATAAGCACTTCAGAAGAACAAAATCTCAACATCTCAAAACCACTCAACTTTCGATGCTGGGTTCACTGAAGTGCTTATTTCAGTGAGATAAGCACTTCAGAATACCAAAATCTCAACATCACCAAACCACTCAAATTTCGATGCTGGGTTCACTGAAGTGCTTATTTCAGTGAGATAAGCACTTCAGAAGACCAAAATCTCAACTTCACCAAACCACCTAACTTTCAATGCTGGGTTCACTGAAGTGCTTATTTCAGTGAGATAAGCACTTCAGAAGAGCAAAAACTCAACTTCACAAAACCACTCAACTTTCGATGCTGGGCTCACTGCAGTGCTTATTTCAGTGAGATAAGCACTTCAGAATGCCAAAATCCCAACCTCACCAAACGACTCAACTTTTGATGGTGGTTTCACTGAAATGCTTCTTTCAGTCAGATAAGCACTTCAGAAGGCCAAAATCTCAACTTCACAAAACCAGCCAACTTTCGATACTGGATTTACCCAAATGCTTATTTCAGTGAGATAAGCACTTCAGAAGACCAAAATCTAAACTTCACCAAACCACCCAACTTTCAATGCTGGGTTCACTGAAGTGCTTATTGCAGTGAGATAAGCACTTCAGAAGACCAAAATCTAAACTTCACCAAAACACCCAACTTTCAATGCTGGGTTCACTGAAGTGCTAATTTCAGTGAGATAAGCACTTCAGAAGATCAAAATCTAAACATCTCAAAACCACTCAACTTTCGATGCTGGGTGCACTGAAGTGCTTATTTCAGTGAGATAAGCACTTCAGAAGACCAAAATCTCAACATCACCAAACCACTCAAATTTCGATGCTGGGCTCACTAAAGTGCTTATTTCAGTGAGATAAGCACTTCAGATTGCCAAAATCCCAACCTCACCAAACGACTCAACTTTCGATGCTGGGCTCACTGCAGTGCTTGTTTCAGTGAGATAAGCACTTCAGAATGCCAAAATCCCAACCTCACCAAACGACTCAACTTTTGATTCTGGTTTCATGAAATGCTTCTTTCAGTCAGATAAGCACTTCAGAAGGCCAAAATCTCATCTTCACAATACCAGCCAACTTTCGATACTGGATTTACCCAAATGCTTATTTCAGTGAGAGATGCACTTCAGAAGACCAAAATCTAAACTTCACCAAACCACCCAACTTTCAATGCTGGGTTCACTGAAGTGCTTATTTCAGTGAGATAAGCACTTCAGAAGACCAAAATCTAAACTTCACTAAACGACTCAACTTTTGATGCTGATTTCACTGAAATGCTTCTTTCAGTCAGATATTCACATCAGAAGGCCAAAATCTCAACTTCACCAAACCACCCAACTTTCGATCCAGGATTTACACAAATGCTTATTTCAGTGAGATAAGCACTTCAGAAGACTAAAATCTTAACTTCACCAAACCACTCACCTTTCGATGCTGGGATCACTGAAGTGCTTATTTCAGTGAGATAAGCACTTCAGAAGACCAAAATCTAAACTTCACCAAACCACCCAACTTTCGATGCTGGGTTCACTGAAATGCTTCTTTCAGTCAGATAAGCACTTCAGAAGAACAAAATCTCAACATCACCAAACCACTCAACTTTCGATGCTGGGTTCACTGAAGTGCTTATTTCAGTGAGATAAGTACTTCAATACGCCAAAATCCCAACCTCACCAAGCGACTCAACTTTTGATGCTGGTTCCACTGAATTGCTTATTTCAGTGAGATAAGCACTTCAGAAGGCCAAAATCTAAACTTCACTAAACGACTCAACTTTTGATGCTGATTTCACTGAAATGCTTCTTTCAGTCAGATATTCACATCAGAAGGCCAAAATCTCAACTTCACCAAACCACCCAACTTTCGATCCAGGATATACCCAAAGGCTAATTTCAGTGAGATAAGCACTTCAGAAGACAAAAATCTAAACTTCACCAAACCACTCAACTTTCGATGCTGGGATCACTGAAGTGCTTATTTCAGTGAGATAAGCACTTCAGAAGAGCAAAAACTCAACTTCACAAAACCACTCAACTTTCGATGCTGGGCTCACTGCAGTGCTTATTTCAGTGAGATAAGCACTTCAGAATGCCAAAATCCCAACCTCACCAAACGACTCAACTTTTGATGCTGGTTTCACTGAAATGCTTCTTTCAGTCAGATAAGCACTTCAGAAGGCCAAAATCTCAACTTCACAAAACCAGCCAACTTTCGATACTGGATTTACCCAAATGCTTATTTCAGTGAGATAAGCACTTCAGAAGACCAAAATCTAAACTTCACCAAACCACCCAACTTTCAATGCTGGGTTCACTGAAGTGCTTATTGCAGTGAGATAAGCACTTCAGAAGACCAAAATCTGAACTTCACCAAAACACCCAACTTTCAATGCTGGGTTCACTGAAGTGCTAATTTCAGTGAGATAAGCACTTCAGAAGATCAAAATCTAAACATCTCAAAACCACTCAACTTTCGATGCTGGGTGCACTGAAGTGCTTATTTCAGTGAGATAAGCACTTCAGAAGACCAAAATCTCAACATCACCAAACCACTCAAATTTCGATGCTGGGCTCACTAAAGTGCTTATTTCAGTGAGATAAGCACTTCAGATTGCCAAAATCCCAACCTCACCAAACGACTCAACTTTCGATGCTGGGCTCACTGCAGTGCTTGTTTCAGTGAGATAAGCACTTCAGAATGCCAAAATCCCAACCTCACCAAACGACTCAACTTTTGATACTGGTTTCATGAAATGCTTCTTTCAGTCAGATAAGCACTTCAGAAGGCCCAAATCTCATCTTCACAAAACCAGCCAACTTTCGATACTGGATTTACCCAAATGCTTATTTCAGTGAGAGATGCACTTCAGAAGACAAAAATCTAAACTTCACCAAACCACTCAACTTTTGATGCTGGTTCCACTGAATTGCTTATTTCAGTGAGATAAGCACTTCAGAAGGCCAAAATCTAAACATCAGTAAACGACTCAACTGTTGATACTGATTTCACTGAAATGCTTCTTTCAGTCAGATAAGCACATCAGAAGGCCAAAATCTCAACTTCACCAAACCACCCAACTTTCGATCCAGGATTTACACAAATGCTTATTTCAGTGAGATAAACACTTCAGAAGGCCAAAATCTAAACATCAGTAAACGACTCAACTTTTGATACTGATTTCACTGAAATGCTTCTTTCAGTCAGATAAGCACATCAGAAGGCCAAAATCTCAACTTCACCAAACCACCCAACTTTCGATCCAGGATTTACACAAATGCTTATTTCAGTGAGATAAGCACTTCAGAAGACTAAAATCTTAACTTCACCAAACCACTCAACTTTCGATGCTGGGATCACTGAAGTGCTTATTTCAGTGAGATAAGCACTTCAGAAGACCAAAATCTAAACTTCACCAAACCACCTAACTTTCAATGCTGGGTTCACTGAAATGCTTCTTTCAGTCAGATAAGCACTTCAGAAGAACAAAATCTCAACATCTCAAAACCACTCAACTTTCGATGCTGGGTTCACTGAAGTGCTTATTTCAGTGAGATAAGCACTTCAGAAGACCAAAATCTCAACATCACCAAACCACTCAAATTTCGATGCTGGGTTCACTGAAGTGCTTATTTCAGTGAGATAAGCACTTCAGAAGACCAAAATCTCAACTTCACCAAACCACCCAACTTTCGATCCAGGATATACCCAAAGGCTAATTTCAGTGAGATAAGCACTTCAGAAGACAAAAATCGAAACTTCACCAAACCACTCAAATTTCGATGCTGGGTTCACTGAAGTGCTTATTTCAGTGAGATAAGCACTTCAGAAGACCAAAATCTCAACTTCACCAAACCACCCAACTTTCAATGCTGGGTTCACTGAAATGCTTCTTTCAGTCAGATAAGCAATTCAGAAGGCCAAAATCTCAACTTCACCAAACCACCCAACTTTCGATCCAGGATTTACACAAATGCTTATTTCAGTGAGATAAGCACTTCAGAAGACTAAAATCTTAACTTCACCAAACCACTCAACTTTCGATGCTGGGATCACTGAAGTGCTTATTTCAGTGAGATAAGCACTTCAGAAGACAAAAATCTAAACTTCACCAAACCACCCAAATTTCAATGCTGGGTTCACTGAAATGCTTCTTTCAGTCAGATAAGCACTTCAGAAGAACAAAATCTCAACATCTCAAAACCACTCAACTTTCGATGCTGGGTTCACTGAAGTGCTTATTTCAGTGAGATAAGCACTTCAGAATACCAAAATCTCAACATCACCAAACCACTCAAATTTCGATGCTGGGTTCACTGAAGTGCTTATTTCAGTGAGATAAGCACTTCAGAAGACCAAAATCTCAACTTCACCAAACCACCCAACTTTCAATGCTGGGTTCACTGAAATGCTTCTTTCAGTCAGATAAGCAATTCAGAAGGCCAAAATCTCAACTTCACCAAACCACCCAACTTTCGATCCAGGATTTACACAAATGCTTATTTCAGTGAGATAAGCACTTCAGAAGACTAAAATCTTAACTTCACCAAACCACTCAACTTTCGATGCTGGGATCACTGAAGTGCTTATTTCAGTGAGATAAGCACTTCAGAAGACAAAAATCTAAACTTCACCAAACCACCCAAATTTCAATGCTGGGTTCACTGAAATGCTTCTTTCAGTCAGATAAGCACTTCAGAAGAACAAAATCTCAACATCTCAAAACCACTCAACTTTCGATGCTGGGTTCACTGAAGTGCTTATTTCAGTGAGATAAGCACTTCAGAATACCAAAATCTCAACATCACCAAACCACTCAAATTTCGATGCTGGGTTCACTGAAGTGCTTATTTCAGTGAGATAAGCACTTCAGAAGACCAAAATCTCAACTTCACCAAACCACCTAACTTTCAATGCTGGGTTCACTGAAGTGCTTATTTCAGTGAGATAAGCACTTCAGAAGAGCAAAAACTCAACTTCACAAAACCACTCAACTTTCGATGCTGGGCTCACTGCAGTGCTTATTTCAGTGAGATAAGCACTTCAGAATGCCAAAATCCCAACCTCACCAAACGACTCAACTTTTGATGGTGGTTTCACTGAAATGCTTCTTTCAGTCAGATAAGCACTTCAGAAGGCCAAAATCTCAACTTCACAAAACCAGCCAACTTTCGATACTGGATTTACCCAAATGCTTATTTCAGTGAGATAAGCACTTCAGAAGACCAAAATCTAAACTTCACCAAACCACCCAACTTTCAATGCTGGGTTCACTGAAGTGCTTATTGCAGTGAGATAAGCACTTCAGAAGACCAAAATCTAAACTTCACCAAAACACCCAACTTTCAATGCTGGGTTCACTGAAGTGCTAATTTCAGTGAGATAAGCACTTCAGAAGATCAAAATCTAAACATCTCAAAACCACTCAACTTTCGATGCTGGGTGCACTGAAGTGCTTATTTCAGTGAGATAAGCACTTCAGAAGACCAAAATCTCAACATCACCAAACCACTCAAATTTCGATGCTGGGCTCACTAAAGTGCTTATTTCAGTGAGATAAGCACTTCAGATTGCCAAAATCCCAACCTCACCAAACGACTCAACTTTCGATGCTGGGCTCACTGCAGTGCTTGTTTCAGTGAGATAAGCACTTCAGAATGCCAAAATCCCAACCTCACCAAACGACTCAACTTTTGATTCTGGTTTCATGAAATGCTTCTTTCAGTCAGATAAGCACTTCAGAAGGCCAAAATCTCATCTTCACAATACCAGCCAACTTTCGATACTGGATTTACCCAAATGCTTATTTCAGTGAGAGATGCACTTCAGAAGACCAAAATCTAAACTTCACCAAACCACCCAACTTTCAATGCTGGGTTCACTGAAGTGCTTATTTCAGTGAGATAAGCACTTCAGAAGACCAAAATCTAAACTTCACTAAACGACTCAACTTTTGATGCTGATTTCACTGAAATGCTTCTTTCAGTCAGATATTCACATCAGAAGGCCAAAATCTCAACTTCACCAAACCACCCAACTTTCGATCCAGGATTTACACAAATGCTTATTTCAGTGAGATAAGCACTTCAGAAGACTAAAATCTTAACTTCACCAAACCACTCACCTTTCGATGCTGGGATCACTGAAGTGCTTATTTCAGTGAGATAAGCACTTCAGAAGACCAAAATCTAAACTTCACCAAACCACCCAACTTTCGATGCTGGGTTCACTGAAATGCTTCTTTCAGTCAGATAAGCACTTCAGAAGAACAAAATCTCAACATCACCAAACCACTCAACTTTCGATGCTGGGTTCACTGAAGTGCTTATTTCAGTGAGATAAGTACTTCAATACGCCAAAATCCCAACCTCACCAAGCGACTCAACTTTTGATGCTGGTTCCACTGAATTGCTTATTTCAGTGAGATAAGCACTTCAGAAGGCCAAAATCTAAACTTCACTAAACGACTCAACTTTTGATGCTGATTTCACTGAAATGCTTCTTTCAGTCAGATATTCACATCAGAAGGCCAAAATCTCAACTTCACCAAACCACCCAACTTTCGATCCAGGATATACCCAAAGGCTAATTTCAGTGAGATAAGCACTTCAGAAGACAAAAATCTAAACTTCACCAAACCACTCAACTTTCGATGCTGGGATCACTGAAGTGCTTATTTCAGTGAGATAAGCACTTCAGAAGAGCAAAAACTCAACTTCACAAAACCACTCAACTTTCGATGCTGGGCTCACTGCAGTGCTTATTTCAGTGAGATAAGCACTTCAGAATGCCAAAATCCCAACCTCACCAAACGACTCAACTTTTGATGCTGGTTTCACTGAAATGCTTCTTTCAGTCAGATAAGCACTTCAGAAGGCCAAAATCTCAACTTCACAAAACCAGCCAACTTTCGATACTGGATTTACCCAAATGCTTATTTCAGTGAGATAAGCACTTCAGAAGACCAAAATCTAAACTTCACCAAACCACCCAACTTTCAATGCTGGGTTCACTGAAGTGCTTATTGCAGTGAGATAAGCACTTCAGAAGACCAAAATCTGAACTTCACCAAAACACCGAACTTTCAATGCTGGGTTCACTGAAGTGCTAATTTCAGTGAGATAAGCACTTCAGAAGATCAAAATCTAAACATCTCAAAACCACTCAACTTTCGATGCTGGGTGCACTGAAGTGCTTATTTCAGTGAGATAAGCACTTCAGAAGACCAAAATCTCAACATCACCAAACCACTCAAATTTCGATGCTGGGCTCACTAAAGTGCTTATTTCAGTGAGATAAGCACTTCAGATTGCCAAAATCCCAACCTCACCAAACGACTCAACTTTCGATGCTGGGCTCACTGCAGTGCTTGTTTCAGTGAGATAAGCACTTCAGAATGCCAAAATCCCAACCTCACCAAACGACTCAACTTTTGATACTGGTTTCATGAAATGCTTCTTTCAGTCAGATAAGCACTTCAGAAGGCCCAAATCTCATCTTCACAAAACCAGCCAACTTTCGATACTGGATTTACCCAAATGCTTATTTCAGTGAGAGATGCACTTCAGAAGACAAAAATCTAAACTTCACCAAACCACTCAACTTTTGATGCTGGTTCCACTGAATTGCTTATTTCAGTGAGATAAGCACTTCAGAAGGCCAAAATCTAAACATCAGTAAACGACTCAACTGTTGATACTGATTTCACTGAAATGCTTCTTTCAGTCAGATAAGCACATCAGAAGGCCAAAATCTCAACTTCACCAAACCACCCAACTTTCGATCCAGGATTTACACAAATGCTTATTTCAGTGAGATAAACACTTCAGAAGGCCAAAATCTAAACATCAGTAAACGACTCAACTTTTGATACTGATTTCACTGAAATGCTTCTTTCAGTCAGATAAGCACATCAGAAGGCCAAAATCTCAACTTCACCAAACCACCCAACTTTCGATCCAGGATTTACACAAATGCTTATTTCAGTGAGATAAGCACTTCAGAAGACTAAAATCTTAACTTCACCAAACCACTCAACTTTCGATGCTGGGATCACTGAAGTGCTTATTTCAGTGAGATAAGCACTTCAGAAGACCAAAATCTAAACTTCACCAAACCACCTAACTTTCAATGCTGGGTTCACTGAAATGCTTCTTTCAGTCAGATAAGCACTTCAGAAGAACAAAATCTCAACATCTCAAAACCACTCAACTTTCGATGCTGGGTTCACTGAAGTGCTTATTTCAGTGAGATAAGCACTTCAGAAGACCAAAATCTCAACATCACCAAACCACTCAAATTTCGATGCTGGGTTCACTGAAGTGCTTATTTCAGTGAGATAAGCACTTCAGAAGACCAAAATCTCAACTTCACCAAACCACCCAACTTTCGATCCAGGATATACCCAAAGGCTAATTTCAGTGAGATAAGCACTTCAGAAGACAAAAATCGAAACTTCACCAAACCACTCAAATTTCGATGCTGGGTTCACTGAAGTGCTTATTTCAGTGAGATAAGCACTTCAGAAGACCAAAATCTCAACTTCACCAAACCACCCAACTTTCAATGCTGGGTTCACTGAAATGCTTCTTTCAGTCAGATAAGCAATTCAGAAGGCCAAAATCTCAACTTCACCAAACCACCCAACTTTCGATCCAGGATTTACACAAATGCTTATTTCAGTGAGATAAGCACTTCAGAAGACTAAAATCTTAACTTCACCAAACCACTCAACTTTCGATGCTGGGATCACTGAAGTGCTTATTTCAGTGAGATAAGCACTTCAGAAGACAAAAATCTAAACTTCACCAAACCACCCAAATTTCAATGCTGGGTTCACTGAAATGCTTCTTTCAGTCAGATAAGCACTTCAGAAGAACAAAATCTCAACATCTCAAAACCACTCAACTTTCGATGCTGGGTTCACTGAAGTGCTTATTTCAGTGAGATAAGCACTTCAGAATACCAAAATCTCAACATCACCAAACCACTCAAATTTCGATGCTGGGTTCACTGAAGTGCTTATTTCAGTGAGATAAGCACTTCAGAAGACCAAAATCTCAACTTCACCAAACCACCTAACTTTCAATGCTGGGTTCACTGAAGTGCTTATTTCAGTGAGATAAGCACTTCAGAAGAGCAAAAACTCACCTTCACAAAACCACTCAACTTTCGATGCTGGGCTCACTGCAGTGCTTATTTCAGTGAGATAAGCACTTCAGAATGCCAAAATCCCAACCTCACCAAACGACTCAACTTTTGATGGTGGTTTCACTGAAATGCTTCTTTCAGTCAGATAAGCACTTCAGAAGGCCAAAATCTCAACTTCACAAAACCAGCCAACTTTCGATACTGGATTTACCCAAATGCTTATTTCAGTGAGATAAGCACTTCAGAAGACCAAAATCTAAACTTCAACAAACCACCCAACTTTCAATGCTGGGTTCACTGAAGTGCTTATTGCAGTGAGATAAGCACTTCAGAAGACCAAAATCTAAACTTCACCAAAACACCCAACTTTCAATGCTGGGTTCACTGAAGTGCTAATTTCAGTGAGATAAGCACTTCAGAAGATCAAAATCTAAACATCTCAAAACCACTCAACTTTCGATGCTGGGTGCACTGAAGTGCTTATTTCAGTGAGATAAGCACTTCAGAAGACCAAAATCTCAACATCACCAAACCACTCAAATTTCGATGCTGGGCTCACTAAAGTGCTTATTTCAGTGAGATAAGCACTTCAGATTGCCAAAATCCCAACCTCACCAACCGACTCAACTTTCGATGCTGGGCTCACTGCAGTGCTTGTTTCAGTGAGATAAGCACTTCAGAATGCCAAAATCCCAACCTCACCAAACGACTCAACTTTTGATTCTGGTTTCATGAAATGCTTCTTTCAGTCAGATAAGCACTTCAGAAGGCCAAAATCTCATCTTCACAATACCAGCCAACTTTCGATACTGGATTTACCCAAATGCTTATTTCAGTGAGAGATGCACTTCAGAAGACCAAAATCTAAACTTCACCAAACCACCCAACTTTCAATGCTGGGTTCACTGAAGTGCTTATTTCAGTGAGATATGCACTTCAGAAGACCAAAATCTAAACATCTCAAAACCACTCAAATTTCGATGCTGTGTTCACTGAAGTGCTTATTTCAGTGAGATAAGCACTTCACTTCGCCAAAATCCCAACCTCACCAAACGACTCAACTTTTGATGCTGGTTCCACTGAATTGCTTATTTCAGTGAGATAAGCACTTCAGAAGGCCAAAATCTAAACATCAGTAAACGACTCAACTGTTGATACTGATTTCACTGAAATGCTTCTTTCAGTCAGATAAGCACATCAGAAGGCCAAAATCTCAACTTCACCAAACCACCCAACTTTCGATCCAGGATTTACACAAATGCTTATTTCAGTGAGATAAACACTTCAGAAGGCCAAAATCTAAACATCAGTAAACGACTCAACTTTTGATACTGATTTCACTGAAATGCTTCTTTCAGTCAGATAAGCACATCAGAAGGCCAAAATCTCAACTTCACCAAACCACCCAACTTTCGATCCAGGATTTACACAAATGCTTATTTCAGTGAGATAAGCACTTCAGAAGACTAAAATCTTAACTTCACCAAACCACTCAACTTTCGATGCTGGGATCACTGAAGTGCTTATTTCAGTGAGATAAGCACTTCAGAAGACCAAAATCTAAACTTCACCAAACCACCTAACTTTCAATGCTGGGTTCACTGAAATGCTTCTTTCAGTCAGATAAGCACTTCAGAAGAACAAAATCTCAACATCTCAAAACCACTCAACTTTCGATGCTGGGTTCACTGAAGTGCTTATTTCAGTGAGATAAGCACTTCAGAAGACCAAAATCTCAACATCACCAAACCACTCAAATTTCGATGCTGGGTTCACTGAAGTGCTTATTTCAGTGAGATAAGCACTTCAGAAGACCAAAATCTCAACTTCACCAAACCACCCAACTTTCGATCCAG
Organism: Stegostoma tigrinum; assembly: GCF_030684315.1. NCBI lineage: Eukaryota > Metazoa > Chordata > Chondrichthyes > Orectolobiformes > Stegostomatidae > Stegostoma > Stegostoma tigrinum. The sequence goes on from NW_026728098.1 coordinate 322,277, forward strand.
GATATACCCAAAGGCTAATTTCAGTGAGATAAGCACTTCAGAAGACAAAAATCGAAACTTCACCAAACCACTCAAATTTCGATGCTGGGTTCACTGAAGTGCTTATTTCAGTGAGATAAGCACTTCAGAAGACCAAAATCTCAACTTCACCAAACCACCCAACTTTCAATGCTGGGTTCACTGAAATGCTTCTTTCAGTCAGATAAGCAATTCAGAAGGCCAAAATCTCAACTTCACCAAACCACCCAACTTTCGATCCAGGATTTACACAAATGCTTATTTCAGTGAGATAAGCACTTCAGAAGACTAAAATCTTAACTTCACCAAACCACTCAACTTTCGATGCTGGGATCACTGAAGTGCTTATTTCAGTGAGATAAGCACTTCAGAAGACAAAAATCTAAACTTCACCAAACCACCCAAATTTCAATGCTGGGTTCACTGAAATGCTTCTTTCAGTCAGATAAGCACTTCAGAAGAACAAAATCTCAACATCTCAAAACCACTCAACTTTCGATGCTGGGTTCACTGAAGTGCTTATTTCAGTGAGATAAGCACTTCAGAATACCAAAATCTCAACATCACCAAACCACTCAAATTTCGATGCTGGGTTCACTGAAGTGCTTATTTCAGTGAGATAAGCACTTCAGAAGACCAAAATCTCAACTTCACCAAACCACCTAACTTTCAATGCTGGGTTCACTGAAGTGCTTATTTCAGTGAGATAAGCACTTCAGAAGAGCAAAAACTCACCTTCACAAAACCACTCAACTTTCGATGCTGGGCTCACTGCAGTGCTTATTTCAGTGAGATAAGCACTTCAGAATGCCAAAATCCCAACCTCACCAAACGACTCAACTTTTGATGGTGGTTTCACTGAAATGCTTCTTTCAGTCAGATAAGCACTTCAGAAGGCCAAAATCTCAACTTCACAAAACCAGCCAACTTTCGATACTGGATTTACCCAAATGCTTATTTCAGTGAGATAAGCACTTCAGAAGACCAAAATCTAAACTTCAACAAACCACCCAACTTTCAATGCTGGGTTCACTGAAGTGCTTATTGCAGTGAGATAAGCACTTCAGAAGACCAAAATCTAAACTTCACCAAAACACCCAACTTTCAATGCTGGGTTCACTGAAGTGCTAATTTCAGTGAGATAAGCACTTCAGAAGATCAAAATCTAAACATCTCAAAACCACTCAACTTTCGATGCTGGGTGCACTGAAGTGCTTATTTCAGTGAGATAAGCACTTCAGAAGACCAAAATCTCAACATCACCAAACCACTCAAATTTCGATGCTGGGCTCACTAAAGTGCTTATTTCAGTGAGATAGGCACTTCAGATTGCCAAAATCCCAACCTCACCAACCGACTCAACTTTCGATGCTGGGCTCACTGCAGTGCTTGTTTCAGTGAGATAAGCACTTCAGAATGCCAAAATCCCAACCTCACCAAACGACTCAACTTTTGATTCTGGTTTCATGAAATGCTTCTTTCAGTCAGATAAGCACTTCAGAAGGCCAAAATCTCATCTTCACAATACCAGCCAACTTTCGATACTGGATTTACCCAAATGCTTATTTCAGTGAGAGATGCACTTCAGAAGACCAAAATCTAAACTTCACCAAACCACCCAACTTTCAATGCTGGGTTCACTGAAGTGCTTATTTCAGTGAGATATGCACTTCAGAAGACCAAAATCTAAACATCTCAAAACCACTCAAATTTCGATGCTGTGTTCACTGAAGTGCTTATTTCAGTGAGATAAGCACTTCACTTCGCCAAAATCCCAACCTCACCAAACGACTCAACTTTTGATGCTGGTTCCACTGAATTGCTTATTTCAGTGAGATAAGCACTTCAGAAGGCCAAAATCTAAACATCAGTAAACGACTCAACTTTTGATACTGATTTCACTGAAATGCTTCTTTCAGTCAGATAAGCACATCAGAAGGCCAAAATCTCAACTTCACCAAACCACCCAACTTTCGATCCAGGATTTACACAAATGCTTATTTCAGTGAGATAAGCACTTCAGAAGAACAAAATCTCAACATCTCAAAACCACTCAACTTTCGATGCTGGGTTCACTGAAGTGCTTATTTCAGTGAGATAAGCACTTCAGAAGACCAAAATCTCAACATCACGAAACCACTCAAATTTCGATGCTGGGTTCACTGAAGTGCTTATTTCAGTGAGATAAGCACTTCAGAAGACCAAAACCTCAACTTCACCAAACCACCCAACTTTCGATCCAGGATATACCCAAAGGCTAATTTCAGTGAGATAAGCACTTCAGAAGACAAAAATCTAAACTTCACCAAACCACTCAAATTTCGAAGCTGGGTTCACTGAAGTGCTTATTTCAGTGAGATAAGCACTTCAGAAGACCAAAATCTCAACTTCACCAAACCACCCAACTTTCAATGCTGGGTTCACTGAAATGCTTCTTTCAGTCAGATAAGCAATTCAGAAGGCCAAAATCTCAACTTCACCAAACCACCCAACTTTCGATCCAGGATTTACACAAATGCTTATTTCAGTGAGATAAGCACTTCAGAAGACCAAAAACTCAACTTCACTAAACCACTCAACTTTCGATGCTGGGCTCACTGCAGTGCTTATTTCAGTGAGATAAGCACTTCAGAATGCCAAAATCCCAACCTCACCAAACGACTCAACTTTTGATACTGGTTTCACTGAAATGCTTCTTTCAGTCAGATAAGCAATTCAGAAGGCCAAAATCTCAACTTCACAAAACCAGCCAACTTTCGATACTGGATTTACCCAAATGCTTATTTCAGTGAGATAAGCACTTCAGAAGACCAAAATCTAAACTTCACCAAAACACCCAACTTTCAATGCTGGGTTCACTGAAGTGCTTATTTCAGTGAGATAAGCACTTCAGAAGATCAAAATCTAAACATCTCAAAACCATTCAACTTTCGATGCTGTGTTCACTGAAGTGCTTATTTCAGTGAGATAAGCACTTCAGAAGACCAAAATCTAAACTTCACCAAACAACCCAACTTTCAATGCTGGGTTCACTGAAGTGCTTATTTCAGTGAGATAAGCACTTCAGAAGACCAAAATCTCAACATCACAAAACCACTCAAATTTCGATGCTGGGTTCACTGAAGTGCTTATTTCATTGAAATAAGCACTTCACTTCGCCAAAATCCCAAACTCACCAAACGACTCAACTTTTGATGCTGGTTCCACTGAATTGCTTATTTCAGTTTGATAAGCACATCAGAAGGATAAAATCTCAACTTCACCAAACCACCCAACTTTCGATCCAGGATTTACACAAATGCTTATTTCAGTGAGATAAGCACTTCAGAAGACTAAAATCTTAACTTCACCAAACCACTCAACTTTCGATGCTGGGATCACTGAAGTGCTTATTTCAGTGAGATAAGCACTTCAGAAGAACAAAATCTCAACATCTCAAAACCACTCAACTTTCGATGCTGGGTGCACTGAAGTGCTTATTTCAGTGAGATAAGCACTTCAGAAGACCAAAATCTCAACATCACCAAACCACTCAAATTTCGATGCTGGGTTCACTGAAGTGCTTATTTCAGTGAGATAAGCACTTCTGAAGATCAAAATCTAAACATCTCAAAACCACTCAACTTTCGATGCTGGGTGCACTGAAGTGCTTATTTCAGTGAGATAAGCACTTCAGAAGACCAAAATCTCAACTTCACCAAACCACTCAACATTCGATGCTGGGTTCACTGAAGTGCTTATTTCAGTGAGATAAGCACTTCAGAAGTCCAAAATCTAAACTTCACTAAACGACTCAACTTTTGATGCTGATTTCACTGAAATGCTTCTTTCAGTCAGATATTCACATCAGAAGGCCAAAATCTCAACTTCACCAAACCACCCAACTTTCGATCCAGGATTTACACAAATGCTTATTTCAGTGAGATAAGCACTTCAGAAGACTAAAATCTTAACTTCACCAAACCACTCACCTTTCGATGCTGGGATCACTGAAGTGCTTATTTCAGTGAGATAAGCACTTCAGAAGACCAAAATCTAAACTTCACCAAACCACCCAACTTTCGATGCTGGGTTCACTGAAATGCTTCTTTCAGTCAGATAAGCACTTCAGAAGAACAAAATCTCAACATCACCAAACCACTCAACTTTCGATGCTGGGTTCACTGAAGTGCTTATTTCAGTGAGATAAGTACTTCAATACGCCAAAATCCCAACCTCACCAAGCGACTCAACTTTTGATGCTGGTTCCACTGAATTGCTTATTTCAGTGAGATAAGCACTTCAGAAGGCCAAAATCTAAACTTCACTAAACGACTCAACTTTTGATGCTGATTTCACTGAAATGCTTCTTTCAGTCAGATATTCACATCAGAAGGCCAAAATCTCAACTTCACCAAACCACCCAACTTTCGATCCAGGATATACCCAAAGGCTAATTTCAGTGAGATAAGCACTTCAGAAGACAAAAATCTAAACTTCACCAAACCACTCAACTTTCGATGCTGGGATCACTGAAGTGCTTATTTCAGTGAGATAAGCACTTCAGAAGAGCAAAAACTCAACTTCACAAAACCACTCAACTTTCGATGCTGGGCTCACTGCAGTGCTTATTTCAGTGAGATAAGCACTTCAGAATGCCAAAATCCCAACCTCACCAAACGACTCAACTTTTGATGCTGGTTTCACTGAAATGCTTCTTTCAGTCAGATAAGCACTTCAGAAGGCCAAAATCTCAACTTCACAAAACCAGCCAACTTTCGATACTGGATTTACCCAAATGCTTATTTCAGTGAGATAAGCACTTCAGAAGACCAAAATCTAAACTTCACCAAACCACCCAACTTTCAATGCTGGGTTCACTGAAGTGCTTATTGCAGTGAGATAAGCACTTCAGAAGACCAAAATCTGAACTTCACCAAAACACCCAACTTTCAATGCTGGGTTCACTGAAGTGCTAATTTCAGTGAGATAAGCACTTCAGAAGATCAAAATCTAAACATCTCAAAACCACTCAACTTTCGATGCTGGGTGCACTGAAGTGCTTATTTCAGTGAGATAAGCACTTCAGAAGACCAAAATCTCAACATCACCAAACCACTCAAATTTCGATGCTGGGCTCACTAAAGTGCTTATTTCAGTGAGATAAGCACTTCAGATTGCCAAAATCCCAACCTCACCAAACGACTCAACTTTCGATGCTGGGCTCACTGCAGTGCTTGTTTCAGTGAGATAAGCACTTCAGAATGCCAAAATCCCAACCTCACCAAACGACTCAACTTTTGATACTGGTTTCATGAAATGCTTCTTTCAGTCAGATAAGCACTTCAGAAGGCCCAAATCTCATCTTCACAAAACCAGCCAACTTTCGATACTGGATTTACCCAAATGCTTATTTCAGTGAGAGATGCACTTCAGAAGACAAAAATCTAAACTTCACCAAACCACTCAACTTTTGATGCTGGTTCCACTGAATTGCTTATTTCAGTGAGATAAGCACTTCAGAAGGCCAAAATCTAAACATCAGTAAACGACTCAACTGTTGATACTGATTTCACTGAAATGCTTCTTTCAGTCAGATAAGCACATCAGAAGGCCAAAATCTCAACTTCACCAAACCACCCAACTTTCGATCCAGGATTTACACAAATGCTTATTTCAGTGAGATAAACACTTCAGAAGGCCAAAATCTAAACATCAGTAAACGACTCAACTTTTGATACTGATTTCACTGAAATGCTTCTTTCAGTCAGATAAGCACATCAGAAGGCCAAAATCTCAACTTCACCAAACCACCCAACTTTCGATCCAGGATTTACACAAATGCTTATTTCAGTGAGATAAGCACTTCAGAAGACTAAAATCTTAACTTCACCAAACCACTCAACTTTCGATGCTGGGATCACTGAAGTGCTTATTTCAGTGAGATAAGCACTTCAGAAGACCAAAATCTAAACTTCACCAAACCACCTAACTTTCAATGCTGGGTTCACTGAAATGCTTCTTTCAGTCAGATAAGCACTTCAGAAGAACAAAATCTCAACATCTCAAAACCACTCAACTTTCGATGCTGGGTTCACTGAAGTGCTTATTTCAGTGAGATAAGCACTTCAGAAGACCAAAATCTCAACATCACCAAACCACTCAAATTTCGATGCTGGGTTCACTGAAGTGCTTATTTCAGTGAGATAAGCACTTCAGAAGACCAAAATCTCAACTTCACCAAACCACCCAACTTTCGATCCAGGATATACCCAAAGGCTAATTTCAGTGAGATAAGCACTTCAGAAGACAAAAATCGAAACTACACCAAACCACTCAAATTTCGATGCTGGGTTCACTGAAGTGCTTATTTCAGTGAGATAAGCACTTCAGAAGACCAAAATCTCAACTTCACCAAACCACCCAACTTTCAATGCTGGGTTCACTGAAATGCTTCTTTCAGTCAGATAAGCAATTCAGAAGGCCAAAATCTCAACTTCACCAAACCACCCAACTTTCGATCCAGGATTTACACAAATGCTTATTTCAGTGAGATAAGCACTTCAGAAGACCAAAATCTGAACTTCACCAAAACACCCAACTTTCAATGCTGGGTTCACTGAAGTGCTAATTTCAGTGAGATAAGCACTTCAGAAGATCAAAATCTAAACATCTCAAAACCACTCAACTTTCGATGCTGGGTGCACTGAAGTGCTTATTTCAGTGAGATAAGCACTTCAGAAGACCAAAATCTCAACATCACCAAACCACTCAAATTTCGATGCTGGGCTCACTAAAGTGCTTATTTCAGTGAGATAAGCACTTCAGATTGCCAAAATCCCAACCTCACCAAACGACTCAACTTTCGATGCTGGGCTCACTGCAGTGCTTGTTTCAGTGAGATAAGCACTTCAGAATGCCAAAATCCCAACCTCACCAAACGACTCAACTTTTGATACTGGTTTCATGAAATGCTTCTTTCAGTCAGATAAGCACTTCAGAAGGCCCAAATCTCATCTTCACAAAACCAGCCAACTTTCGATACTGGATTTACCCAAATGCTTATTTCAGTGAGAGATGCACTTCAGAAGACAAAAATCTAAACTTCACCAAACCACTCAACTTTTGATGCTGGTTCCACTGAATTGCTTATTTCAGTGAGATAAGCACTTCAGAAGGCCAAAATCTAAACATCAGTAAACGACTCAACTGTTGATACTGATTTCACTGAAATGCTTCTTTCAGTCAGATAAGCACATCAGAAGGCCAAAATCTCAACTTCACCAAACCACCCAACTTTCGATCCAGGATTTACACAAATGCTTATTTCAGTGAGATAAACATTTCAGAAGGCCAAAATCTAAACATCAGTAAACGACTCAACTTTTGATACTGATTTCACTGAAATGCTTCTTTCAGTCAGATAAGCACATCAGAAGGCCAAAATCTCAACTTCACCAAACCACCCAACTTTCGATCCAGGATTTACACAAATGCTTATTTCAGTGAGATAAGCACTTCAGAAGACTAAAATCTTAACTTCACCAAACCACTCAACTTTCGATGCTGGGATCACTGAAGTGCTTATTTCAGTGAGATAAGCACTTCAGAAGACCAAAATCTAAACTTCACCAAACCACCTAACTTTCAATGCTGGGTTCACTGAAATGCTTCTTTCAGTCAGATAAGCACTTCAGAAGAACAAAATCTCAACATCTCAAAACCACTCAACTTTCGATGCTGGGTTCACTGAAGTGCTTATTTCAGTGAGATAAGCACTTCAGAAGACCAAAATCTCAACATCACCAAACCACTCAAATTTCGATGCTGGGTTCACTGAAGTGCTTATTTCAGTGAGATAAGCACTTCAGAAGACCAAAATCTCAACTTCACCAAACCACCCAACTTTCGATCCAGGATATACCCAAAGGCTAATTTCAGTGAGATAAGCACTTCAGAAGACAAAAATCGAAACTTCACCAAACCACTCAAATTTCGATGCTGGGTTCACTGAAGTGCTTATTTCAGTGAGATAAGCACTTCAGAAGACCAAAATCTCAACTTCACCAAACCACCCAACTTTCAATGCTGGGTTCACTGAAATGCTTCTTTCAGTCAGATAAGCAATTCAGAAGGCCAAAATCTCAACTTCACCAAACCACCCAACTTTCGATCCAGGATTTACACAAATGCTTATTTCAGTGAGATAAGCACTTCAGAAGACTAAAATCTTAACTTCACCAAACCACTCAACTTTCGATGCTGGGATCACTGAAGTGCTTATTTCAGTGAGATAAGCACTTCAGAAGACAAAAATCTAAACTTCACCAAACCACCCAAATTTCAATGCTGGGTTCACTGAAATGCTTCTTTCAGTCAGATAAGCACTTCAGAAGAACAAAATCTCAACATCTCAAAACCACTCAACTTTCGATGCTGGGTTCACTGAAGTGCTTATTTCAGTGAGATAAGCACTTCAGAATACCAAAATCTCAACATCACCAAACCACTCAAATTTCGATGCTGGGTTCACTGAAGTGCTTATTTCAGTGAGATAAGCACTTCAGAAGACCAAAATCTCAACTTCACCAAACCACCTAACTTTCAATGCTGGGTTCACTGAAGTGCTTATTTCAGTGAGATAAGCACTTCAGAAGAGCAAAAACTCACCTTCACAAAACCACTCAACTTTCGATGCTGGGCTCACTGCAGTGCTTATTTCAGTGAGATAAGCACTTCAGAATGCCAAAATCCCAACCTCACCAAACGACTCAACTTTTGATGGTGGTTTCACTGAAATGCTTCTTTCAGTCAGATAAGCACTTCAGAAGGCCAAAATCTCATCTTCACAATACCAGCCAACTTTCGATACTGGATTTACCCAAATGCTTATTTCAGTGAGAGATGCACTTCAGAAGACCAAAATCTAAACTTCACCAAACCACCCAACTTTCAATGCTGGGTTCACTGAAGTGCTTATTTCAGTGAGATATGCACTTCAGAAGACCAAAATCTAAACATCTCAAAACCACTCAAATTTCGATGCTGTGTTCACTGAAGTGCTTATTTCAGTGAGATAAGCACTTCACTTCGCCAAAATCCCAACCTCACCAAACGACTCAACTTTTGATGCTGGTTCCACTGAATTGCTTATTTCAGTGAGATAAGCACTTCAGAAGGCCAAAATCTAAACATCAGTAAACGACTCAACTTTTGATACTGATTTCACTGAAATGCTTCTTTCAGTCAGATAAGCACATCAGAAGGCCAAAATCTCAACTTCACCAAACCACCCAACTTTCGATCCAGGATTTACACAAATGCTTATTTCAGTGAGATAAGCACTTCAGAAGAACAAAATCTCAACATCTCAAAACCACTCAACTTTCGATGCTGGGTTCACTGAAGTGCTTATTTCAGTGAGATAAGCACTTCAGAAGACCAAAATCTCAACATCACGAAACCACTCAAATTTCGATGCTGGGTTCACTGAAGTGCTTATTTCAGTGAGATAAGCACTTCAGAAGACCAAAACCTCAACTTCACCAAACCACCCAACTTTCGATCCAGGATATACCCAAAGGCTAATTTCAGTGAGATAAGCACTTCAGAAGACAAAAATCTAAACTTCACCAAACCACTCAAATTTCGAAGCTGGGTTCACTGAAGTGCTTATTTCAGTGAGATAAGCACTTCAGAAGACCAAAATCTCAACTTCACCAAACCACCCAACTTTCAATGCTGGGTTCACTGAAATGCTTCTTTCAGTCAGATAAGCAATTCAGAAGGCCAAAATCTCAACTTCACCAAACCACCCAACTTTCGATCCAGGATTTACACAAATGCTTATTTCAGTGAGATAAGCACTTCAGAAGACCAAAAACTCAACTTCACTAAACCACTCAACTTTCGATGCTGGGCTCACTGCAGTGCTTATTTCAGTGAGATAAGCACTTCAGAATGCCAAAATCCCAACCTCACCAAACGACTCAACTTTTGATACTGGTTTCACTGAAATGCTTCTTTCAGTCAGATAAGCAATTCAGAAGGCCAAAATCTCAACTTCACAAAACCAGCCAACTTTCGATACTGGATTTACCCAAATGCTTATTTCAGTGAGATAAGCACTTCAGAAGACCAAAATCTAAACTTCACCAAAACACCCAACTTTCAATGCTGGGTTCACTGAAGTGCTTATTTCAGTGAGATAAGCACTTCAGAAGATCAAAATCTAAACATCTCAAAACCATTCAACTTTCGATGCTGTGTTCACTGAAGTGCTTATTTCAGTGAGATAAGCACTTCAGAAGACCAAAATCTAAACTTCACCAAACAACCCAACTTTCAATGCTGGGTTCACTGAAGTGCTTATTTCAGTGAGATAAGCACTTCAGAAGACCAAAATCTCAACATCACAAAACCACTCAAATTTCGATGCTGGGTTCACTGAAGTGCTTATTTCATTGAAATAAGCACTTCACTTCGCCAAAATCCCAAACTCACCAAACGACTCAACTTTTGATGCTGGTTCCACTGAATTGCTTATTTCAGTTTGATAAGCACATCAGAAGGATAAAATCTCAACTTCACCAAACCACCCAACTTTCGATCCAGGATTTACACAAATGCTTATTTCAGTGAGATAAGCACTTCAGAAGACTAAAATCTTAACTTCACCAAACCACTCAACTTTCGATGCTGGGATCACTGAAGTGCTTATTTCAGTGAGATAAGCACTTCAGAAGAACAAAATCTCAACATCTCAAAACCACTCAACTTTCGATGCTGGGTGCACTGAAGTGCTTATTTCAGTGAGATAAGCACTTCAGAAGACCAAAATCTCAACATCACCAAACCACTCAAATTTCGATGCTGGGTTCACTGAAGTGCTTATTTCAGTGAGATAAGCACTTCTGAAGATCAAAATCTAAACATCTCAAAACCACTCAACTTTCGATGCTGGGTGCACTGAAGTGCTTATTTCAGTGAGATAAGCACTTCAGAAGACCAAAATCTCAACTTCACCAAACCACTCAACATTCGATGCTGGGTTCACTGAAGTGCTTATTTCAGTGAGATAAGCACTTCAGAAGTCCAAAATCTAAACTTCACTAAACGACTCAACTTTTGATGCTGATTTCACTGAAATGCTTCTTTCAGTCAGATATTCACATCAGAAGGCCAAAATCTCAACTTCACCAAACCACCCAACTTTCGATCCAGGATTTACACAAATGCTTATTTCAGTGAGATAAGCACTTCAGAAGACTAAAATCTTAACTTCACCAAACCACTCACCTTTCGATGCTGGGATCACTGAAGTGCTTATTTCAGTGAGATAAGCACTTCAGAAGACCAAAATCTAAACTTCACCAAACCACCCAACTTTCGATGCTGGGTTCACTGAAATGCTTCTTTCAGTCAGATAAGCACTTCAGAAGAACAAAATCTCAACATCACCAAACCACTCAACTTTCGATGCTGGGTTCACTGAAGTGCTTATTTCAGTGAGATAAGTACTTCAATACGCCAAAATCCCAACCTCACCAAGCGACTCAACTTTTGATGCTGGTTCCACTGAATTGCTTATTTCAGTGAGATAAGCACTTCAGAAGGCCAAAATCTAAACTTCACTAAACGACTCAACTTTTGATGCTGATTTCACTGAAATGCTTCTTTCAGTCAGATATTCACATCAGAAGGCCAAAATCTCAACTTCACCAAACCACCCAACTTTCGATCCAGGATATACCCAAAGGCTAATTTCAGTGAGATAAGCACTTCAGAAGACAAAAATCTAAACTTCACCAAACCACTCAACTTTCGATGCTGGGATCACTGAAGTGCTTATTTCAGTGAGATAAGCACTTCAGAAGAGCAAAAACTCAACTTCACAAAACCACTCAACTTTCGATGCTGGGCTCACTGCAGTGCTTATTTCAGTGAGATAAGCACTTCAGAATGCCAAAATCCCAACCTCACCAAACGACTCAACTTTTGATGCTGGTTTCACTGAAATGCTTCTTTCAGTCAGATAAGCACTTCAGAAGGCCAAAATCTCAACTTCACAAAACCAGCCAACTTTCGATACTGGATTTACCCAAATGCTTATTTCAGTGAGATAAGCACTTCAGAAGACCAAAATCTAAACTTCACCAAACCACCCAACTTTCAATGCTGGGTTCACTGAAGTGCTTATTGCAGTGAGATAAGCACTTCAGAAGACCAAAATCTGAACTTCACCAAAACACCCAACTTTCAATGCTGGGTTCACTGAAGTGCTAATTTCAGTGAGATAAGCACTTCAGAAGATCAAAATCTAAACATCTCAAAACCACTCAACTTTCGATGCTGGGTGCACTGAAGTGCTTATTTCAGTGAGATAAGCACTTCAGAAGACCAAAATCTCAACATCACCAAACCACTCAAATTTCGATGCTGGGCTCACTAAAGTGCTTATTTCAGTGAGATAAGCACTTCAGATTGCCAAAATCCCAACCTCACCAAACGACTCAACTTTCGATGCTGGGCTCACTGCAGTGCTTGTTTCAGTGAGATAAGCACTTCAGAATGCCAAAATCCCAACCTCACCAAACGACTCAACTTTTGATACTGGTTTCATGAAATGCTTCTTTCAGTCAGATAAGCACTTCAGAAGGCCCAAATCTCATCTTCACAAAACCAGCCAACTTTCGATACTGGATTTACCCAAATGCTTATTTCAGTGAGAGATGCACTTCAGAAGACAAAAATCTAAACTTCACCAAACCACTCAACTTTTGATGCTGGTTCCACTGAATTGCTTATTTCAGTGAGATAAGCACTTCAGAAGGCCAAAATCTAAACATCAGTAAACGACTCAACTGTTGATACTGATTTCACTGAAATGCTTCTTTCAGTCAGATAAGCACATCAGAAGGCCAAAATCTCAACTTCACCAAACCACCCAACTTTCGATCCAGGATTTACACAAATGCTTATTTCAGTGAGATAAACACTTCAGAAGGCCAAAATCTAAACATCAGTAAACGACTCAACTTTTGATACTGATTTCACTGAAATGCTTCTTTCAGTCAGATAAGCACATCAGAAGGCCAAAATCTCAACTTCACCAAACCACCCAACTTTCGATCCAGGATTTACACAAATGCTTATTTCAGTGAGATAAGCACTTCAGAAGACTAAAATCTTAACTTCACCAAACCACTCAACTTTCGATGCTGGGATCACTGAAGTGCTTATTTCAGTGAGATAAGCACTTCAGAAGACCAAAATCTAAACTTCACCAAACCACCTAACTTTCAATGCTGGGTTCACTGAAATGCTTCTTTCAGTCAGATAAGCACTTCAGAAGAACAAAATCTCAACATCTCAAAACCACTCAACTTTCGATGCTGGGTTCACTGAAGTGCTTATTTCAGTGAGATAAGCACTTCAGAAGACCAAAATCTCAACATCACCAAACCACTCAAATTTCGATGCTGGGTTCACTGAAGTGCTTATTTCAGTGAGATAAGCACTTCAGAAGACCAAAATCTCAACTTCACCAAACCACCCAACTTTCGATCCAGGATATACCCAAAGGCTAATTTCAGTGAGATAAGCACTTCAGAAGACAAAAATCGAAACTACACCAAACCACTCAAATTTCGATGCTGGGTTCACTGAAGTGCTTATTTCAGTGAGATAAGCACTTCAGAAGACCAAAATCTCAACTTCACCAAACCACCCAACTTTCAATGCTGGGTTCACTGAAATGCTTCTTTCAGTCAGATAAGCAATTCAGAAGGCCAAAATCTCAACTTCACCAAACCACCCAACTTTCGATCCAGGATTTACACAAATGCTTATTTCAGTGAGATAAGCACTTCAGAAGACCAAAATCTGAACTTCACCAAAACACCCAACTTTCAATGCTGGGTTCACTGAAGTGCTAATTTCAGTGAGATAAGCACTTCAGAAGATCAAAATCTAAACATCTCAAAACCACTCAACTTTCGATGCTGGGTGCACTGAAGTGCTTATTTCAGTGAGATAAGCACTTCAGAAGACCAAAATCTCAACATCACCAAACCACTCAAATTTCGATGCTGGGCTCACTGCAGTGCTTGTTTCAGTGAGATAAGCACTTCAGAATGCCAAAATCCCAACCTCACCAAACGACTCAACTTTTGATACTGGTTTCATGAAATGCTTCTTTCAGTCAGATAAGCACTTCAGAAGGCCCAAATCTCATCTTCACAAAACCAGCCAACTTTCGATACTGGATTTACCCAAATGCTTATTTCAGTGAGAGATGCACTTCAGAAGACAAAAATCTAAACTTCACCAAACCACTCAACTTTTGATGCTGGTTCCACTGAATTGCTTATTTCAGTGAGATAAGCACTTCAGAAGGCCAAAATCTAAACATCAGTAAACGACTCAACTGTTGATACTGATTTCACTGAAATGCTTCTTTCAGTCAGATAAGCACATCAGAAGGCCAAAATCTCAACTTCACCAAACCACCCAACTTTCGATCCAGGATTTACACAAATGCTTATTTCAGTGAGATAAACACTTCAGAAGGCCAAAATCTAAACATCAGTAAACGACTCAACTTTTGATACTGATTTCACTGAAATGCTTCTTTCAGTCAGATAAGCACATCAGAAGGCCAAAATCTCAACTTCACCAAACCACCCAACTTTCGATCCAGGATTTACACAAATGCTTATTTCAGTGAGATAAGCACTTCAGAAGACTAAAATCTTAACTTCACCAAACCACTCAACTTTCGATGCTGGGATCACTGAAGTGCTTATTTCAGTGAGATAAGCACTTCAGAAGACCAAAATCTAAACTTCACCAAACCACCTAACTTTCAATGCTGGGTTCACTGAAATGCTTCTTTCAGTCAGATAAGCACTTCAGAAGAACAAAATCTCAACATCTCAAAACCACTCAACTTTCGATGCTGGGTTCACTGAAGTGCTTATTTCAGTGAGATAAGCACTTCAGAAGACCAAAATCTCAACATCACCAAACCACTCAAATTTCGATGCTGGGTTCACTGAAGTGCTTATTTCAGTGAGATAAGCACTTCAGAAGACCAAAATCTCAACTTCACCAAACCACCCAACTTTCGATCCAGGATATACCCAAAGGCTAATTACAGTGAGATAAGCACTTCAGAAGACAAAAATCGAAACTTCACCAAACCACTCAAATTTCGATGCTGGGTTCACTGAAGTGCTTATTTCAGTGAGATAAGCACTTCAGAAGACCAAAATCTCAACTTCACCAAACCACCCAACTTTCAATGCTGGGTTCACTGAAATGCTTCTTTCAGTCAGATAAGCAATTCAGAAGGCCAAAATCTCAACTTCACCAAACCACCCAACTTTCGATCCAGGATTTACACAAATGCTTATTTCAGTGAGATAAGCACTTCAGAAGACTAAAATCTTAACTTCACCAAACCACTCAACTTTCGATGCTGGGATCACTGAAGTGCTTATTTCAGTGAGATAAGCACTTCAGAAGACAAAAATCTAAACTTCACCAAACCACCCAAATTTCAATGCTGGGTTCACTGAAATGCTTCTTTCAGTCAGATAAGCACTTCAGAAGAACAAAATCTCAACATCTCAAAACCACTCAACTTTCGATGCTGGGTTCACTGAAGTGCTTATTTCAGTGAGATAAGCACTTCAGAATACCAAAATCTCAACATCACCAAACCACTCAAATTTCGATGCTGGGTTCACTGAAGTGCTTATTTCAGTGAGATAAGCACTTCAGAAGACCAAAATCTCAACTTCACCAAACCACCTAACTTTCAATGCTGGGTTCACTGAAGTGCTTATTTCAGTGAGATAAGCACTTCAGAAGAGCAAAAACTCAACTTCACAAAACCACTCAACTTTCGATGCTGGGCTCACTGCAGTGCTTATTTCAGTGAGATAAGCACTTCAGAATGCCAAAATCCCAACCTCACCAAACGACTCAACTTTTGATGGTGGTTTCACTGAAATGCTTCTTTCAGTCAGATAAGCACTTCAGAAGGCCAAAATCTCAACTTCACAAAACCAGCCAACTTTCGATACTGGATTTACCCAAATGCTTATTTCAGTGAGATAAGCACTTCAGAAGACCAAAATCTAAACTTCACCAAACCACCCAACTTTCAATGCTGGGTTCACTGAAGTGCTTATTGCAGTGAGATAAGCACTTCAGAAGACCAAAATCTAAACTTCACCAAAACACCCAACTTTCAATGCTGGGTTCACTGAAGTGCTAATTTCAGTGAGATAAGCACTTCAGAAGATCAAAATCTAAACATCTCAAAACCACTCAACTTTCGATGCTGGGTGCACTGAAGTGCTTATTTCAGTGAGATAAGCACTTCAGAAGACCAAAATCTCAACATCACCAAACCACTCAAATTTCGATGCTGGGCTCACTAAAGTGCTTATTTCAGTGAGATAAGCACTTCAGATTGCCAAAATCCCAACCTCACCAAACGACTCAACTTTCGATGCTGGGCTCACTGCAGTGCTTGTTTCAGTGAGATAAGCACTTCAGAATGCCAAAATCCCAACCTCACCAAACGACTCAACTTTTGATTCTGGTTTCATGAAATGCTTCTTTCAGTCAGATAAGCACTTCAGAAGGCCAAAATCTCATCTTCACAATACCAGCCAACTTTCGATACTGGATTTACCCAAATGCTTATTTCAGTGAGAGATGCACTTCAGAAGACCAAAATCTAAACTTCACCAAACCACCCAACTTTCAATGCTGGGTTCACTGAAGTGCTTATTTCAGTGAGATAAGCACTTCAGAAGACCAAAATCTAAACTTCACTAAACGACTCAACTTTTGATGCTGATTTCACTGAAATGCTTCTTTCAGTCAGATATTCACATCAGAAGGCCAAAATCTCAACTTCACCAAACCACCCAACTTTCGATCCAGGATTTACACAAATGCTTATTTCAGTGAGATAAGCACTTCAGAAGACTAAAATCTTAACTTCACCAAACCACTCACCTTTCGATGCTGGGATCACTGAAGTGCTTATTTCAGTGAGATAAGCACTTCAGAAGACCAAAATCTAAACTTCACCAAACCACCCAACTTTCGATGCTGGGTTCACTGAAATGCTTCTTTCAGTCAGATAAGCACTTCAGAAGAACAAAATCTCAACATCACCAAACCACTCAACTTTCGATGCTGGGTTCACTGAAGTGCTTATTTCAGTGAGATAAGTACTTCAATACGCCAAAATCCCAACCTCACCAAGCGACTCAACTTTTGATGCTGGTTCCACTGAATTGCTTATTTCAGTGAGATAAGCACTTCAGAAGGCCAAAATCTAAACTTCACTAAACGACTCAACTTTTGATGCTGATTTCACTGAAATGCTTCTTTCAGTCAGATATTCACATCAGAAGGCCAAAATCTCAACTTCACCAAACCACCCAACTTTCGATCCAGGATATACCCAAAGGCTAATTTCAGTGAGATAAGCACTTCAGAAGACAAAAATCTAAACTTCACCAAACCACTCAACTTTCGATGCTGGGATCACTGAAGTGCTTATTTCAGTGAGATAAGCACTTCAGAAGAGCAAAAACTCAACTTCACAAAACCACTCAACTTTCGATGCTGGGCTCACTGCAGTGCTTATTTCAGTGAGATAAGCACTTCAGAATGCCAAAATCCCAACCTCACCAAACGACTCAACTTTTGATGCTGGTTTCACTGAAATGCTTCTTTCAGTCAGATAAGCACTTCAGAAGGCCAAAATCTCAACTTCACAAAACCAGCCAACTTTCGATACTGGATTTACCCAAATGCTTATTTCAGTGAGATAAGCACTTCAGAAGACCAAAATCTAAACTTCACCAAACCACCCAACTTTCAATGCTGGGTTCACTGAAGTGCTTATTGCAGTGAGATAAGCACTTCAGAAGACCAAAATCTGAACTTCACCAAAACACCCAACTTTCAATGCTGGGTTCACTGAAGTGCTAATTTCAGTGAGATAAGCACTTCAGAAGATCAAAATCTAAACATCTCAAAACCACTCAACTTTCGATGCTGGGTGCACTGAAGTGCTTATTTCAGTGAGATAAGCACTTCAGAAGACCAAAATCTCAACATCACCAAACCACTCAAATTTCGATGTTGGGCTCACTAAAGTGCTTATTTCAGTGAGATAAGCACTTCAGATTGCCAAAATCCCAACCTCACCAAACGACTCAACTTTCGATGCTGGGCTCACTGCAGTGCTTGTTTCAGTGAGATAAGCACTTCAGAATGCCAAAATCCCAACCTCACCAAACGACTCAACTTTTGATACTGGTTTCATGAAATGCTTCTTTCAGTCAGATAAGCACTTCAGAAGGCCCAAATCTCATCTTCACAAAACCAGCCAACTTTCGATACTGGATTTACCCAAATGCTTATTTCAGTGAGAGATGCACTTCAGAAGACAAAAATCTAAACTTCACCAAACCACTCAACTTTTGATGCTGGTTCCACTGAATTGCTTATTTCAGTGAGATAAGCACTT